>NW_026527500.1:160616-493082 GCF_022682495.2 Desmodus rotundus
CCTAGGTGTAGTTAACCCAGGCTGTTTACCAGTTCCTGCGGGGCGGGGCGGGGGGGGGCGAGTTGTTCCTCCCCCACCGCCACCCACAGGACTGCTGTGAGCATCCACGCGCAAGTATGCGAGGACCCGTACTCAGTTATGTTGGCATCGCAGTTGGCGCTGGAGTCCCTGAGTCAGATTGCTGCTTCTGACTTGCTGCTTATGGAATCTGCAGTGGTTTTCAGAGCAGCTGTACCACTTCAACGTTTCTGTGGCCCACGCACAGGACTCCAGCTCACCTACATCCTCACCAAGCCTGACCTTTTCCTTGGCAGAAATTATAGCCTACTCAGCAGTAAAGTAGAAGCACAGTCCTACCTCAGTGCGGTTTAGGTTTACATTTTGCTAATGACCGACTCGACCGAGCACCGCCTCACGTGCTTTCGGCCGCTTGCCTGCCTTGTCTGGAGAAACGCCTATTAACAGTCCGGCCGTGTCTGTTATATTCCCCGCCTTTTTGCGGTCAGAGCTTCTAGAGATTGCCGATCTTCGAAGGTGCCCTTGTAAATATTTCTGCTTTGTTGACTGCAGCTATTCACGCAGAGACGACTCGAGTCCCTGGACGCCAAGCATCACCGGGACTGCGGGTATATTTCCATTCCCGGACTGAGCGTCGCCTAGGAGACCCAGGCGTTGTAAACAGTTTCCACTGTGAACATTTGGGGAGGGACAGCACAGCACCGGAGATAGAGTGGATACCACCGTCCAAGTGTGCATGGCCCAAGTGCGGTGGCCCCTAGACATGTCAGCAGGCACCCCTTGTAAACTGCACGGCATGTGTGATTGCCCAACGACTGTGCTGAACACCTCAAACTCGTACGAAATAATACGGGCAAAAAAGGCCAGGAATTACCTGTTGAAACAGGATTAGGGGTGCAAACATGGACCCGTTCCCCTGAGTGTACACCTCACTGAGGGAAGCTGCCACGGCCAAGAGTCTGTGATTCTTAAAAGTACCGACAAAGTCGCGAAAAGAGGAAGGACTCCTTTCTATGTGTAAGCGCTTTGTGAAGAAGACCAGCAGCAGGAACACGTTAACTTTTAGGTCAGTGGGGATGCTGAAGAAGCAAGAGAACGCAAGTATTTCTTCAAGGAGCCATCAGAAAACCTCAAAGGAATGATCTTCTGCGCCCTGTGTGAGAACTGGTTTCATTAAGCTGCGCAGCGTGGTAGAGAGGCTGAAGGAGGGAGTACTATAAAGTTTCTGGAACGTCTCTGGAACATCAAACGTTTCCCCCTGAATGAGCTCGCTGTGCTTTTGAGCAAGGCGGGCGACGTGATGCGTTCTATAACCGGAGGGTGAAAGACCGACTCCGGGGAAGGCACGGGCTTCGGCCTCTGGGCGTTGGCCCGCTTCCCCAGGAAGGTAGTCCCGCCTCACAAGAAGGTAGCGCCCGGGCACTGTCCGTGCGCAGCTGGCACAGCAGACGCTGCAGCCCCTCCAAGGGCGGCCACGCGCGGCTCCCACCTGGCCGTGCCTCTGCTTGAGGCAGACCCTCGGGCCGCTCCTCTGCCGTTAGTGCCGCCTCCTCTGCCGCCAACATCCTGTCCCCCGCCCCACTTGCACCACGGGCCTCAGATTCCGCAAGTCCAGCACCAAACCCAAGCCCCGCGCGCGCGTGGGCCCTCTGCCACGCCCCGCCTGCTGCCGCCAGCAAGGTCTCAGGGCCCGAGTATCCCCCTTCCCTGGGAGGCGTCCCTCGCCAGCCGTCTGCCACCCGGGGCCTGCCCCCGGCCGCTGTCCTTGGTCCCCGTGCCCGGCACTGCCCGGGCAACTGCACGGACACCACTGTGACCTGGAGGGCCCTGGCAGGTGCGATGGTGACCCAAGAGGCGCACAGAGTCCCGCTGAGTGCGGGCACGGGGGCAGTTGCCGTGTGTGCCGCCCGCCGCCAGGGCCCTTACCCGGGTTCTGGCTGCAGACACAGACACTGGGGTAGAGGAGCAGGCGCGGGGGCTCGGGGGCTTTCCTGCAGCCTCACAGTGGAGAGGAAGGCCAGGGAGGGAGGGGCAGGCGGCTGGCCACACCCAGCCTGCCCACCTGACCTCGCGTGCTCTGAGGGTGGCCACCTCGAGCAGCGCACCCCTCTTGCCAAACTCCTGGGCCCAGCCTGTCAGCCCGGCCCCCTCTGGGGCAGCATGCTCCCTCAGGCATCAAAGGGGCCGTGGCCAGGAAGGGCACCCTCTGACCCCGCTTCTGGGCCCCACCCCCCAACCCACATCCCCGGAGCATGGACACCTGCCGTGGGTGCTCTGCACAGGCTAACCAGTCTCTCCCACTACCCACTTCCCTGTCTGTAGCACTTCCCCAGGGTAGCCCAGTGAGACCAGGGGAGAGGCCCAGGGATGCGCGCCCTGGGCAGCAGAGGCTGTTTCTGGGAGCACTCCTCTCAGAGGTGCCAGCCGCAGGCTTGGGAAGGCCTGCTCCCGAAGGGCACTCTGACCTTCTACTCCAGAGGGAGAAGTGCCAAGAAGAGTGTGTATGTTCTTCTGTCAGCAGTCTTCCCTCTGTTTCTTACTTCTCTCCTTCTCACTGTCTCTCCTTGTGTCCGTCCGTCTCTCTGTCCGCTCCCCGCCTTCAGATTCCACAGAGCTATAGCAACAAAGTGCCTCAAACAGGGAAGGCGCCTGCTGCTAAAACCTGTTGCTCCTCTGGAAATAGCAGGCCTCTCCCACTCTGCCACGGTGCACCCGTTCAGGTGACCAGAGGCCGCCGGGAACTCCGTGTTGCCGACGCCTTTCTACGCTGCTTCCCTAAGGCAATCGCAGAGACGCAGGTGTCCCCCTCTGGAGCTGCCTTGCTGCGGGAAACGGAAGTCCTGCTGGCACCCTGAGGGTAGGAGTGAGGGCCGCTGCGTCTGCCCTGGGTAACGCCGTGAAGCGCCAGCGTTTGGGAAGCCGGGCCCTGCGCAATGGCCCAGGTCCCACGCAGCAGCTGCCGCCAAGGCAGGCATTGGCTGCTGCCCACAGAGGGCATGGAATCGTGCCCGCAGGACGCGTTCCACTGAGGCTGGTCCAGATGTTGCGGGGCCTGCGGACGACGGGTCTCGCCCGCCCAGCCCGTACTTGCAGCCCAGCCGACAGAGGCACACGACGAGCCCTCACAAGGGCCGCGCGTTGACTTCCCCACGCACGCCAGAGTCCTCAGGGGACACCGTCTGGTTTTTCCACCAGCAGTGTCCGCCTGTGGAATCGGGCACGCAGAGAGACACGCCGCGCCCCGCAGCCTTAGTGCAGGCTTTTGGCCTGTGTGCACTTCTCACTGGGGGAGTGGTTGCACCTTCGCTTGACAAGAGCATAGACTTTGTTCTTTTGGGGTGTCCTCCAGGACTGCGTGCTTTGCTTCAGTGTGCAAGGCCTCCGTCCGGTGGCACGGGTTTGGATTTTCGACTTCAGGTTCGCTGACCGCTGCGTAGTGCTGCCGTGTGCCCATGCCTGCCCACAGCGGGGCCTTACGGCATCCCTCGGCCTCAGAGGCAAAGTCACACCTGCACTCCTGCACCCTTCCCTGTAAGCCGACCACACAGCCTGACGTCGGCTCTGCCTGTAAACTCACCTGGTTCCCTTGACTCTTCCTGCTGCTCCCGGCAGCAGGCCTTCCCAATGGCAAACGCCACCTGTCTGCAGTCATGTCAACGGCAGATGTCCAAGAGCGAGGGCGGGTGACAACTCTGCGCCAGCTAAAGGAGACAGGGATTTACGGACCGTGCCCACACGCAGGCCCCCCTTTAGCCCCCGGATGGGACACTGTGGGTGGTGTCACCTGCCCAAGTCGCAGGTCTCCATGGCAGCAGCCCATCTCCCAGACATTCCCTGAGAGAAAGGAACAAATGCCTCAGGCCTGCCGTGCCCGTTTCCTCCCTGCAAAGGCTTGCCTCTCCAACACGCGGGCCGAATACCTCACGCACCACATGCTCAGGCGCCCGTCCAGCCCATCTGCTTCATTCCGGTACGTTTCCCTTCTACCAGAGGCCACTGAGGCAGAAGCACTGCCAGGACGCTTTTGTCTCTCCAAGTCACTGAGGTGCCTGGGGGAAATCTCTGCATGCACAGGCGACGCCTCTGGCAGCCTTTGTTTCTGTGCCAGGAAACCCGCACAGACCCCTTCAGCCTTCGCTGGCACGGGACCACTACAGGAAGGCCCTGTCCGCATTGGCCCAGTCGCCACAGTGGTCTGCCCTACTGGGCAGAAGCGGTCTGCCCTACTCGCTTCCTGCTCTGGACTGTCCCCTAGCACTCACCAAACACGCCCCCCCGCCCCCGCCCGCACTCACAGGCACGGGCACATCGCCAAAGTCCTCTTGGGCCACGCTGTGCCCACGGTGTCCCCAGTCCTCACGCCGCTGCCTTTTCACTAGCGGGATGTCCCAAGTGTGCTCTGTGGAGCCTGATGCCACCACCAGCGTGATGGCCTGGCTGAGGGAGCCCGTGCGTTACATGGGTACTACAGGTAGCAGCAGGGAGGGGACTGTGTGGCAGGGCTGGCTTTAGCCTGGAAGGATGGGAACTGGGGGCCTGGGGACACAAGGCCGACGGACTGCTCTGTGCTCATGTACGCAAGGGCCAAGGTGCCTGGAACACAACTGCACAAATGTGGTGAAGAATCCTCCTTGTTGTCCAGCTCCCTGGGCCATCCCGCCAGAGTGCCCCGGTGCCCCGAGATTTCTCACCTCCTCCTACTTACTCCTACCTGCTGCCCTCCGCTGCATTCTGACCCACCGCTTGGCGGCCTGGGGGAGCCTCCAGTGTTCCTGAGCCCCAGTGGACGCTCACCTTTCTGACAGGAGTTTCCTCCTTGCCACAGCTCACACAGGGAACGCCCAGCCCTTAGGCTCCTCAGCAAAGGGTCCTGCTCTCAGCTCCCTCCACTGGGGCCTTCCTACCCCTGCCGTGATACCTCAGCAGGTTGGGCCGCAGGTCCTCCCCAACAGCGCACGGGAGGACTGTCCCGGAGAACTCTTCACAAACCGCAGGCCTCCGGCCACTCCATTTCTTACCGTGGCCAGTGCAGCCTCACCTCAGCAGTCTTGCCCGAGCCTGGAAGGCTGTGCTCACACAATCCGGTGAAGAGGTTGAGGCTGGCTGTGTCGGGCCTTCTGCTTGGCGGTGACCCCCCCCACACACACTCATAGCTCTCAGAACCAGTCCCCTATGCTGGAAACCACTCTCTGGGTGGCCCTCTGGCCCCACGACACGACTTGGGAGGCACGTTTCTCCCGGACCCTGAGCAGGGTAGAGATTCTGTAGCTGGCAATGCCTTTTGCTTTCCAGAGTTCAGCATTTCCTCCTAGCTATGTGCACCCGCACGGAGCCTTTGCTCCCATCACACAGGCTTCTGATGTGGGCCTCGAGGAACGCCATTCTGGAAAAGTGTTTCCCCACACACGTCAAAACTTGGATCACGAGCCTGCTCTCTTCTTGTGAAGAGGTTGGCAAAGGGGCACACAAAGGAGAAATGGTCTTCCTTACACACTGGAGCCTGCTAAAAGCCTCCTCAGGTTTGAAGGTTCGCAGAACGTTTTTACTACTTCCAAGATGTTCCTCAGCGTTAACGGCCTGGTTGGGGCCTTCCTACCTTCCTTAATTTAGGAGCAAGGTACCCTGGCATGCTCACCCACTGGGACGCTGGAAGAGCTGTGCCAAGTTTATTGCTGAGGAAAATTTCTCTACACGGGGAATGGGTTGCAGGAGATGTGCGTCTGTGGCCTTGCGGAACAACAGTGTGCTGAGGGAAGCAGCGCGCTTAAGGGCACACCCTTGCTGGACGCACCGCATCCCGCGCCACTGCGTTTTCCCACAGGCAAACCGGTATGACTGGGACAAGACCAAGGCACGATGAGGCCCTGAGCTGTGCCGCCCAGCATTCTAATATAGTAGGCTTCGTGCCTGAAGCGCTTCTCTATTTAAAGGGGACCCACTGGTCCTAGAGGGAGGTTTTGAGGCATGGGTTTGAATCTCGACCAGAGGTCCGTGGCAGCTTCTGCCACTTGACCCAGTGCCAAGAAATGACCAGTGTCCTAAGGTGCGGCTCTCGTGCCGTGAGCAGTGGAGCAAATACAGTCTGTGGGACAGTATTTGCCACTGTCGATTCAGCCACTGACTACATACATGGCCACCTTCAATTTCTGGAAAGATTTCCCCTTCTCTCCTTCTCTCTCTCCCTCTCTCTCTCTCTCTCTCTCTCTCTCTCTCTCTCTCTCTCTCTCTCACACACTCACACACACGCACAATCCCAGACTGAAGTTTTTCTAAGGCATCTCGTCCCCATGTGAAACGTGGGACGGGCAGGTTAGCGGGGGAAAGGTGGCCGTCGCCAGTGCCCCCAAGAAAAATGGACCGATCGTTTCAGAGAGGGTTTACTGGAGTGCCCGGCGCTTTGACCCTTTTCAGTAACCTGAGGCAGGCTGTTTCTCGGGAGTGGGGATGCCCACGGTGAATGGCGCTGTGGTGTGAGGAAGGACACAGAGATATTGGGACCGCACGGGAAGTCAGAAATAGCTGAACGTTAGGACACGCGTCATTTGTTGGCGTTGGGTCGGCCTCCACCCTCTACTTGGGCCAACTCTCCAGGTCATCTTAGTGGGATCAGCCATGGGCCTCAGTTCAAGATTCAGCCCCCCCTTTGAACAGATTCAATGGGTCCCCTTTAAATACAGAAGCCGTCAGGCGTGCAGCTGAAAATAGAGGGTGGCACAGCTCAGGACTTCACGCTCCCTTGTAATCCCCCTCGTTTGCCCGTGGGAAAACGCAGTGCCGCCAGGGTGCAGTGTTGTCCACAAAGAATGAGCCATTTAAAGCGGTCTTCACCCAGCACCCTCTTGTTCCACAAGACCCCAAACACGCAGCTCCCGAAACCCGTTCCCCGTGTAGAGCAATCTTCCTCAGCGACGAACTCTGTGGCATTCTTCCCGGATTCCCGTCCATGAGGCATTCCAGGGCCTTTCTCCCAGCTGAGGGAAGACAGGACATAACGCTGGACATTAACGTGGCGGGACACCCCGGGAAGTCCCACAGTCATCGTGCCAACGTTGAAATCTAAGAAAGTTTGTAGCAGGCTCCACCATGGAAGAAGGCCTGGGTCATTTCTACCCTGCTTCCTTTCTCTGCCCTCTTCAGGGGAGGGCAGCACACTCCTCAGTTAACTTGTAGTGCGAAAAGGGGAGACACTTTTCCACTATGGGGTTGTTGAAACCCTCATCCGAAGCATACCTGATCTGGAGTAACGGCTACATGTGGGTGCTGGCAGGCTTGAAGGAACCTTGAAGTTCTGGGCCGGGGCCGGGGCCGGGAAGGGGGCGGGAACGGGGGGAACGCATTGCCAGCTGGAAAACCTCTACCCTCTTCTGGGTGCGGGAGAAATCGGACTCCCAGGCCGCCCCGTGGCCCCGGGAGCCCACGGGGGGGAATCATTCCCCTGTACGCCACTGGTTCTGGGACTATGAATGGGGAGTCCGCAGCCACAGTCACGACACAACCAGCTCCATCCCCTTCAACTCGCCGTCTTAGCACAGGGTTCCCCGACCCGGCAGGACGGCTGGGGTGAGGCTCCTCTGGCCGGGGTGACAAAGGGCGGGTGATGCTGGAGGGCCTGTTTGGTGCAGAGCGGACCGGGAGTGTCCGGCCCTGCACTCTCTTGCTTCCACGTCCCACGTAAGTGAGGACCTGCGGCTCAACCCCCTGAAGCATTACGCCAGGGGTAGGGAGGTCCCAGTGGAGGGAGCCGGGAGCAGGACCCCTTGCTGAGGAGCCTAAGGCCTGCTCGTTCCTACGGGAGTCCTTGCACCAAGGAAACTCCTCTCAGAAACACAAGCTTAAGCCGGGGCTCAGGGACACAGGAGTTACGCCAGGGTGCCAGTCGGAGGGTCACAATACTGCAAAGGACCGTGGGCGGGGGCGGTGCCCGTGCACACAGAGTAAGTACAAGGAGGTGAGAAACCTCAAAACGGCTACAGCCTCCCTACTGCGCAGATGGCCTGGGGTGCTGTACCACAAAATGCGGTGGGAATCCTCCACCACATTTCTGCGATTGTATTTCAGGTGCCTTGGGCCCTCGCCTACCTGGGCTGCAAAGCACTCAGTCAGCCTTGGGTCCCTCAGGCATCCTGAGGGCATCCCCGGGCATCCTGGCAAAGTCCTCCCTGCAAGGTTCCACCTGCTCTCCAGTGCTGCTACCCCGAGTTCCTATCTTAGCCCGGGGGCCCCCCGCGGCAGAGCCCTGGTGTTGGCGGTGACGGGAGCCACTGCACAGCACACTTTAGAGGAGCTGCAGGAGGAAGAGGAAGTGGGGTCACGAGAGGGCCCAGTGGAAGGAGCCCTGCGGACACCAAGTCTCACAGGGAGGCCCGCGACCTCTTCAGGTGCGTGCCCACGGCAGTGAGGGAAGGTGTGGGCGTGTTTCTTTGCGTGTGACTGCTAGGGGGCGGTCCAGAGCAGGAAGGCATAGGGCCGACCATGCCACTGGCCAGGGAGGACAAGCCCTGGGCTCAGACTGCCCATGCCAGCGACGTCAGAAGGTTTCTGTGCGGTGTTCTCGCACAGGAAGAAATGGATGCTTTCAAGGGCATCGCCTGCAGCCGCAGAGTTTTGGACACGTACTCTGCCTGACGTGGGAACCGTCAGAAACATCTCAGGAGCGCACGAGCCTGTGTCCTGTGGGGAAGGCACATTTGCCGGCATGACGTGATGATTATGGATGAGCCGGACAGGCATCTACACATCCGAGCGTGTGCAATCCCACGTGCGTGGTGGCGAGAGAAGACTTTGGAAGTGAATGTCTAACGTGTTTGTTCCTGTCCCCCCCCAGGATTATCTGGGAAGAGGGGAAGGCACGTACACCCTGACTGCTGCCGTGGACACTTGCCCTTTGGGGAGGGTACACACACGGTGGACCGTCTGGCAGGCAGGAGGACCTCCGTGTGGCTAAAGGTTCCTAAGCCCCCCTTCTCCTTAGCTACCGCACAGCTGTACTGCACATGTGCCCTTGGCGTTCTGCTATGCACACGACAGGAGAGAGCCCACATTTGCCAGTTGGTAAGATGGCAAGTGTGATCTGATCTGCGGGACACGTGTAGGGATCCAGGGAGACTTCCAGGCAGAGCCAACGTCAGCCTGTGTGGCGGGCTTGCAGGGAAAGGTGCAGGAGTGCGTGTGTGAGGTGTGCGGTTACAGCCCTGGGAGGCTGCTCCGCTCCCCCCCGCGCCCCCGCCCCCGTGTGCAGGCAGGAGCACACGGCAGCACCGCGCGGCACTCAGTCACACCTAACGGGAAAATTCAAAGCGGGGTCAGCGGACAGACGCCTTGCACACTGACGCAGAACGTCCCGTGGTGAAGGCCGCCACAGAACAACAGAGTTGATGTCCTTGTGAAGCAAGCAAAGGGACCGCCATTCCCCCAAGGAGACCTGCACGCCGCCCAACACCTTGGGCCGATGTTGGGGAGCCCGGCGTGTCTCACCCCATCCCAGCTGCCACGGAGCTTGACGGAGCCGTGGAGCAGCAACAGAGTGGTCAGTGAGGATTGTGGTACGTGTGCAAAAGTCAACGGGTGGCCCCCGTGAGGGCTCGTCCCGCGCCTGTGCTCAGCTGGGCAGCAACCAAGAGCGGGCGGGCCAGCCGAGGCGCCTGCAGGCTGGACGACATCTACACCGTGCTCAGCGGAACTGGTCTGGTGGGCACCACGGCGAACCCAGTGTGCAGCAGCAAATGCCCGCACTGCCATCAGCTTCTGACTGGGACCTGGTCCACCCGTTGTGTCACCCAGGGCAGACCCAGCGTGCCTCACTCCCAGACAGGGAAGAAAGGCCTTACCCTGATGACACCCTGGGACACCCCTGGAAGTCCCCCGTACGTCTCTCGGGTCTTGAAAATTGGGAAAGTCCTCTGCAGTATTTACTTTGTAAGAGCGCATAGTTGACTTGCTTCTCTGCTCCCTTTGTCCAACGTCTCAGAAGACAGCAAGAGCGCATCGGTGGGCCATCTCCATGTTGCATGCAGACCTAAGAGCCCCAGTCCAGGGTCACCTCGCCCTGGCCTGTGGCCGGTGGAACTCACAGGAGCCCCAAGGGTCACCGGTGTCTTTCTCAGGAAGCCATATCCTTGTGAGGAAGAGTCAAAGCGTCACAGGAAGGGAAGGTGTACCGACCGTGGACGCCGTGGGTGGAGGGAGGCCCCGGACCACCTGGGGTACGTTCCTGTGTTGGCAAACGAGGGTGTGGCCCGGCTCTTGTGTCTAAGTGCCAGGCAGCACTCTGGCTTTGCGTGAACCTGCGTCAATTTACCCTTCCTACCGGGGGGGGGGGGGGGGGGGGGAGGGTCTTCCCAAAGGCGGCTTCAGCTCTTCACTGCCTTCCCCCGTGCGAGCGTCTGGCCCCCTTCGACAATGTCCCTACGTGGGCCGTGTTGCCCGGGACCCAAGCCCTACGTGTCCGAGGGTCTCAGCAGAGGACGGCCACTCACCCCTCTGACTGCGCCCTTGGGCCCACCCTGGACTGGAGCGCTTGCCATCCCACGTGCTGCCTGCTCTCACGGTGCCTAGCGCCATCCACTAAGGAGCACCCGTGGGAGCCTCTCATCCAGTATCGCTGAGGACTGACTGGACCGTATCGGCCGTCTGTGGCCAGAGCCTTTCCTTGAACGCCTTTACCTTTCTAGGAAGAAGGGTAGTACCCAGTGAACAGGCCTTTCGTTATTTTTTATTCATGCCCTGTCCCTGCCTGGATGGAAGAATTGCTCCTCCTGATGCATTCCCAAAGCTAAAGTTTCCCCCTTTCTGCAGCTCATGGGCCCAGCCCCCCATGCGACAGATTATTCCCACGCCAAGTTTGAAAGGCCTGCATTTTCTCACCAAAATAGCTACACGAAATACTCATAGTTACACAGTTATTTACTTTCTATCCATTTTATTTGAATAATAAACTGTCAATGCTAAGGCTAATTGAAGTGTCAATGTCTGAAGTCCTTGTCATCTGATCAGTCTTCAGTTTTTTCCTGTGTGGCAGAAAAATGTTTGTTTGAAAACCCATTTTCTCTGTGAAGGCTTTGTCAACAAAATACCTCTTTAGATGAAATGGACCCTTTGTCTTATATACTTCAGCTTCAGGGAATACCTGCCACACAGCACAGCGTGGCACTATCACACCCACTCTGACCGCTGTCAAGTCCTTTAGAAAGATGCAGGCCTCTAGAAATGACAGAGAACCGTGCCTGCACCGGGCACCTCTTAAATGTCCTCCACCCGTGTGTTCAACGTTTTCCTCCAGGACCTCTTCCTGATGACCAGTGTTCAGAGGGGGCGGGGGGTACCCGGGACTCATAGGATATCAAAGATGGCTGTGATGATCAAAGGAAACAGTGGGACAGTCTAGGAATCTTGAATGCTTCCTACACATGTGTGAGAATGGAGGTGGGAGGAACATTGTTCAGGCCACCAATCAAAAGGTAGAAGGTGGACCAGAGAGTGGGGCGAGTAGCCTGGAATGAGAGGTCAGGGCAGCAGAGTCATGAATCCCTATTGATTCTGAGTGGCTGTAGATACACACACTCCTTGGTTAACATTGAGCTTCCCCAACAAGAAACCAATTTGCACTGCAGTTCTCCAGGCTTCTTGTTTTACCTTGATAACCTGGTCACCTCTGGACCTGGGCTGTATTCATCCCAGACTGAATGGCTTCATGATAGAAAGAAAGTGTCCACCTACCTGGCACCCGTCTGCTGCGTTACCAGGCAATGCCTTCTCACCTGTCCTCTTCTCGGTCTCCTCTCCTGCCTCTGTCTTCTTCCCGTAGTACTTCAGTGGATTGGGCCACAGGTCGTTACAGATGTACTGGTAGGGGAAACAGCAAAGGTCCGGAGGGGAAGAGCTCGGATCCCCACCCCAGACTCCCGGGGAGCACGTTAAAGGCCTTTCTCGACATTGCCAGGGAGGCCTCACCTCCGCAATCCTGCCAGAGCCCGCCAAGCTGTGGTCAGAGAACCAGTTGAAGAAGTTAAGGCTGCTGTTGTTGTGCCTGCGACTGTAGGCCTCTCGTTCGTAATGCTTGTGCCACTGAATGGGAGTGGAATAGGACGCCCTAGACCCTGCAGGAAGACGGGGAAGGCGTGGAGGGAACCGCCAACGTCCAAGTTGAACCCCGCAGCTTAGGGCGCCCACCCAGGGAACCCGCACAGACCTGTGAGCGTGATGACATACTCCTTGACAACCACATCATTGCGGAAGTAGGGGTTCCTGCGAAACAGCAGCAGGATCTTGCAGTGATCCTTGCTCTTCTCCACCTGCGGGGAAGGGTGGAGGAGGAGGGTGCAATGGCACTCCAGGGCACTCGCCCCGTGCTCTGTTTGGGCGCAGGTCATTCTCCCAAGCTCCCTCCCTCCGCCCCGCGCTCTCAGAGCCTCACCTTCAAGTCGATCATGAAGCTCAGCATGCTTTTGTCTTGGTCACTGATCATGGCTGACAACTCAGGGTGGTTGACAAACTGCTCCGGGTCAAGGAGCCTGCAGGCTGCACGCTGGACAGGGAGTGGCCACGAAACGGGGCGTGTGTGGGTGGAGAAGGGCGCGGCATCGCCTCAGCTCTCCTTCCGCTTGGCCCCTTCCTTGCGGGCACCGTGCTGTGAGGTCCCCGGGGGCCCCTGGTGCCCTGCCGGCCTCTGCACAGACACAGACGGGCTCGCCCCGCCACCCGCCGACCCCGCTGCGCCTAGGCCTCGGCCGGATGTGCTTTCTTCCCCAGAGCACGCACTGCTGGCTCCGACTGACCACGCGGACATTCAGGCCCGTCTCCCGCAGCATTCCTCGGAGAAGGGCCTGGGCGCTACGGCCCTCCCGGGAGCCTGGACTGCACTGCTACCACGAGCATGACGCATGTCCCCCAAAGTCTCTTTGTCAGGCTGCGTTCTCCAGCCCGCGCTTTGCCGCACCGTGTGTAGGAAGGGCGAGCTTTTCTGCGCTATGTCTCGATCCGCTCTGACCTGTGCCCGCTCATAACCCTCTCCCACCACTACCCCAGCACACTGCGGTCCCTACAATGCGGCACCAAGGATACAGCTTCGGGCCAGAATCCACGCAGCCGCTGGATAAGGGTGCTCCTGAGTTCCAGGTGGGGCTGTCGCCTCTGCCAAGTCCTGCGCTGGAGCCGAGAGAAGGCCCTCCTGGCTTGCTCGTTCACGGGCTCCATCTCTAACTGGAGCGCCTCTAGCGCCTCCAGTGGGGACCAGCTGCAGGGCCCACGAGGGCCTGGCCCTGCCCGCGGCTGCTTCCCTGACCCCTGGCCCTGTCCCTTTGCCTCCGCCTGTGACTCCTCCTCCGCCTCCTCCACCACCTGCCCCTCCAGCGGGCAGCCCGCGCCCTCCAGCACAAACTCCTCCCCAGCTGCCAGCTGCCCCCGAATGCTCTGCCCCTGGTCCCACTCCCCGGCCCCGTCGGGCCCCCGTGGGACCTCACCCTCCTCTCCCTCCACCGACGGCTCCTGGGCCAACACCTCCTCCTGCCTGCCCACATGCAGATCTAGCCAGACCTTTCCCCCTGGCCCCAAACTTGCATCGGCCGCCCAAACCTGCTCCACGTGCGTGAGGTCCACCCCTTCTGCCACAAACGGCTGCACAGCCACCAACCCACCCTCGGGCCCCTGCTCCTCCCCCCACTGCTCAGCCAGGTCAGCGCTCTGCCTCACCTCAGGCTCTTCATCCTCACCCAGCTGCGACTCGCCCGCCACGTCCTCGTCCCCGCCCCCCGCATCTGGCCTCACCTCCGCGCCTGCTGCTGCCACGCTCCCATCCCCGGCCGCCACTGTTGCCTCAGCTGCCAACACCCGCCTCACGCGGTCCAGCCCGGGCCCCAACTCTGCACTGCACAACTCCTCTGCCCTCAGCTCCACAGCACCACCTTCCTGCGCCGACGCCAGCAGGGAGCCAGGGGCACCCCGGGCCGCCCCACTCGCCTCGGCCTCCATCATCCAATCGCCCCCTAGCGCGCCGGCTGTGCGGGGCACGCGTCCCTACCAGCGGCGCCCAACCCAACGAGGACGACCCAGGAGGCCTGCGGAGCCCTGCTGTGGGCCAGCCCAGGCCAGCCAGAGGTGCGGCCCTGGCTCAGAGCGGGGCCCAGCCGAGAAAACGCCTGCAAACGCCGAGGCCGCGGCCAGAGGAGCCCACAGCGCCGCGCCCCAGGGTTAAGACGTGCGGCTTCGGGGCGGACCCCGGACCCGAGGAGGAGGGCGCATGCGTACGTCCTTCAATCCTCGGCGGCGGCGGCGGCGGCGACGGCGGGTAGGGAGCGGCCGCCAGCCCTGACGTCGCGTGCTCTGCACGCACCTTCCGCCCGTCTCACACCTCCTCCAATCAGTGACGCCACCGTGGGCGGCACCTGCCTGGGCCACGCCTGGCAGCCCCTCGCCGCCCGCCCCAGTCCCCTTCCTCCTCCAGCTGCCCGGCGGTGCCCGCCCGCCCGGGAAGCGCACCCTGAGACCCCGCTTCCCCGCCTTCCGCGGGCACCCCCCCACCCCCGCCTGCCGTGTTGTACCACCACCGCCGAGGAAGAGGCCGTGCTTCTTGCGCACTCACTACCATTCCCTCCCCTACCGCAGCCCCTGTCAAACGCCAGTGTCTGTTCTGTCTGTAGCGGTGTACCTATCCGGGATGCGCGGGGCTGCTGGAGTCACCCACGGCGTGCCCCTTTCGTCTGCCTTGTCTCCTGCGGTGTCATGCATGCAGCGTGGACCGATCCACCTCTCAGGGCTGACTACATATTTCCTCCTAGGTGTAGTTAACCCAGGCTGTTTACCAGTTCCTGCGGGGCGGGGCGGGGGGGGGCGAGTTGTTCCTCCCCCACCGCCACCCACAGGACTGCTGTGAGCATCCACGCGCAAGTATGCGAGGACCCGTACTCAGTTATGTTGGCATCGCAGTTGGCGCTGGAGTCCCTGAGTCAGATTGCTGCTTCTGACTTGCTGCTTATGGAATCTGCAGTGGTTTTCAGAGCAGCTGTACCACTTCAACGTTTCTGTGGCCCACGCACAGGACTCCAGCTCACCTACATCCTCACCAAGCCTGACCTTTTCCTTGGCAGAAATTATAGCCTACTCAGCAGTAAAGTAGAAGCACAGTCCTACCTCAGTGCGGTTTAGGTTTACATTTTGCTAATGACCGACTCGACCGAGCACCGCCTCACGTGCTTTCGGCCGCTTGCCTGCCTTGTCTGGAGAAACGCCTATTAACAGTCCGGCCGTGTCTGTTATATTCCCCGCCTTTTTGCGGTCAGAGCTTCTAGAGATTGCCGATCTTCGAAGGTGCCCTTGTAAATATTTCTGCTTTGTTGACTGCAGCTATTCACGCAGAGACGACTCGAGTCCCTGGACGCCAAGCATCACCGGGACTGCGGGTATATTTCCATTCCCGGACTGAGCGTCGCCTAGGAGACCCAGGCGTTGTAAACAGTTTCCACTGTGAACATTTGGGGAGGGACAGCACAGCACCGGAGATAGAGTGGATACCACCGTCCAAGTGTGCATGGCCCAAGTGCGGTGGCCCCTAGACATGTCAGCAGGCACCCCTTGTAAACTGCACGGCATGTGTGATTGCCCAACGACTGTGCTGAACACCTCAAACTCGTACGAAATAATACGGGCAAAAAAGGCCAGGAATTACCTGTTGAAACAGGATTAGGGGTGCAAACATGGACCCGTTCCCCTGAGTGTACACCTCACTGAGGGAAGCTGCCACGGCCAAGAGTCTGTGATTCTTAAAAGTACCGACAAAGTCGCGAAAAGAGGAAGGACTCCTTTCTATGTGTAAGCGCTTTGTGAAGAAGACCAGCAGCAGGAACACGTTAACTTTTAGGTCAGTGGGGATGCTGAAGAAGCAAGAGAACGCAAGTATTTCTTCAAGGAGCCATCAGAAAACCTCAAAGGAATGATCTTCTGCGCCCTGTGTGAGAACTGGTTTCATTAAGCTGCGCAGCGTGGTAGAGAGGCTGAAGGAGGGAGTACTATAAAGTTTCTGGAACGTCTCTGGAACATCAAACGTTTCCCCCTGAATGAGCTCGCTGTGCTTTTGAGCAAGGCGGGCGACGTGATGCGTTCTATAACCGGAGGGTGAAAGACCGACTCCGGGGAAGGCACGGGCTTCGGCCTCTGGGCGTTGGCCCGCTTCCCCAGGAAGGTAGTCCCGCCTCACAAGAAGGTAGCGCCCGGGCACTGTCCGTGCGCAGCTGGCACAGCAGACGCTGCAGCCCCTCCAAGGGCGGCCACGCGCGGCTCCCACCTGGCCGTGCCTCTGCTTGAGGCAGACCCTCGGGCCGCTCCTCTGCCGTTAGTGCCGCCTCCTCTGCCGCCAACATCCTGTCCCCCGCCCCACTTGCACCACGGGCCTCAGATTCCGCAAGTCCAGCACCAAACCCAAGCCCCGCGCGCGCGTGGGCCCTCTGCCACGCCCCGCCTGCTGCCGCCAGCAAGGTCTCAGGGCCCGAGTATCCCCCTTCCCTGGGAGGCGTCCCTCGCCAGCCGTCTGCCACCCGGGGCCTGCCCCCGGCCGCTGTCCTTGGTCCCCGTGCCCGGCACTGCCCGGGCAACTGCACGGACACCACTGTGACCTGGAGGGCCCTGGCAGGTGCGATGGTGACCCAAGAGGCGCACAGAGTCCCGCTGAGTGCGGGCACGGGGGCAGTTGCCGTGTGTGCCGCCCGCCGCCAGGGCCCTTACCCGGGTTCTGGCTGCAGACACAGACACTGGGGTAGAGGAGCAGGCGCGGGGGCTCGGGGGCTTTCCTGCAGCCTCACAGTGGAGAGGAAGGCCAGGGAGGGAGGGGCAGGCGGCTGGCCACACCCAGCCTGCCCACCTGACCTCGCGTGCTCTGAGGGTGGCCACCTCGAGCAGCGCACCCCTCTTGCCAAACTCCTGGGCCCAGCCTGTCAGCCCGGCCCCCTCTGGGGCAGCATGCTCCCTCAGGCATCAAAGGGGCCGTGGCCAGGAAGGGCACCCTCTGACCCCGCTTCTGGGCCCCACCCCCCAACCCACATCCCCGGAGCATGGACACCTGCCGTGGGTGCTCTGCACAGGCTAACCAGTCTCTCCCACTACCCACTTCCCTGTCTGTAGCACTTCCCCAGGGTAGCCCAGTGAGACCAGGGGAGAGGCCCAGGGATGCGCGCCCTGGGCAGCAGAGGCTGTTTCTGGGAGCACTCCTCTCAGAGGTGCCAGCCGCAGGCTTGGGAAGGCCTGCTCCCGAAGGGCACTCTGACCTTCTACTCCAGAGGGAGAAGTGCCAAGAAGAGTGTGTATGTTCTTCTGTCAGCAGTCTTCCCTCTGTTTCTTACTTCTCTCCTTCTCACTGTCTCTCCTTGTGTCCGTCCGTCTCTCTGTCCGCTCCCCGCCTTCAGATTCCACAGAGCTATAGCAACAAAGTGCCTCAAACAGGGAAGGCGCCTGCTGCTAAAACCTGTTGCTCCTCTGGAAATAGCAGGCCTCTCCCACTCTGCCACGGTGCACCCGTTCAGGTGACCAGAGGCCGCCGGGAACTCCGTGTTGCCGACGCCTTTCTACGCTGCTTCCCTAAGGCAATCGCAGAGACGCAGGTGTCCCCCTCTGGAGCTGCCTTGCTGCGGGAAACGGAAGTCCTGCTGGCACCCTGAGGGTAGGAGTGAGGGCCGCTGCGTCTGCCCTGGGTAACGCCGTGAAGCGCCAGCGTTTGGGAAGCCGGGCCCTGCGCAATGGCCCAGGTCCCACGCAGCAGCTGCCGCCAAGGCAGGCATTGGCTGCTGCCCACAGAGGGCATGGAATCGTGCCCGCAGGACGCGTTCCACTGAGGCTGGTCCAGATGTTGCGGGGCCTGCGGACGACGGGTCTCGCCCGCCCAGCCCGTACTTGCAGCCCAGCCGACAGAGGCACACGACGAGCCCTCACAAGGGCCGCGCGTTGACTTCCCCACGCACGCCAGAGTCCTCAGGGGACACCGTCTGGTTTTTCCACCAGCAGTGTCCGCCTGTGGAATCGGGCACGCAGAGAGACACGCCGCGCCCCGCAGCCTTAGTGCAGGCTTTTGGCCTGTGTGCACTTCTCACTGGGGGAGTGGTTGCACCTTCGCTTGACAAGAGCATAGACTTTGTTCTTTTGGGGTGTCCTCCAGGACTGCGTGCTTTGCTTCAGTGTGCAAGGCCTCCGTCCGGTGGCACGGGTTTGGATTTTCGACTTCAGGTTCGCTGACCGCTGCGTAGTGCTGCCGTGTGCCCATGCCTGCCCACAGCGGGGCCTTACGGCATCCCTCGGCCTCAGAGGCAAAGTCACACCTGCACTCCTGCACCCTTCCCTGTAAGCCGACCACACAGCCTGACGTCGGCTCTGCCTGTAAACTCACCTGGTTCCCTTGACTCTTCCTGCTGCTCCCGGCAGCAGGCCTTCCCAATGGCAAACGCCACCTGTCTGCAGTCATGTCAACGGCAGATGTCCAAGAGCGAGGGCGGGTGACAACTCTGCGCCAGCTAAAGGAGACAGGGATTTACGGACCGTGCCCACACGCAGGCCCCCCTTTAGCCCCCGGATGGGACACTGTGGGTGGTGTCACCTGCCCAAGTCGCAGGTCTCCATGGCAGCAGCCCATCTCCCAGACATTCCCTGAGAGAAAGGAACAAATGCCTCAGGCCTGCCGTGCCCGTTTCCTCCCTGCAAAGGCTTGCCTCTCCAACACGCGGGCCGAATACCTCACGCACCACATGCTCAGGCGCCCGTCCAGCCCATCTGCTTCATTCCGGTACGTTTCCCTTCTACCAGAGGCCACTGAGGCAGAAGCACTGCCAGGACGCTTTTGTCTCTCCAAGTCACTGAGGTGCCTGGGGGAAATCTCTGCATGCACAGGCGACGCCTCTGGCAGCCTTTGTTTCTGTGCCAGGAAACCCGCACAGACCCCTTCAGCCTTCGCTGGCACGGGACCACTACAGGAAGGCCCTGTCCGCATTGGCCCAGTCGCCACAGTGGTCTGCCCTACTGGGCAGAAGCGGTCTGCCCTACTCGCTTCCTGCTCTGGACTGTCCCCTAGCACTCACCAAACACGCCCCCCCGCCCCCGCCCGCACTCACAGGCACGGGCACATCGCCAAAGTCCTCTTGGGCCACGCTGTGCCCACGGTGTCCCCAGTCCTCACGCCGCTGCCTTTTCACTAGCGGGATGTCCCAAGTGTGCTCTGTGGAGCCTGATGCCACCACCAGCGTGATGGCCTGGCTGAGGGAGCCCGTGCGTTACATGGGTACTACAGGTAGCAGCAGGGAGGGGACTGTGTGGCAGGGCTGGCTTTAGCCTGGAAGGATGGGAACTGGGGGCCTGGGGACACAAGGCCGACGGACTGCTCTGTGCTCATGTACGCAAGGGCCAAGGTGCCTGGAACACAACTGCACAAATGTGGTGAAGAATCCTCCTTGTTGTCCAGCTCCCTGGGCCATCCCGCCAGAGTGCCCCGGTGCCCCGAGATTTCTCACCTCCTCCTACTTACTCCTACCTGCTGCCCTCCGCTGCATTCTGACCCACCGCTTGGCGGCCTGGGGGAGCCTCCAGTGTTCCTGAGCCCCAGTGGACGCTCACCTTTCTGACAGGAGTTTCCTCCTTGCCACAGCTCACACAGGGAACGCCCAGCCCTTAGGCTCCTCAGCAAAGGGTCCTGCTCTCAGCTCCCTCCACTGGGGCCTTCCTACCCCTGCCGTGATACCTCAGCAGGTTGGGCCGCAGGTCCTCCCCAACAGCGCACGGGAGGACTGTCCCGGAGAACTCTTCACAAACCGCAGGCCTCCGGCCACTCCATTTCTTACCGTGGCCAGTGCAGCCTCACCTCAGCAGTCTTGCCCGAGCCTGGAAGGCTGTGCTCACACAATCCGGTGAAGAGGTTGAGGCTGGCTGTGTCGGGCCTTCTGCTTGGCGGTGACCCCCCCCACACACACTCATAGCTCTCAGAACCAGTCCCCTATGCTGGAAACCACTCTCTGGGTGGCCCTCTGGCCCCACGACACGACTTGGGAGGCACGTTTCTCCCGGACCCTGAGCAGGGTAGAGATTCTGTAGCTGGCAATGCCTTTTGCTTTCCAGAGTTCAGCATTTCCTCCTAGCTATGTGCACCCGCACGGAGCCTTTGCTCCCATCACACAGGCTTCTGATGTGGGCCTCGAGGAACGCCATTCTGGAAAAGTGTTTCCCCACACACGTCAAAACTTGGATCACGAGCCTGCTCTCTTCTTGTGAAGAGGTTGGCAAAGGGGCACACAAAGGAGAAATGGTCTTCCTTACACACTGGAGCCTGCTAAAAGCCTCCTCAGGTTTGAAGGTTCGCAGAACGTTTTTACTACTTCCAAGATGTTCCTCAGCGTTAACGGCCTGGTTGGGGCCTTCCTACCTTCCTTAATTTAGGAGCAAGGTACCCTGGCATGCTCACCCACTGGGACGCTGGAAGAGCTGTGCCAAGTTTATTGCTGAGGAAAATTTCTCTACACGGGGAATGGGTTGCAGGAGATGTGCGTCTGTGGCCTTGCGGAACAACAGTGTGCTGAGGGAAGCAGCGCGCTTAAGGGCACACCCTTGCTGGACGCACCGCATCCCGCGCCACTGCGTTTTCCCACAGGCAAACCGGTATGACTGGGACAAGACCAAGGCACGATGAGGCCCTGAGCTGTGCCGCCCAGCATTCTAATATAGTAGGCTTCGTGCCTGAAGCGCTTCTCTATTTAAAGGGGACCCACTGGTCCTAGAGGGAGGTTTTGAGGCATGGGTTTGAATCTCGACCAGAGGTCCGTGGCAGCTTCTGCCACTTGACCCAGTGCCAAGAAATGACCAGTGTCCTAAGGTGCGGCTCTCGTGCCGTGAGCAGTGGAGCAAATACAGTCTGTGGGACAGTATTTGCCACTGTCGATTCAGCCACTGACTACATACATGGCCACCTTCAATTTCTGGAAAGATTTCCCCTTCTCTCCTTCTCTCTCTCTCTCTCTCTCTCTCTCTCTCTCTCTCTCTCTCTCTCTCTCTCTCTCACACACTCACACACACGCACAATCCCAGACTGAAGTTTTTCTAAGGCATCTCGTCCCCATGTGAAACGTGGGACGGGCAGGTTAGCGGGGGAAAGGTGGCCGTCGCCAGTGCCCCCAAGAAAAATGGACCGATCGTTTCAGAGAGGGTTTACTGGAGTGCCCGGCGCTTTGACCCTTTTCAGTAACCTGAGGCAGGCTGTTTCTCGGGAGTGGGGATGCCCACGGTGAATGGCGCTGTGGTGTGAGGAAGGACACAGAGATATTGGGACCGCACGGGAAGTCAGAAATAGCTGAACGTTAGGACACGCGTCATTTGTTGGCGTTGGGTCGGCCTCCACCCTCTACTTGGGCCAACTCTCCAGGTCATCTTAGTGGGATCAGCCATGGGCCTCAGTTCAAGATTCAGCCCCCCCTTTGAACAGATTCAATGGGTCCCCTTTAAATACAGAAGCCGTCAGGCGTGCAGCTGAAAATAGAGGGTGGCACAGCTCAGGACTTCACGCTCCCTTGTAATCCCCCTCGTTTGCCCGTGGGAAAACGCAGTGCCGCCAGGGTGCAGTGTTGTCCACAAAGAATGAGCCATTTAAAGCGGTCTTCACCCAGCACCCTCTTGTTCCACAAGACCCCAAACACGCAGCTCCCGAAACCCGTTCCCCGTGTAGAGCAATCTTCCTCAGCGACGAACTCTGTGGCATTCTTCCCGGATTCCCGTCCATGAGGCATTCCAGGGCCTTTCTCCCAGCTGAGGGAAGACAGGACATAACGCTGGACATTAACGTGGCGGGACACCCCGGGAAGTCCCACAGTCATCGTGCCAACGTTGAAATCTAAGAAAGTTTGTAGCAGGCTCCACCATGGAAGAAGGCCTGGGTCATTTCTACCCTGCTTCCTTTCTCTGCCCTCTTCAGGGGAGGGCAGCACACTCCTCAGTTAACTTGTAGTGCGAAAAGGGGAGACACTTTTCCACTATGGGGTTGTTGAAACCCTCATCCGAAGCATACCTGATCTGGAGTAACGGCTACATGTGGGTGCTGGCAGGCTTGAAGGAACCTTGAAGTTCTGGGCCGGGGCCGGGGCCGGGAAGGGGGCGGGAACGGGGGGAACGCATTGCCAGCTGGAAAACCTCTACCCTCTTCTGGGTGCGGGAGAAATCGGACTCCCAGGCCGCCCCGTGGCCCCGGGAGCCCACGGGGGGGAATCATTCCCCTGTACGCCACTGGTTCTGGGACTATGAATGGGGAGTCCGCAGCCACAGTCACGACACAACCAGCTCCATCCCCTTCAACTCGCCGTCTTAGCACAGGGTTCCCCGACCCGGCAGGACGGCTGGGGTGAGGCTCCTCTGGCCGGGGTGACAAAGGGCGGGTGATGCTGGAGGGCCTGTTTGGTGCAGAGCGGACCGGGAGTGTCCGGCCCTGCACTCTCTTGCTTCCACGTCCCACGTAAGTGAGGACCTGCGGCTCAACCCCCTGAAGCATTACGCCAGGGGTAGGGAGGTCCCAGTGGAGGGAGCCGGGAGCAGGACCCCTTGCTGAGGAGCCTAAGGCCTGCTCGTTCCTACGGGAGTCCTTGCACCAAGGAAACTCCTCTCAGAAACACAAGCTTAAGCCGGGGCTCAGGGACACAGGAGTTACGCCAGGGTGCCAGTCGGAGGGTCACAATACTGCAAAGGACCGTGGGCGGGGGCGGTGCCCGTGCACACAGAGTAAGTACAAGGAGGTGAGAAACCTCAAAACGGCTACAGCCTCCCTACTGCGCAGATGGCCTGGGGTGCTGTACCACAAAATGCGGTGGGAATCCTCCACCACATTTCTGCGATTGTATTTCAGGTGCCTTGGGCCCTCGCCTACCTGGGCTGCAAAGCACTCAGTCAGCCTTGGGTCCCTCAGGCATCCTGAGGGCATCCCCGGGCATCCTGGCAAAGTCCTCCCTGCAAGGTTCCACCTGCTCTCCAGTGCTGCTACCCCGAGTTCCTATCTTAGCCCGGGGGCCCCCCGCGGCAGAGCCCTGGTGTTGGCGGTGACGGGAGCCACTGCACAGCACACTTTAGAGGAGCTGCAGGAGGAAGAGGAAGTGGGGTCACGAGAGGGCCCAGTGGAAGGAGCCCTGCGGACACCAAGTCTCACAGGGAGGCCCGCGACCTCTTCAGGTGCGTGCCCACGGCAGTGAGGGAAGGTGTGGGCGTGTTTCTTTGCGTGTGACTGCTAGGGGGCGGTCCAGAGCAGGAAGGCATAGGGCCGACCATGC
This sequence comes from Desmodus rotundus, assembly GCF_022682495.2. Classification (NCBI taxonomy): domain Eukaryota; kingdom Metazoa; phylum Chordata; class Mammalia; order Chiroptera; family Phyllostomidae; genus Desmodus; species Desmodus rotundus. The sequence goes on from NW_026527500.1 coordinate 183,893, forward strand.
CACTGGCCAGGGAGGACAAGCCCTGGGCTCAGACTGCCCATGCCAGCGACGTCAGAAGGTTTCTGTGCGGTGTTCTCGCACAGGAAGAAATGGATGCTTTCAAGGGCATCGCCTGCAGCCGCAGAGTTTTGGACACGTACTCTGCCTGACGTGGGAACCGTCAGAAACATCTCAGGAGCGCACGAGCCTGTGTCCTGTGGGGAAGGCACATTTGCCGGCATGACGTGATGATTATGGATGAGCCGGACAGGCATCTACACATCCGAGCGTGTGCAATCCCACGTGCGTGGTGGCGAGAGAAGACTTTGGAAGTGAATGTCTAACGTGTTTGTTCCTGTCCCCCCCCAGGATTATCTGGGAAGAGGGGAAGGCACGTACACCCTGACTGCTGCCGTGGACACTTGCCCTTTGGGGAGGGTACACACACGGTGGACCGTCTGGCAGGCAGGAGGACCTCCGTGTGGCTAAAGGTTCCTAAGCCCCCCTTCTCCTTAGCTACCGCACAGCTGTACTGCACATGTGCCCTTGGCGTTCTGCTATGCACACGACAGGAGAGAGCCCACATTTGCCAGTTGGTAAGATGGCAAGTGTGATCTGATCTGCGGGACACGTGTAGGGATCCAGGGAGACTTCCAGGCAGAGCCAACGTCAGCCTGTGTGGCGGGCTTGCAGGGAAAGGTGCAGGAGTGCGTGTGTGAGGTGTGCGGTTACAGCCCTGGGAGGCTGCTCCGCTCCCCCCCGCGCCCCCGCCCCCGTGTGCAGGCAGGAGCACACGGCAGCACCGCGCGGCACTCAGTCACACCTAACGGGAAAATTCAAAGCGGGGTCAGCGGACAGACGCCTTGCACACTGACGCAGAACGTCCCGTGGTGAAGGCCGCCACAGAACAACAGAGTTGATGTCCTTGTGAAGCAAGCAAAGGGACCGCCATTCCCCCAAGGAGACCTGCACGCCGCCCAACACCTTGGGCCGATGTTGGGGAGCCCGGCGTGTCTCACCCCATCCCAGCTGCCACGGAGCTTGACGGAGCCGTGGAGCAGCAACAGAGTGGTCAGTGAGGATTGTGGTACGTGTGCAAAAGTCAACGGGTGGCCCCCGTGAGGGCTCGTCCCGCGCCTGTGCTCAGCTGGGCAGCAACCAAGAGCGGGCGGGCCAGCCGAGGCGCCTGCAGGCTGGACGACATCTACACCGTGCTCAGCGGAACTGGTCTGGTGGGCACCACGGCGAACCCAGTGTGCAGCAGCAAATGCCCGCACTGCCATCAGCTTCTGACTGGGACCTGGTCCACCCGTTGTGTCACCCAGGGCAGACCCAGCGTGCCTCACTCCCAGACAGGGAAGAAAGGCCTTACCCTGATGACACCCTGGGACACCCCTGGAAGTCCCCCGTACGTCTCTCGGGTCTTGAAAATTGGGAAAGTCCTCTGCAGTATTTACTTTGTAAGAGCGCATAGTTGACTTGCTTCTCTGCTCCCTTTGTCCAACGTCTCAGAAGACAGCAAGAGCGCATCGGTGGGCCATCTCCATGTTGCATGCAGACCTAAGAGCCCCAGTCCAGGGTCACCTCGCCCTGGCCTGTGGCCGGTGGAACTCACAGGAGCCCCAAGGGTCACCGGTGTCTTTCTCAGGAAGCCATATCCTTGTGAGGAAGAGTCAAAGCGTCACAGGAAGGGAAGGTGTACCGACCGTGGACGCCGTGGGTGGAGGGAGGCCCCGGACCACCTGGGGTACGTTCCTGTGTTGGCAAACGAGGGTGTGGCCCGGCTCTTGTGTCTAAGTGCCAGGCAGCACTCTGGCTTTGCGTGAACCTGCGTCAATTTACCCTTCCTACCGGGGGGGGGGGGGGGGGGGGGGGGGGGAGGGTCTTCCCAAAGGCGGCTTCAGCTCTTCACTGCCTTCCCCCGTGCGAGCGTCTGGCCCCCTTCGACAATGTCCCTACGTGGGCCGTGTTGCCCGGGACCCAAGCCCTACGTGTCCGAGGGTCTCAGCAGAGGACGGCCACTCACCCCTCTGACTGCGCCCTTGGGCCCACCCTGGACTGGAGCGCTTGCCATCCCACGTGCTGCCTGCTCTCACGGTGCCTAGCGCCATCCACTAAGGAGCACCCGTGGGAGCCTCTCATCCAGTATCGCTGAGGACTGACTGGACCGTATCGGCCGTCTGTGGCCAGAGCCTTTCCTTGAACGCCTTTACCTTTCTAGGAAGAAGGGTAGTACCCAGTGAACAGGCCTTTCGTTATTTTTTATTCATGCCCTGTCCCTGCCTGGATGGAAGAATTGCTCCTCCTGATGCATTCCCAAAGCTAAAGTTTCCCCCTTTCTGCAGCTCATGGGCCCAGCCCCCCATGCGACAGATTATTCCCACGCCAAGTTTGAAAGGCCTGCATTTTCTCACCAAAATAGCTACACGAAATACTCATAGTTACACAGTTATTTACTTTCTATCCATTTTATTTGAATAATAAACTGTCAATGCTAAGGCTAATTGAAGTGTCAATGTCTGAAGTCCTTGTCATCTGATCAGTCTTCAGTTTTTTCCTGTGTGGCAGAAAAATGTTTGTTTGAAAACCCATTTTCTCTGTGAAGGCTTTGTCAACAAAATACCTCTTTAGATGAAATGGACCCTTTGTCTTATATACTTCAGCTTCAGGGAATACCTGCCACACAGCACAGCGTGGCACTATCACACCCACTCTGACCGCTGTCAAGTCCTTTAGAAAGATGCAGGCCTCTAGAAATGACAGAGAACTGTGCCTGCACCGGGCACCTCTTAAATGTCCTCCACCCGTGTGTTCAACGTTTTCCTCCAGGACCTCTTCCTGATGACCAGTGTTCAGAGGGGGCGGGGGGTACCCGGGACTCATAGGATATCAAAGATGGCTGTGATGATCAAAGGAAACAGTGGGACAGTCTAGGAATCTTGAATGCTTCCTACACATGTGTGAGAATGGAGGTGGGAGGAACATTGTTCAGGCCACCAATCAAAAGGTAGAAGGTGGACCAGAGAGTGGGGCGAGTAGCCTGGAATGAGAGGTCAGGGCAGCAGAGTCATGAATCCCTATTGATTCTGAGTGGCTGTAGATACACACACTCCTTGGTTAACATTGAGCTTCCCCAACAAGAAACCAATTTGCACTGCAGTTCTCCAGGCTTCTTGTTTTACCTTGATAACCTGGTCACCTCTGGACCTGGGCTGTATTCATCCCAGACTGAATGGCTTCATGATAGAAAGAAAGTGTCCACCTACCTGGCACCCGTCTGCTGCGTTACCAGGCAATGCCTTCTCACCTGTCCTCTTCTCGGTCTCCTCTCCTGCCTCTGTCTTCTTCCCGTAGTACTTCAGTGGATTGGGCCACAGGTCGTTACAGATGTACTGGTAGGGGAAACAGCAAAGGTCCGGAGGGGAAGAGCTCGGATCCCCACCCCAGACTCCCGGGGAGCACGTTAAAGGCCTTTCTCGACATTGCCAGGGAGGCCTCACCTCCGCAATCCTGCCAGAGCCCGCCAAGCTGTGGTCAGAGAACCAGTTGAAGAAGTTAAGGCTGCTGTTGTTGTGCCTGCGACTGTAGGCCTCTCGTTCGTAATGCTTGTGCCACTGAATGGGAGTGGAATAGGACGCCCTAGACCCTGCAGGAAGACGGGGAAGGCGTGGAGGGAACCGCCAACGTCCAAGTTGAACCCCGCAGCTTAGGGCGCCCACCCAGGGAACCCGCACAGACCTGTGAGCGTGATGACATATTCCTTGACAACCACATCATTGCGGAAGTAGGGGTTGCTGGAAAACAACAGCATGATCTTGCAGTGATCCTTGCTCTTCTCCACCTGTGGGGAAGGGTGGAGGAGGAGGGTGCAATGGCACTCCAGGGCACTCGCCCCGTGCTCTGTTTGGGCGCAGGTCATTCTCCCAAGCTCCCTCCCTCCGCCCCGCGCTCTCAGAGCCTCACCTTCAAGTCGATCATGAAGCTCAGCATGTTTTCATCTTGGTCACTGATCATGGCTGACAACTCAGGGTGGTTGACAAACTGTTCTAGGTCAAGGAGCCTGCAAATGAGAGTCTGGGCAGGGAGTGGTCAGGGAATGGAGTGTGGGTGGAGAATACCCTGGCATCGCCTTGTTTCCCCTAGCCCATTTCTTCTTCACTCAAGGCAAAAATATGCCTAGTGGCTCTGGGGTTCTTCCAGTGTCTGTACATATACAGGCAGTCTCATTTCCTCTACTACGCACATCTCCAGCTGCTCCTCCTGTGCCCAGGCCTTGGCAGGATATGCTTTCTTCTCCTCAGTACAAACTCCTGGCTCTTACTGACCACATGGACATTCAGGCTCCTCTCCTGCAGCATTACTCAGAGAAGAATCTGTGCATCACAGACTGTGTTCTTGTGAGTCTGGACTGCACTGCTCCATGAAGATAAGCATATCTCCAAAGGGCTCTGCCACATGCTATCTCCATCCCGAGATTTTCTACACTGTGTCTGAGACCCCTGAGCTTTTCTGAAATATGCCTGTATTCATTGCAAACAATCAGCATTGATTCCTTACTCTTATGCTACCTTGGCACATTGTGGTCCCTGAATTGCAGCAGCAAGGATACAGCTTTAGCCCAGAATCCAGGCACATGCTGAATGGTGGTGCTTCTGAGTTCCAGGTGGGGCTTTCGCCTCTGTGAAGCCCTGCACTTGAGCTGAGAGAAGGCCCTGCTGGCTTGCTCGTTCACGGGCTCCATCTCTAATTGGAGCTCCCTTAGAGCCTCCAGAGGGGACCTGGTGAAGGGCCCAACAGGTCCTGGCACTTCTGGCTCCTGTTTCACTGACTCTTCATGTTGCTCCTTTTCTTCAGCCTGTGACACATCCTCTGCCTCCTCCACCTCCTGCCCCTCTTGCATGAGGCCTTCCCCTTCCAGTACAAACTGTTCCCCAGCAACAATTTGCCCTTCCATGCTCTCCTCAGGGTGACTCTGCCTCTCCCTGTCTTCACTCTGCAGGGCATCATGTACCTCCTCTTCTTCAACCAAGAGCTCTTCAGCCTCAACCTCCTCCTGCCATCCAAATTCTACCTCTTGAAAAATATCCTCCTCCAACACCACTTCCAGTTCCAGGCCCTCTTCTTCCCACTGCTGATCCCTCTCGGCTCCCTGCTGAACCACAAATTCCACCTCCAACAACAACTGCTCTTCAGTCACCACCTCCTCCCTCCACAACTCCAGCTTCCACAAGACATTTTCCCTTGCCACCAACACTTCAGTCTCTTCCACAATCTGTACCACTTGCATGAACTCATCCCCTTCCGGGAAAAACTGCTCCACTGACACCAATATCCCCTCTGCTCCCTGCTCCACCTCCAACTGCTCAGTTCTGTAAAGCCCCTGCTGTACCTCTGACATCTCATCATCCACCAGGTATTCTTCAGCGACCACCTCTTCTTGCCTGCCCAACTCCAGCTCCTGCAAAATATTTCCCTGTGATCCCTGTTCTTCCTCCATCTCCTCACTTTTCAGCAGCTCCTCTGTCTCCATCTTCTGCAGGACCTGCCACTCTCCCTTCTACATTAATTGCTATTTAGCTAACATCTTCCTCCTTCCTTTCTACCTCCAGATCTTTCCAAAACTCCAGTTCTTTGGCCTCCACCTATTCTTCTGCTGACTCTTTCACTAAGATCGTCCTCTCACACTAACAACTGTACATCCACTGCTAAATTCTTCTTTACCACCTCCAGCTCTAGAACAAACTCCACCCAGCCTACCAGCTCCTCCTTCACTCTTTCCAACCAATGTACTTCCCTGTTTCTCACGTGACCCTCTCCACAATCCTCCTGCACCACCACCTCCTCTTCCACGTCATCACCTTCTGCCCCAGAACCTCCTCCCACTGTTCCATCTCATATCTCCCTGCCTGTCCTTTGAATCCTCCTTTTTTACCAGCTCCCCCCACCCTGAGTCCTACTCCTACTTCCACTGGACTTTTGTATCTGTACCCTGCGGCTTTCCAGTCATCATCCTCCACTTCACTACAGGCACCATCAAAACCCCTCCTCAATGGCCACCACCTCCACTTCCACCAACACTTCATTCCCTGATCCCACTTCAATGGCAGGCATGAGGTCCCGCATCTGCAACATTTCAGCACTGCCTCCGCCCTCACCTCTGGGGCATCAGATTCCTGCCATGCTTCCAACATGAACACAGAAGCATCTTCAGTACATAGAACTAAAGCAGGCTGCAGGGTCCTCACATTTGCTACTGCACCTTGGAACCCTGAGAGCCTGTGTCACATCAAGCCCACCTTTGGAAGCAAAGACAATGTAAGGGGCCTGGGTTGCCCCTGAGTACACAGATACATACTACTCACCATGCAACCTTCATCCTCAGCTAGCCCCTGTCTATAAACAGGTGTTGGAAACACAGAAACTGTGTAGTTGGAGAATGCTAATGTACACTGATAGTGCCATTGAGTTTCTGGCTGATGACCCTGAGCTGAATCAGCTGCTTGGGTGAGGAAACAGGTTGCTGAAGTCGTAAGGTGGCATGGAAGGGGCCGTGATGGGGCAAGGGAGTCTGCAGGCCCTGCCCGGCCTGCTCATCACACATCTCCTCCAGTCAGAGATGGGACCGTGGGCAGGACTCCACGTGCACTGGATGTATGAATGTCGGTCCAGCTGATCTGCTTAATACCAGTACTTTCCTTGCTACAAAAGACACAGAGATGGAAGCACTGCTGAGAACTTTATGTCTCTGTCCATGTCACTCAGGTATGTGATGAAAACTCTCTGCATCCACAGGCAATCCCTTTCACAGCCTTTGTTCTTGTGCCAGAAAACCACACAGAACACCTTCAGCCATCACTGGCGTGGTAGACTCTGCCCAGGCCGTATCCTCTCTGGCCAAGTTGCATGGTATGCCCAGCTCACTTCCTGCTCTGCATTGCCCCCCAGGACTCACACCCAAACAAGCAGGCACGGGCACACAAACGAAGTTGTCTTGGGCCAGCTGATACTCATGGTGTCCCCAGTCATTCCACCATGTCCTTTCTTGACACTGCTTCCTCTCCTTCCTCCAGGGTGTCAAAGGTGTGCCTCATGGAGCCTTATGCCAACACCAGCCTGGTGGGCTTGGCTGAGGGAGTTGGGGCCTTAGATAGGAACTCTGGGTAGCAGTGCTGAGAGGAGGTGGAGCGTGGCAGGGTAGGACTTTGCCTGGATGGCTGGGAGGAGAACTGGCAGACACAAGGCCAACTGAGTGCATTGTGGCCCACGTAGGGAAGGCCTCAGGTGCCTTAAATAGATTGGCAAAAATTTAGTGAAGAATCCTTCCAGTACGGAGCCCTGAGTCATTCATGTGGAAGGCTTAGGTGCTTTGAGATTTCTGGCCTTCTCCTACATACTCCGTGAGCACAAGGGCCTCCCGATGTCCTTTGCAATATTCTCACCCACCCCCTGGCATCCTGCAGTGCCTTCCAGTTTTCCTGAGCCCGAGGTTTCGATCGTGTTTCTTAGAGGAATTTCCTCAGTGCAACAATTCACCTGTGAACGCCCAGGCCATAGACTCCTCAGCAGTGGGTCCTGCTCTCAACTCCCAGCACTTGGGCTTTCATACACCAGGGGTAGTGCTTCAGGGGATTGGGCCACAAGTCCTCACTTACGAGTGGAACACAAAACAGTTCAGGGGAGAACAATTCCAGACACCTCTGCATTAACCCGGGGCCTCCAGCATCGCCATTTCTGACCACAGACAGTGGAACCTCACTCACCTCAGCAGTCTTGCTGGACCCTGGACAGCTGTGCCCAGACAGCCTGTTGAAGATGTTGACTCTGAGTGTGTCATGCCTGTGGCTGGGGCCTCCGGCTTCATAGACCCAGAACCAGTGGACTACAGTGGACGCCAGTAGTCTGATAGCCTGAAGCAATGGAGCTTCTAGGGTGTTCTCCTATAGCCCAGCGTCCACACATATCCCCCATCTGCATGCCCTCTCACATCTGTGTCCAGGGAACCCCATCTCACCTGCAAGGCTGAGATGATATTCCTTCATTCAGGAAGTAGGGGATGATCCAAAAGAAGAACATCAGCCTGCAGTGGTACTTCAGCACACCCAGTTCCTTCACCTGTGCTGACGTGGTGGCAGGTGTCCTCTGTCCCAGCTGCCTGACTTTGCCTGCTTGCCAGAGGCATCCACTTCTCTTTCCCTTCTTCTCCCTGCTGGGACCACTCCCACCATGCGCCCAGGCTACCCAAACTCCCTGCCCCTCTGTCACCCCAGTCTCACCTCCAAAGTGATCAAGTACTCTAGCATGTCTTTTTCTTGGTCAATAATGATAGATGATATCTGCGGGTGGTTTTGAACGTACATTTTGGCCAGGAAGCCAGCCCTCTGAGGCAAGGGATGGCAGAGATAATAGCTACAGAGGCACTCTATAGTCAAAAGTGAGACCCGGTGGGGAGTGTGAGGAAGGCAGAATCACTAGGACGGGCGGCAATGTGTGAGGACCTTCTTTGGGTAGTCCTGGCTGGGGGTTGTGCCACACCTTCGTTATGACCCTGTGTGCATAACAGAGCCTTGGGCTTACCTTCAGGCCTAGTTGTGCTGTCTTCTCTTCTTGCTTATGATGTTTGTGTGTGGTCGTTAGGGCTTTGAAACATTCCAACTGTGCTTCGTACTTGCTTATCTTGTCCACAAAATGGACGTCCCGAACCCCATTCCCACCCTGTTAGCTGGAGGTCATGGTGGGGTTTTGGATGTATCCTTTAGCCTTCTATCCACTCACTAGACTCTCTGAGTAGTCTACCTGCCTCTTTAGCATATCGTACTGTCCACTGTATGGTCTTTCTTATACCCACTAAACGGTTGCCAGCCCAGGAGATACACCTCCTCCTCTCTCACAGCCAGCCTGACACACAAACTGTTTGGTGAACCTGATGTAACCTGCCTTGACCCAATAGACTACCCTTCAAGGTGCAACTCAAAACCATCACAGCTAAGAAGCCAATTATTCATTTATTTGTCCTTTCATTAATTTGACTTGTACTGAGCACCACACTCTGTGCCAGATACCACTTGAGGCCTTGGTGAAGAGGGCAGTGGACCCCAGGAGGGCTGAAATTCTGGTGAGGCATGACAAACACCAACTGAGCAAGAAAAGAGACATGTCTTCTGGTACTAATCTGTGTCATGAAGAGACCAATATAGCAGAGAATTCCTTTTGATGACACGCCTCCCTGGACCTGCCTTTTGCACCCCCATCCTCTCCATTTCTTGAGCCTGGGCTGCACCCATCTCTCACCCTTCATGCTCATTACCTGTAAAGGGGACCCTCCCCTTCACTGTTCTGACAGTCCATGGAGGGTGGGGAAGAATTTCCATGCAGCTTAGGCCTTGGCACACATGATCTGAATGAGCCTCCACAGTAACACTAGGGAGTAGCAGTCCTTATTATGTACTCTTAAAGAGTTTGAAACCAAGGCCCAGATATTTTTCCTAGGATGATCTCTAAACCCAAAGTGTGTATTTGACTCCAAAGCCCAAGCTCTCTCTCCTGCTTTGGGCTGAGAACAAAATGAATCGCCATCACTTACATTTGTAGACTTCCAGAAGTGCCTGGAGCTGAGCCAGGCTAAAGGTAGACACTTAAACACACACTGGGTTAGATAAACATCACAATCCTTAATCTTCCTGCTTCTTGGGTAGCATTTTTCTTGTGAGGGGTGGTGGTGCTGGGATGCCCCTGTTTTCTAGATGGGAAAAGGGAGGCACATGGCTAAGAGTATTAGGTCCTGTGGGACCACTTCTGGGTTCCTCGCATCCTGGGCATCCTGAGATTTGTCATCTTGTCTCAGGTCTAGGAGGCCACTAGGAGACTCAGGGCTTAGGCGGACCTGGCTACTGACTCAGGCCAGGCATTTGGGAGGAAGCCAGAGAACCCATCATGGGGAGCTCAAGGGTCAGCATCCAAGCCCCAGCTGGCCATGCAGAGACATGCTTTGCTTGCCATGTGGAAAGGAGGCTGTAGGGGAAAGGGCAGAAGCAAGGGCCAGGGACAGCTGATGCTGGCTTGGCCTTGGGTGTGGGGAGCCCTGGAGGTGGAGATGAGCGATTGTATTTTGGAAACATTCTCAAAGCACAGCTAACAGGATTTGGGGATGGATAAAATGAGCAGGGCAGAGGAAGAGAGGACTAGAATATTGTGCCAGTGTTTGTAGTTGGGGCACCTGGGGAAAAAAAAGTTCCATCAATGGTGGTGGGGACAGGAGGACAGCTAGTGGGGAGGGAGCATGGGAGTGGGGGTGAACAGCTGAGATTTTCAGAAGTCTGAAGTCCAGGTTTTTGCCTAAAAGCACTTGATTTCCAGGCATTTTCAATAAACTTAAATTTAAAATGTCATGTAGGCTGATCCCATTCAGGCCAAATGAAGCACAGCTGTGGGTGCCTGGCCCACAGGCCACCTCTTATACTCTTTGTTTTTTCTACCCTTGTAAGATTCATTGAACTGCCATTTTGTCCAGGAAGTTTTCCATGATGGGTCCAGGTCCAAAGATCAGAGATGCCCATAACTGCCTCCCAAAAACCTCTTTAGACCTGAAAAAACAAAGAGAGAGAGAGAGAGAGAGAGAGAGAGAGAGAGAGAGAGAGAGAGAGAGAGAGAGAGAGAGAGAGAGAGAGAAGAACAGAGAAGAGAGGAGAGGAGAGGGGAGGGGAGGGGAGGGGAGGGGAGGGGAGGGGAGGGGAGGGGAGGGGAGGGGAGGGGAAGGGAAGGGAAGGGAAGGGAAGGGAAGGGAAGGGAAGGGAAGGGAAGGGAAGGGAAGGGAAGGGAAGGGAAGAGAAGAGAAGAGAAGAGAAGAGAAGAGAAGAGAAGAGAAGAGAAGAGAAGAGAAGAGAAGAGAAGAGAAAAGAAAGGAAGAAAGAACTGAGGCTAGGAGTGATCTGAGAATGAATACAGGCTTTATTCATCAGTTCCTCATTTCCCTTGCAAAGGAATTGTCCCAGAAGAGGAGCTAATGAATGAAACTTCTGAATAAATGTGGAAGCCTCTCAAGAGGTCTGTCTGCCTTCTGTCTTGCTAATGAGGAAACTGAGGCCAAGAGAAGAGACAGGACCTGCCCAGGGTAGGGTCTGAGGCAAGGCCTGCTTACTGTTTAGCCTCTGTTTGTCAGCTACCTCTGAGACTGAGTGGGTGGGATGTATGAAGATAACTGCACAATTGGATCGGGTTTTTCCAGTGGAGGGCAAAACAGAATCTGGGCAGCTGCTGACTTCCACAGGAAGACCCTGTTCCAGAGATGTTTCTCAAGGAATCCTCCTATGATGGATATCAACTGGGGTGATGACAAAGCCAGACCTTAGCAGAGGATATCCCACAGGTGGCTTGCCTATGGAGTCCTATGATATGGGTGGGCACTCATATCAGCAGGCAGTCACAGCCACAGGAATTTTTCCTTGATCTGCCATTTAGGGAAATCAGGCAATGCAAGCAATGGATGTCCAATGCACTTCCCCAAAGTTGCAAAAGGAGAAAAGAAGTCTCAGCGGAGTGAAGTGACTGACCGACCTAAGGTCACACAGCCAGACACTGCAGATCTAGGACTCTGAACAGCGGTCCTCACTTCAATACTTGCATCCTTTCTGTGATGCTGAGCTGCACTGGCCATGGCATCTTTATAAGCCATTCTTCACACCCCACCCCTCATCTACAACATGGGGAGAGATGCCTGCAGCGTGCTTCATGAAGACCCAACACGTGGAAGGAGCTGATGCTGAATGACGCCACATGGAGGAGTGAAAACATAAAGAAATGCTCCTCTTAAGCTCTGGGTTCTCAATTATTTTGGGCATGGCAGTCTTTAAAATTTCCAGAATGAGTCATTTTACTATTACCTAGTAATGATAACACCTAACAGTTATTGAGTGATTTCGATAACCAGAGCCCTGTGTGTGACTAACTCACCAAATACTTAGGTCCATTCGTTGAGGTAGGAATTGTATCTCAACTTCAGGGTGAGGAACGAAGGCACAGGGGTTCAGAGACTTGCACAGAGCTATATAAATACAAAATGGTAGGGCGAGGATCTGAATCAATGCAATTCTGCCCTAAAACATACGACACAACATTTCTAGTCCAGCAGGGAAATCCTTCTCAACGTCTAACCTAAATTCCCTCTGCAGAAGGCTGTGGCCATTCCCTCGCTCCTCCTGTGCAAAGAAGAAAAAAAAAATGCTTCCTTTGACCTCCATTCTTTGCTCTAAGTCCTGAGTTCTTTGGGCCTTGGTTCACAGCTATATGGCTCCTGGCATGCAGGACAAGTTCCCCCAAACAAGAACTCTCCTCATGAATCTCCTTCCCAGAGCACTAGTAAGGATGCACTACCCTGGGCCAAGACAATACATTCCCACCAGCCTCCTGCTGCCTTTCTTCTTCATCCCTTCCTCAGGGCTGTTTCCCAATACCTGGACTGGTCCAGGTCAGTCTTCTACCTGACTCTTTCTTTGGTTTCTCCAAGCACAGACAGGTCCCATGGTGCAGAATCACTGTGTGCACATACTAAGATTAAATGTAGTACCGTTTCATATTTTCTATTAGGAGCAGCTGGCTTAAATATTGGACCCATGTCTAAACAAGCTTCCTGATTTAACTCCTAGTTTATAGGAAATATGCAAGACAGAGGAACACATTAAGTGACACCAGTGGGAGAGATGGTCAGCCAAAAACTGATTGTGGAACATGCTGAAGGCAAATGGCCCAGGTTCTTCAATAAATAAATGGCAAGGATGACCAAACAGGAGGAGGTGCTTCTAGATAAAAGCAGGCTTCAGAGACTCATGCATTGTGTGGGTCTTATTAGGGTCCTGGTTTGAAAAAAAAAACACAACTGACTGTAAGTGATATATGTAAGGTACCATTCAGGGAAGCTGAATATGAAAAGTACTGTGCAGTGGATGGAGGGGAGGTGAAACATGCCAGGCAAAGCAACCAACTGCAGTGCAGGTTTGTCCTACCTGAGGGACAACCACTACGCAAATGGATGAGACAAATTTGGTGATAGTGAGGGTGAGAAATAAAACGAACTGGGAGACTCGAATGAGGACAACTAGGGGAGGCAGGAGGGGGCTATGCTAGACAAGGTAATTGGGGAGGACCTCTCAAAGAAGGCGACATTGGAGCTGAGACCTGAGAAACTGAGGAGGAGGCAGAGAGGACACAGTGACATTGAATCTGAGGACACATTGCTCCAGGAGAAGCCAGGGCCTGAGCACGTGCAACCACTCCTCAGCACCTCCTTACTCTTTTTTTCTAACTTTCTCTTTTGTTGTGAGTTTGGACTTACAGAAAAGTTGCAAGAAGAATACAAAGAATTCTTGTATATCCTCAACCGGATCCCACACTGGTATCACATTTGTTGTATCATTCTCTTTCTCTCCCCTTCTCCCTCTGACTCCTTGCACCCCACCCTAACCCCTACTCACAAACACCCACACTTTTTACAATCACTTGAATGTAAGTTTCCCATGTAAGTTGTCCAGCTCAAGCCCCTGTTAATTCAGAGTACCCTTCCTAGAAACAAAGGTAATGTCTGACATAATTACAGCACATTTTCAAAGTCAGGACTCTCACATTGATTTAATACAACTGTCCGATCCTCAGATCATGTTCAGAGTTACCAACTGACCCTTTGAAAGTGAACAATGTAGCATGTGGACAGGCCGGCTCAGGGCAGAGCAGCCTTGGGCAGAGCCATATTGGAGCCTGAGGCAGAAGGTGAAATTGTGCACTTGCCAAAGTATTGTGCTGATTTTTAACCAAGTGAAAACCCTTACTAGAGCTTCAAAATAATATCTATTCTTTCACATGTCCTAATCCATTTGCAGATCATTGTCTGTCCTCATGGTCACATTGTGTTGCAGGACCTGTAAGCTGCTGAAATGACTGTTTCCGTTGCACAAGTAAAGCCTATCTTTACATACGGTAATTTTTTTTTTACAGCAAATAAAAAAAAATTGAATTTTATTTGCTCATATTTTTAGTGCCCACTTAATTTCTGCATCTGAGGTACATGTCTCACTCACCGTACCCTACCAGCAGCCCTAGCCACCACACACCACGTACCAGCCCCCTTGAGGGTATAGTGCATGCGCACACACTTTGTGCTCAACAGTCTAATGACGAGCCTGGGAGTGGGTCTTTGTTCCACCTGACAGATGAAAAAACAAGAGGCCCTACAATAGTTTGTTCAGCTGGCATAATAAAGTACCACAGGCTGGGTGTTTAAACAACAGAAAAACTTTTTTTCACTACTTTGGAGGCTGAAAGACTGAGATCAAGGTGTCCTCAGGGCTGGTCTCTTCTGACACCTCTTTCTTTCGTGTGTGGATAGTCGTCTTTTCACTTCGTCTCACATGATACAGTGCTCAGGGTCCTTGAGGAAAGAGTACCAATAGGAGGTGGTGGATGTGTGCACACAGAGACTCATGGTTTTTTGGTTGGTTGGTTTGATTGTTTTAAGGAATCGGCTAATGGGATTGTGGAGGCTCACAAGCAACAAATCTGCAGTTGGCAAGCTGGAGATCTTGAGCTCCAGAACATCCAGGAAAGCTGATGGGGCAGTTCCAGTCCAAATACCAGAAGGCCTGAGACCCAGGAGAAACACTGAGAGCCAATGTTCCTGTTCGTGTCTAGATGCAGGAAAATGCTGATGTCTCAGTTTGCAGGCAGTTAGGTAGGGGATGTTCACTCTTATTTAGCACTTTTGTTTTCTTCGGGCCTTCAATTAATTGGATGAGGACCACCACACTGGGGAGGGAAATCCGCTTTCCTCTGCCTACTGATTTAGATGTTAATCTCATCCAGAATCACCCTCACATACACACAACCACAATAATGTTTAGCCAGGACCCGTCAAGGTGACATATAAACTTAACATTCAGGCCTTGTCATTCATCTGTGTGTGTGTGTGTTTGTGTGTGTGTGTGTGTGTGTGTGTGTATTACAACAACAAGAAATAAGCTAAAACCCTGAATGACTACTGCGGAACATGTCTATCAGTGGGAGCTGGTTAAAAATATATATGTGCTTACAGCATGTGGCAGGGTACACCTGTAGCTTTGAGAATGGGATGTTTGCAGGCCATGTTGTTGACAGTCATTAGTAAAAGAAAACATAGGTCATCAAACTGCTTGTTCAGAATGAGCTCTGCAATTAGGCAAATGCCAGCAGAACACATGTCAATGTGCTATTCACAGTTGGCACCTGGGAGTGGTGAAATTATAGCTGAACTCTATTTCCCTTTGTGTTTTCATTTCTTTTTCAAAATTGCTACCACATACTGTTGTCAAAAAAAGTTCTTCAGTCATCTAAGGGACTGAAAAGACTACTGAACTAATTTTTAGGGGAAGACAAAATTGGGATTGTGCAGGGCCAAAGCACAGGTCAGGAGTAGGATGGGGGTTTGAATCTGGCTCTCCTGCCACCTGCTGTCATGCCTCTCAGCCTGCTTCTGCCTCCAGTGATCAGACCCCATCCATTCCCTCACAGAGGATGCTGGGAATACTGGTGGAGTGTATGTACGCAGCACACCTAGGACAGTTGGTGCCCTGTGGCACATGTTTCACCACGGTGACCAGCATTACCAGAAGCAGAAAATCGGGATACTGTGAAGGCACTTTTTGGCACAAAGCTGCTGCCCTCAGAGGGTCCTTATTGGATTGTGCCCCTTTCATAATTTTCACAGTAGTGCTGTAGCCTCTAGAAGGTGAGATCACCTCACAGCCTCTGCAGTGACCCAGAAGCTCCCACTTGGCCCCCCAGTTGCCTGCCCACTTGCCGCCTCAGTCTGCCTCAGGCACTATGGCCTCTCTTTTTCTCCAGGTTACCAGCCCCTTTCCTGCTCTAGAGCCTTAGCATGTGCCCAGCATGTTTCCCAGGGGGACATTCAAACATATAACAACAGGCACTGACCCAGACCACTCAGAACCTCCTTCCTGCCAAACTTCAGAGCTGGAACCCAGGACATGCCTGCAGAGAACACCATGAGCAGGGCTAACCCTGGAGGCCCCTGGCCCTGAGGTGTCTTCTCACTCCCACCCCCAGGTGGCTGTTGTTTCCCCTTTGTCAGTCACCTGCTAGTGCTTACCCTGAGAAGAAATCTGGGAACTGGCTCTTCTCTGGGTCAGCCAGGCCGGGTCTGGCTGGTGATGGAGGTTCCTGGTGGGGACAATGCTGGAGTGCTGAGTTCCCAGGTCACCCAGCCCAGAAAGGCAGGGCCCCCTCAAGTCCCATGATGGCTGTTCCTCAGCTGGGGGAGCAGACTATGGGCACAGCAGGCATGGACTCTGCCCGCTGT
Source organism: Desmodus rotundus (assembly GCF_022682495.2). Classification (NCBI taxonomy): domain Eukaryota; kingdom Metazoa; phylum Chordata; class Mammalia; order Chiroptera; family Phyllostomidae; genus Desmodus; species Desmodus rotundus. Next base: position 200,208 of record NW_026527500.1, read on the forward strand.
TCAAATGCTGCATGACCTTTGGCAAGTAACTGTCTGTATCTGAGCCCCAGGTACTACCCTGGCAAGTGGAAAAGGCCCAGTACTCACAGGGAATGACATGCAGAGAGTTACAGGAGATGAGTTGTTACAGCACACACTCTGGGAGGGTATACCCAGCATCAACATGCTAGCCCTGGAGAAGCGTGTTTCTGCATCCATGTCAGTCCACCCCTGGCAAGGGTCTTGGGAGATGCTGGGCAAGCAAACACACCCCAGGGTTATGGACCAGAGGGGGCCTTTTTGTTGGAAGAACCATGGTCGTTCTCCACTGTAGTGGGGGTACCACCTATTAATACTATGGCATGCCATCTTGCACAAGTGAAAATTAGATCCATCCCTCTTTGGCTTTGCACAGAGTTCCCGATAAAATCCATATGCCTGAATTAGCATCACGGCTCTACTAACCCCGTTCACCACTGATAATCCTCCCTTCCTTTGCTCCATCACATGCCAACCTTGCGCCTACCCCAGGGCCTTTGCACATTCTGTTCCCAACTCTCACAACACTCTTTTCCAAGTGCTTTGCAGGGCTCATTCTCTGCAGTTCTCAAAACACAGTTCACCTCCTTGGGAGGGATGCCTGAGCACCCTTGCTGAAATCTGTGCTCCCTTCCCCAGGAGCCATTTAGATCGTCCTCTTTAGTTGGTTTATTTTATTTTATTTTTTTCTGTCTTCTGTCCCAGTTGAATTATGGGTCCAAAGGGAAGTGTCACCATCTGCTTTGGTCATCACATCTTCTCTCAGCTCACTCATGAGCCCCAGTTTGCAGCAGGCATGCTAAAATTGAATGTGGTGGTGGTTGTGCAATCCAATGAATACACTGCAATCGTACACTTCTAATATGTCATGCATTTTTAGTTATGTAGTCTATTTTTTTGGTTGGTCTCCTCTGCCCTCCATTACTCTGTTAGCTCTGAAAAGGTAAGAATTTTGATCTGCTTTGTTGACCACTGTGTTCTCAGTGTTTGGGACACTGTAGCTGTTCAAGAAGAGGTTGAATGAATGGGGCATACTGGGTAAAGCATACAATGGTGTCTAACCACTATGTCGTACACCTGAGACTATAAGAAAATATACTAAATATAAACTGTAATTGAAAACATGTTTAATTTAAATTAGAAATCAAACTTCAAAAACTGTTCAATGAATGGAATTTGAGCTCAAGACACAGTTGCACAGTGAGTCCCAGTGCTCAAGCCATTTATAAAAGATATAAATTGAGATATTTATATACATGTGAACTTACTATTTTGCACTCCTATGGTTTCTTCCTTGTAGTTTAAAACACTACCCAAGTGTACTCCACCTGAGGGGCTTCTCTTGCTCTGCCATTCCCTCCACTTCCACTTCTCAGACTTCTTGCATTTCCTCTCTTACTTGAAGGAAGTGGTAACCTCTGTCTACCATCACTTTGAAAAGATCATTTGTTGGCTTGTTCTACTTTAATTGTTTTTCCATCCAAAGGCTAAATTGGTTACACATAATGTTGATAATACTATATCACATTTAATGTAAGCAGATGAACAGCTTTTGCAGACCTGCTTATTATCGTGACTGAAATCAAGTTCAGTACCAATTTTTTTTTTAATCCAAAGCAAACATCTTCAAAAATCGTGTCCTTCATCATACCAAGTGTATCAGACATTCCAATAGTAACTTCCTTCCCTTCATTAGTCATCCAACACAGAAATTACATACATACATTTATACATATATGTCTGTCTATATATACATATATAAAGCTCTGACAAAAAGATTAATAAATCTCACATACCATGAGAAAATGTAAGCATTACTTTCTGCAATGTTTATCTTACATTATCTCTGTATTTCCAAAATTTTAAAATTTTTTTCAAAGTACCAAGTGTATCCTAAGATGTGCATTATTTAGAAAGTGAATTTCTCATTTGTTTATTCAAAGTGAATCATTATTATATACACAGCCTTGGTCACTCTGGGTATGTGTTCTGTTGAACTTGAGAAGTATTTGTCAGTATATCGTACTTCCATGTTTACTGTAGATGTTTACCCCAGATATTAAGTGGGGTGGGGTGTGGAGGATGTAGGGTCAAATTCGCCCAACCTGACCACCCAGACCAGAGCATGTAAGAGGCCAAACTGAGAAATACCCCCTATCCCAGGTATAGAAATGTAAACAAAATAGAAATCCCTTTCTCCAAATTAAGCACGCCAGCAGCCTCCCAAAGCATAAGGGCTGTTGTTCCTTACCTCAGATATCAAACTGTATTACAAGGCCACTCTAATCAAAAGAGTCTGGTACTGTCATAAGAACAGACACGCAGACCAGTGGAACAGAATAGAGAGCCCAGAAATAAACCCAAGTCTTTCTGGTTAACTAATATTTGACAAAGGGGGAAGCAGCATAAAATGGAGAAAAAATAGCCTCTTCAATAAATGGTGTTGGGAGAACTGGACACCTACATGAAAAAAAAAAACCAAACCCAAAAAACCCTCAGATCTTCCACGTGGCGGTATTTTCACCAATGTGTCCCCTGGAGCAAGAGACATGAAGGAAAGAATAAACAAATGGGACCTCATCAAAAGAAAAAGCTTCTGCATGGCTAAAGAAAACAACATTAAAATCAAAAGGGAACCAACCACATGGGAAAACATATTTGCAGGTCATACCTCAGACAAGGGTCTGTTGTCCAAAATATATAAAGAACTCACAGGACTCCACTCCAGGACGACAAACAAAGCAATTGAGGAGGAAGAGGGGAGGGAAGACTGACTGGTGCCATGGAGACCTGCCCCTTGGGCAGGTGACAGATACTGTGTACCATCCAGGAGCAAGTGGGACATGAGAGTGGCTAACAATCCATAAGTCCCCTTCTCGTTAGTTAGCACAGATTGCTCATGCTCTTGGACATCTGCCATTGACATGACAGGAGACAGGTGACATTTTCTGGTTGGCAGAACTGCAACTGGGAGCAGCAGGACAAGTAATGGGAATGAGGGAAGTTTAGAGGCAGAGCCAATGTCAGGCTGTGTGGTAGACTGACCGAGAAGGGTGCAAGAGTGCAGGTGTGAGGTGTGCAGTTACAGGACAGGGAGGCTGCTCACACTCTGCTGTGTGCAGGCAGGTGCACACGGCACCCATGTAGCATTCAGTCACAACGATGGGGAAAATTCAAACCTGTGTCAGTGGACGGAGGCCTTGAACACTGAAGGGAAACACTCAGTGGTGGAGGATACCCCAAAACAACAAAGTTTATGTTCTTGTCAGGCATAGGTGCAACCTTTCCCTAAGGAGACCTGCACACAGGCCCAACACCTTGTGCTAATGTTGGGGGGCCTCGCATGTCTCAATCCATCCTAGTTTACACAGCTTGATGGTGTTGTTTAGAAAAACAACACAGTACTCTGTGAGGATTCAGGTATATATGGAAAAGTCTATGGATAGCCCTTACAAGGCTCATCCTGCACCCGTGATAATCTGGGCTGCAAGTAAGGGTTAGGTGGGCAAGCCTTTGGCACCTGCAGGCCGGACAACATTTTGACCACCCTCAGTAGAACTAGTCTTGTGGGCACGGTTCCATTCCCTCTATATGCAGCAGCTAATGCCTGCATTGGCATTGGCTGATGACTGGGATCTGGTCCATCCTGTATGGCCCAGCTTCCCAAAACCTGGGACTTCATTGTTTTACTCAGGGCAGACAGACCATCCCTCATTCCTATAGCGAAGAAAGGCCTTACCCTGGACACTAACACCCTTGACAGACCCATGGATATCTGTCATTCAGTACAGCCGGGCACTGCACACTTTAGGCCCTCGATTGTCAGATGCTCTTCTTGAACTTCTTTATCTTCCCAGGAAGAATGGTAGGAGCACGTGAACAAGCCTTTCTCTTCTTTCTTCTTCCTCCACACCCCTCCTGGAAGGAAAAAATGCACCTCCTGATGCATTCTCAAAACAAAACTTACCCCTTCCTGCTGCCATGTGAGCCCAGCCTTCCAAGGGAAAGATCATTCCCAGGCAGAGACTGAAATACCTGCACTCCCTCTCCAAACTAGATGCACAAACAACATGCAATCACACACACTTGGTGCTGTTTATTTCCCTTTGCACTTTACTTCAGGCTAATGGATGTGTCTGTGTCTGAAGGCCTCACCACGCAATCACTCTTCAGTTATTTCCTGTGCAACAGAAAATTGTTTGCTTGAAAACCCATTTTCTCTTAGAAGGCCTTGTCAACAAAATTCTCTTTCAGATGAACTGGACTCTTTGTCCTATGTATCTTATCTTCTGGGAGTTCCCCGCAACACAATACAGAGTGGCACTACCACATCCACTATCACAGGGACAGGCCCTGCTTGCTCCTGTTTCACTGACTCCTCGCCTTGCTCCTTTGACTTAGCCTCTGACTCCTCCTCCGCCTCCTCCACTACATGCCCATCCTGCATGAGGTCCTCTCCCCCCAGCTCAAACTGTTCATCAGAAACCCGTTGCCCCTGCATCCTCTCCTCCTGGACACACTCTCCGGCCCCGTTGGGCCCCCTGTGGGACCTCACCCTCCTCTCCCTCCACCGACGGCTCCTGGGCCAACACCTCCTCCTGCCTGCCCACATGCAGATCTAGCCAGACCTTTCCCCCTGGCCCCAAACTTGCATCGGCCGCCCAAACCTGCTCCACGTGCGTGAGGTCCACCCCTTCTGCCACAAACGGCTGCACAGCCACCAACCCACCCTCGGGCCCCTGCTCCTCCCCCCACTGCTCAGCCAGGTCAGCGCTCTGCCTCACCTCAGGCTCTTCATCCTCACCCAGCTGCGACTCGCCCGCCACGTCCTCGTCCCCGCCCCCCGCATCTGGCCTCACCTCCGCGCCTGCTGCTGCCACGCTCCCATCCCCGGCCGCCACTGTTGCCTCAGCTGCCAACACCCGCCTCACGCGGTCCAGCCCGGGCCCCAACTCTGCACTGCACAACTCCTCTGCCCTCAGCTCCACAGCACCACCTTCCTGCGCCGACGCCAGCAGGGAGCCAGGGGCACCCCGGGCCGCCCCACTCGCCTCGGCCTCCATCATCCAATCGCCCCCTAGCGCGCCGGCTGTGCGGGGCACGCGTCCCTACCAGCGGCGCCCAACCCAACGAGGACGACCCAGGAGGCCTGCGGAGCCCTGCTGTGGGCCAGCCCAGGCCAGCCAGAGGTGCGGCCCTGGCTCAGAGCGGGGCCCAGCCGAGAAAACGCCTGCAAACGCCGAGGCCGCGGCCAGAGGAGCCCACAGCGCTGCGCCCCAGTGTTAAGTCCTGGATTTCAGAGCCAACACCAGTGCTGGGGAGAAAGGGTATGAATGCGTACATCCTTCAAGAGTGGCGGGCATTTGAGGAGCTGCCAGCAGCCAGATACCGCATGCTCTCCAGACACCTTGTGCCCGACACACGACACACAGTCCAGGGGCTGAGGGAGTGGGGGGTGGAAGAGGCCACGGCTACTGCGGAGAATTCTCTAAGCAACAGCTGCTGAGTGCCTCTCTTTTCTCTTTTTCTTTTTGAGAAATTCCTCTCGTTCAAGCCCCCACCCCTGTCCAAACAAGCACCTGGCCTCTCACACAGCCCAGCCTGGTTCTCTCCCAAGAATCCTGCAGCAGAACCTGCGCCCTGGCTGGGGCTTCAGCCGTCCTGGTCCCCGCGCTGGTCCCAGGGACCTTACTGTCCTTAAGCACTCTTTTTTTTTTTTTAATTGTTATTCAATTACAGATGTATGCCTTTTCTCCCCATCCCTCCACCCCACCCCAGGTGAACCCACCTCCCTCCCCCACCTCCACCCTCCCCCTTGGTTTTGTCCATGTGTCCTTTATAGTAGTTCCTGTAATCCCCTCTTCCCACTGTCCCCGTCCCCCCCACACACACACTCTGGCTATTCTTAGATTGTTCTTAACTTCAATGTCTCTGGTTATATTTTGTTTGGTTTTTTCTTCTATTGAGTATGTTCCAGTTAAGGGTGAGATCATATGGTATTTGTCCCTCACCGCCTGGCTTATTTCACTTAGCATAATGCTCTCCAGTTCCATCCATGCTGTTGCAAAGGGTATAAGCTCCTTCTTTCTCTCTGCTGCATAGAATTCCATTGTGTAAATATACCATAGTTTTTGGATCCACTCGTTTGCTGATGGGCACTCTTCTTACCGTCTGATCTTTCAATGTCCTCTACCATCTTTGGTCTCCGATCTTCATATATGCTGGAATACTTTAGGCTGTTCCATCTGTTACTCAGATCAGCTAGGCGTTTCGCTGGTGTGAGGGGAAGTGGACTCCGCTCCCACCCATCTCGCCGCCATCTTCTCTCCTCCTTTATCACTTTTATTCATTGTTGTTCAAACACAATTGTCTCTCTTTCCCCACCACCCTTTCCCCCTACTCTACCCATCCTCACCTCCCGCTCACCATCCTTTTCCCCCTTTGGCTCTGCCCCTTTATACACATTTCTTGCTGCCTTTTTCCCTTCTGTCCCCTGTCGTCTTGCTGCCCCCCTGGATAGTAACCCCCTGGTTACTATCAGTTTGCTTGTAATTTCAATGTCTGGTTACATTTTGCTTGCTTGTTTCTTTTGTTGATTAGGTTCCACTTATAGGTGAGATCATATGGTATTTGTCTTTCACAGCTTGATTTACTTCACTTAGCATTAGGCTCTCCAGTTTCATCCATGCTGTCATAAGTGGTAGGAGTTCCTTTTTTTCTTTCTGCTGCATAGTATTTCAGTGTGTAAATGTTCAACATTTTGTGATCCTCTCCTTTACTAATGGGCACTTAGGTTGCTTCCAGCACTTGGCTATTGTAAATTGTGCTGCTATGAACATAGGGGTGCACAGGGACTTTTGAATTAGTGTCTCAGAATTCTTAGGGCATGCTGCCAGCAGTGAGATTGCCAGGTCAAAAGGCAGTTCCATTTTTAGTTATTGAGGAAATTCCATACTGTTTTCCACACTGGCTGCATCAGTCTGCATTCTTACCAACAATGTACAACGGTTCCCTTTTCTCCACAACCTCGCCAGCACTCATTTGTTGATTTGGTCATGATGGCCATTCTCAACCATTCTCTTAAGTGGTATCTCATTGTGGTTTTAATTTGTGTCTCTCTGAGTGGTAGTGATGCTGAGCATCTTTTCCTATGTCTCTCGTGCTCTGTATGCCCTCCTTGGGATGTGTCTGTTCAGGTCCTTTGTCCATTTTTCAATTGCATTGTTTGTCTTCCTGGAGTGGAGTCATGTGAGTTTGTTACATATTTTGGAGATCAAAGGCTTGTCCAAGATATAATTAGCAAACACATTTTCACATGCAGTCTGTTCCCTTTTCATTTTGCTGATGTGCAAAAAGTTTTCTTTCGCTGTGCAGAAGATTTTCATTTTGATGAGGTCCCATTTGTTTATTCTTTCCTGTATGTCCCTTGCTGTAGAGGATATATCAGTGAAAATATTGCTGCATGAATACCTGAGATTTCCCTGCCTATGTTCTCCTGAAGGACTTTTATGGTATCACAACTTATATTTAAGACTTTTATCCATCTTGAGTTTATTTTGGTGTTTGGTGTTAGTTGGTGGCTGTGTTTCATTTTGTTGCATGTAGCTGTCCAGAATGTCCAAACACCATTTGCTGAAGAGGCTATCTTTGCTCCATTTTATGGTGCTGCCCCCTTTTTTGAATATTAATTGACCATAGAGACTTGGCTTTATTTCTGGGCTCTCTGTTCCCTTGGTCTATGTGTCTGTTCTTATGCCAGTCCCAGGCTTTTTTGATTGCCATGGCCTTGTGACATAGTTTGATGACAGGTATGGTGACCCCTTCTACTTTGTACTTCTTTCTCAAAATTGCTGTTGCCATTCCAGTTCATTTATGGTTCCATATAAGTTATTGAAATATTTGTTCTATATCTGTGAAATATGTCACTGGTATTTTAATAGTGATTGCATTGAATGTATAGATTGCTTTGGATAGTATGGACATGTTGACGATGTCAATTCTTCCAATCCACGAACATGTTGCATGCTTCCATTTATTCGTGTCTTCCTTAATTTCTTTCTTCAGTGTTGTGTTGTTTTTGGAGTACAGGCCTTTACCTTCTTGGTTCTTTATGTATCCTAGGTTTATTACGAGGTACTTTATTTTTCTTGTTGCTACAGCAAATGAGTTTATTTCCTAATTTCTGTTTCTGATGTTTCATTGTTGGTGTATAAAAATGCCTTTGATTTCTGAATACGGACTTCATATCCCACTGCTTTGCCCAATTCACTGATAATGTCATGTAGATTTTTGGTGGCATGTGTAAGCTTTTCTGTGTACACTATCATGAAATTAGCAAACAGTGATAGTTTACCTCCTCCTTTCCAATTTGGATGCCTTTTATTTCTTCTTCTTGTCTGATTGCTGTGGCTAGGTCTTCCAATACTATGTTGGATAGCAATGGTGAAAGCAGACATCCTTGTCTTCTTCCTGATCTTAGTGGGAAAGCTTCCAATTTTAGGCCATTGAGGAAGATGTGGGATGTAGGTTTATCATATATGGCCTTTATTATGTTGATGTATGCTCCCTTGACTCCCACCTTGCTGAGTGTTTTTATCATAAATAGGTGCTTTACCTCATCAAATGCTTTTTCTGCATCTATTGATATGGTCATGTGATTTGTCCTTCCTTTTGTTTATGTTATGTATCTTCCCTTGCGTATTATGAAGTGTCCTTCTGTGTCTCTTTTGATGGCCTTTGTTTTGAAATCTAGTTTGACAGATATAAGTATTGCTAACCTGGCACTTCTTTTGCTGTCTGTTTACTTGGAATATTTTGTTCCAACCCTTCACTTTCAGTCTGTGTATGTCTTTGGTTCTGAGGTGAGTGCCTTGTAGGCAGCATATGTGTGGGCGATGATTTCTTATCCATTCAGCTACCCTATATCTATTGATTGGAGCACTTAACCCATTTACATCTAAGGTTGTTACTGATAGGTACTTATTCATTGCCATTTTAGTCCCTTTGTACCTGGGTTCCTCTGCCTCTCACTGTTTTTCACCCTCTTCTTAAAGCATACCCTTTAGCATCTCTTGCAGAGCTGGTTTGCTGGAGGTGCATTATTTTAGACTTCTTTTGTCTGGGAAGCTCCTTATTTGGCCTTCCATTTTAAATGAGAACCTTGCTGGATAGAGTGGTCTTGGTGGCAGGCCTTTGCTTTTCATTACTTGGAATATTTCTTGCCAATCCCTTCTGGCCTGTGGTGTTTCCATTGAGAAGTCATCTGCTAGTCTCACTGGGGCTACTTTGTATGTTACTTCCTGCTTCTCCCTTGCTGCCTTTAAGATCCTCTCTTTGTCTTGTAATTTTACCATTTTAACTATGATGTGTCTTGAAGGTGACCTCTTTGGGTTCCTCTTGATTGGGACTCTCTGTGTTTCCTGGATTTGGGTGACTTTTTTTTCTCTCATCAAATTAGGGAAGTTTTCCATCATTACTTTTTCAAGCAGGTTTTCTAACCCTTGCTCTTCTTCTTCTCCTTCTGGTATCCCTATTAATCAGATATTATTACATTTCATGTTGTCCTGCATTTCCCTTAACACCACTCCATTCTTGGTGAATCTTTTTTCCTTTTCCTGATCTTCCTGGGTGTGTTTTTGTACCTTGTGTTCCAGCTCACTGATTCAATCCTCTGATTCATGTAGCCTGCTCTTGATTCCTTCTACTGTGTTCTTAAATTTTGAAGTTGTATTCTTCATTTCCTCTTGGCCCTTGTTGATTTTTCTATGTCCTTTTTCATACCAATATAGTTTGCAGTAAGTTCTTCAAAGTTTCCCTGTAGTTTTAGGTAATTCGTATTGAGCTCCTTGAGATTCCTTATAACCATTGGAATAAGGAATGCTGGTCTGAACTCAGTATCTGATAGATGACTTGACTGTATTTCATGTAGCACTCTTTCTGAGGACTCCTCCTTTCTTTTTGACTTGGGGGGTTGTTTCTTTGTCTTCCCATTAATTGTGAGACTCTTGTTCTCTGCTTCTGTTTCTTAAATTGACCTGTGTTGACTTCCTGAATTTCTGGTGTGAACTTCTAGGGTAGGAGTCCTGTGACATTCTGTGGTGCAGTCTCCTTGATCACCATAACTAGATGCCCCTGAGATGACCTTTATGCCATTAATGTTGATTCTCTGAATGTAATTGGGTTTTGATTGTTGATGGGTCTTTCTTTAGTGGGTCCTTCCCCCCCAGCTGGTTGTCTGAGGGCCACTCTGACTACCACATCCTGTGTGACGTTGTGCAGGTGCTATCAGAACAAAACCACAAAATCCAGGAAACAAACCCACACCCACTAAAATAACTACCCCCTCCAATACCACTATCAATAGCAAATGAACCAGTATTAGTAAGGGTTTAGAGAGATGAAGACTACATATTATAAGAAAAGAGAATGGATATGAGATGGTCTATTGACTTCGTTTCCCGCAGCAAGGCAGCTCCAGAGGGGGACACCTGCGTCTCTGCGATTGCCTTAGGGAAGCAGCGTAGAAAGGCGTCGGCAACACGGAGTTCCCGGCGGCCTCTGGTCACCTGAACGGGTGCACCGTGGCAGAGTGGGAGAGGCCTGCTATTTCCAGAGGAGCAACAGGTTTTAGCAGCAGGCGCCTTCCCTGTTTGAGGCACTTTGTTGCTATAGCTCTGTGGAATCTGAAGGCGGGGAGCGGACAGAGAGACGGACGGACACAAGGAGAGACAGTGAGAAGGAGAGAAGTAAGAAACAGAGGGAAGACTGCTGACAGAAGAACATACACACTCTTCTTGGCACTTCTCCCTCTGGAGTAGAAGGTCAGAGTGCCCTTCGGGAGCAGGCCTTCCCAAGCCTGCGGCTGGCACCTCTGAGAGGAGTGCTCCCAGAAACAGCCTCTGCTGCCCAGGGCGCGCATCCCTGGGCCTCTCCCCTGGTCTCACTGGGCTACCCTGGGGAAGTGCTACAGACAGGGAAGTGGGTAGTGGGAGAGACTGGTTAGCCTGTGCAGAGCACCCACGGCAGGTGTCCATGCTCCGGGGATGTGGGTTGGGGGGTGGGGCCCAGAAGCGGGGTCAGAGGGTGCCCTTCCTGGCCACGGCCCCTTTGATGCCTGAGGGAGCATGCTGCCCCAGAGGGGGCCGGGCTGACAGGCTGGGCCCAGGAGTTTGGCAAGAGGGGTGCGCTGCTCGAGGTGGCCACCCTCAGAGCACGCGAGGTCAGGTGGGCAGGCTGGGTGTGGCCAGCCGCCTGCCCCTCCCTCCCTGGCCTTCCTCTCCACTGTGAGGCTGCAGGAAAGCCCCCGAGCCCCCGCGCCTGCTCCTCTACCCCAGTGTCTGTGTCTGCAGCCAGAACCCGGGTAAGGGCCCTGGCGGCGGGCGGCACACACGGCAACTGCCCCCGTGCCCGCACTCAGCGGGACTCTGTGCGCCTCTTGGGTCACCATCGCACCTGCCAGGGCCCTCCAGGTCACAGTGGTGTCCGTGCAGTTGCCCGGGCAGTGCCGGGCACGGGGACCAAGGACAGCGGCCGGGGGCAGGCCCCGGGTGGCAGACGGCTGGCGAGGGACGCCTCCCAGGGAAGGGGGATACTCGGGCCCTGAGACCTTGCTGGCGGCAGCAGGCGGGGCGTGGCAGAGGGCCCACGCGCGCGCGGGGCTTGGGTTTGGTGCTGGACTTGCGGAATCTGAGGCCCGTGGTGCAAGTGGGGCGGGGGACAGGATGTTGGCGGCAGAGGAGGCGGCACTAACGGCAGAGGAGCGGCCCGAGGGTCTGCCTCAAGCAGAGGCACGGCCAGGTGGGAGCCGCGCGTGGCCGCCCTTGGAGGGGCTGCAGCGTCTGCTGTGCCAGCTGCGCACGGACAGTGCCCGGGCGCTACCTTCTTGTGAGGCGGGACTACCTTCCTGGGGAAGCGGGCCAACGCCCAGAGGCCGAAGCCCGTGCCTTCCCCGGAGTCGGTCTTTCACCCTCCGGTTATAGAACGCATCACGTCGCCCGCCTTGCTCAAAAGCACAGCGAGCTCATTCAGGGGGAAACGTTTGATGTTCCAGAGACGTTCCAGAAACTTTATAGTACTCCCTCCTTCAGCCTCTCTACCACGCTGCGCAGCTTAATGAAACCAGTTCTCACACAGGGCGCAGAAGATCATTCCTTTGAGGTTTTCTGATGGCTCCTTGAAGAAATACTTGCGTTCTCTTGCTTCTTCAGCATCCCCACTGACCTAAAAGTTAACGTGTTCCTGCTGCTGGTCTTCTTCACAAAGCGCTTACACATAGAAAGGAGTCCTTCCTCTTTTCGCGACTTTGTCGGTACTTTTAAGAATCACAGACTCTTGGCCGTGGCAGCTTCCCTCAGTGAGGTGTACACTCAGGGGAACGGGTCCATGTTTGCACCCCTAATCCTGTTTCAACAGGTAATTCCTGGCCTTTTTTGCCCGTATTATTTCGTACGAGTTTGAGGTGTTCAGCACAGTCGTTGGGCAATCACACATGCCGTGCAGTTTACAAGGGGTGCCTGCTGACATGTCTAGGGGCCACCGCACTTGGGCCATGCACACTTGGACGGTGGTATCCACTCTATCTCCGGTGCTGTGCTGTCCCTCCCCAAATGTTCACAGTGGAAACTGTTTACAACGCCTGGGTCTCCTAGGCGACGCTCAGTCCGGGAATGGAAATATACCCGCAGTCCCGGTGATGCTTGGCGTCCAGGGACTCGAGTCGTCTCTGCGTGAATAGCTGCAGTCAACAAAGCAGAAATATTTACAAGGGCACCTTCGAAGATCGGCAATCTCTAGAAGCTCTGACCGCAAAAAGGCGGGGAATATAACAGACACGGCCGGACTGTTAATAGGCGTTTCTCCAGACAAGGCAGGCAAGCGGCCGAAAGCACGTGAGGCGGTGCTCGGTCGAGTCGGTCATTAGCAAAATGTAAACCTAAACCGCACTGAGGTAGGACTGTGCTTCTACTTTACTGCTGAGTAGGCTATAATTTCTGCCAAGGAAAAGGTCAGGCTTGGTGAGGATGTAGGTGAGCTGGAGTCCTGTGCGTGGGCCACAGAAACGTTGAAGTGGTACAGCTGCTCTGAAAACCACTGCAGATTCCATAAGCAGCAAGTCAGAAGCAGCAATCTGACTCAGGGACTCCAGCGCCAACTGCGATGCCAACATAACTGAGTACGGGTCCTCGCATACTTGCGCGTGGATGCTCACAGCAGTCCTGTGGGTGGCGGTGGGGGAGGAACAACTCGCCCCCCCCCGCCCCGCCCCGCAGGAACTGGTAAACAGCCTGGGTTAACTACACCTAGGAGGAAATATGTAGTCAGCCCTGAGAGGTGGATCAGGGGTGGTTCACTGGTCCATGCTGTATGTTTGATTCTGGGCCACACTTGTGCTAAAGGCAAAAAGCTAGACACAAACGGCCACATATTGTGTGATTCCGAAAGCAACATATATCCATGATAGGTGCATTGACATAGAATAGAGACTGGAATTTTACAGCAATGTGGGTGGAGGAGTATATGGTAAGGAGTGTGTAAGGTCAGAACATTTCCTTTGGCAGTGATGAAAATAGTTTTCAACTAGGCAGCGGTGATCATGGCACACCATGCTGGATACTCTGTATGTTACTTAATTGTTCATTTAAAAATATTTAAATATGTGATAGTTGAATTCTCCCTCAAGGACAAGAAATATCAATTTTAAATCAACTTTGTATATTTTGTTTCTCCCTTACCTATAATTTGTCGGGTGAGCATGGTCTCTTGACAGCACATAGTCACCTTTCTGGGAATATACTGGCTCATTTCAGTGAGCATCTCCATTGTTGTCTCTCTCATGTGCTAAGAGCCCATGGATGCAAATATGGTTAGCTGAGTATACCAAAATTGAGAGTGATGTTTCAAACTAAGAGGAAAATTTGAGATACCATTGTTGTTCCTCTCGCCAAAACCATTTCTTTAAAAACATTTCTCTAAGGTGCCATTCATGCTCATTATACATGCTCTGTAAAATGTCTGTGTTGAATGTGTTGTCCTCTGAGGTTGTTCTGTCATAATACATTCTGAATGATATTTAAAGTACCACCTGTACATAAAACCTCTGTAAGCTGAACAAAGTACATGTAATTTCAATGACGACATCCACATATCTATTCAGAGGCTACATACACCTATTAAATCTGTGAGCTTTTCAACTTCTCAATTTGCATTGTTGCATACATCAATCAATTGCCTCGGTTATTGAAAAGCCTGTTAATTTTCCCCTCATACTTACTCCTTAAGGATTAATAATTCCCACTCAACATTAAAGTCTTCTGTTACTGTCTTTGTGGTTACAGCCTTTCCATTGCTCCTGAAAGGTCACAACATTTAAGCCAAGCTCTAATCTAATATTTTCAAAATCTAGTTCCCCACTTACATTTTTATTTTTATGCTATACTCTCAATTCTTTCCTGGTCTTACGATACACAATGATTTCTTGTCTTGTACTTGTACATAACCTCTAATGCTGTCAGGAACCCCCTGTACATATTAGTATTTTCATTGGGTTATACATGCCAAATTCTCACACATATTTTAAAATATCACCAAGGGCTTGTTTCTTTCCTACTGCTGATTGACACTGAGCATTTGCAATGATGGCAATATAAATTTCAAGTATATATCAGCAATACTGTTGAATATCTCCTTGTACCTCCCATAAATTATAATAGCTTTAGGTGCTAAAACTTATTCTTAATCCTTATGGGCAGGCCTAACACTTACTTTGTTTACTTGCTGATCTATGAATTGAAATGTATACTCATCTTGGATTTTTTTTTAAATTGCCCTTAGTTTCATTCTTGTTCTGAATACTTTAATTATCTCTCAAGTAACTTCAAGTTGAGGGGCATTATGCTAGAGTTCAAGACTTCTCTGCATTAATCTGAGAGCTTCACTTATGTCTTCCATATGATTCTCAAGTAATTGCACTGACATGCTTTCTCACTGCAAATCTCACTCCTTCAACCTGCCTTCCAAGCCTCAATTTTATTCTAAAATACCATCTAAACCCACATGGGACTCTTTGCAGCTACCTGACAAAATACTTACTTCCTTTTCTCCAGGACATAATTACTTATTCTACATATTCCCTTCCTGAAGATGTGATTCTTGCAGGCACAGAATACATCTTGTAGGTATTTATATCACTTCCTAGTATTTCCACACAACCAAAATCACAATCATAATTATGCCTAGAACACAATCATAATTATGGTCTTAAAACAGAACTTTTTAATAACTTTTAAGTATGAGAACCATCTGGAAGGAGTCTTTGGAAGAACAGGATGTAAAATCCTGACAGAAGCCCAACTGTGATGTAACAAACAAATGAACAATAACTGACATGAAAAATTTCAGGTGTTATGTATATTTATGGAAAGACTATCCAAAATCCATATCCTACTATGCTATTGATCAGAACCATCACTCATGGGACATCAGAGGTTTCATGCAAATGTTAATCTTCAAACTGTCCAAAAAAGGAGTCTACGAATCACGGAAAGTTAGCAGGAGCTCTACAAGTGATGAGGGCTTCTGCATTGAACATGACTTTTAACGGGAATGTTTTCCCCACCGTGGGGTCAACTATTGTACTTACTGCTTCTCTAATTAGAAGCTGAAGAGTCATTTCCCAACCTTGACTCCACCGATATGTAAGAGATCAGTAACTATGCCCATGTTGTTTCCCTTTGGTTTCTTGAATGTACTGGCAAGCATGAATTTTCAAATAACTTTTTAATCCATAAGACACTGTCATTTTTGCCTTAGATGTCATTTACCTCATCTTCCCATCCCTCGACTAGTTCTCCTTGGAGCAGGAGAGGCACATATTTTAGGAAGAGGGGCTCCACTTTGTGAACATGGACCCCTTTGAAGTGGACAGTGTCCTCTGGGAGAACTTATGTTCAGGTGAAGAGCATAGCCACCATCATCTGTGTGTCAACAGCACGGTTTTGGCTAAGTAGAATCAACATTTGTTAAGTGGTCAAGTTTTGCTTATACTTTATGAATCTATACTACACAGAGGTATATTCTTAAGCACTCATGTAAGTGTAAACTTTTAAATTATCTCCTTACATGACCTAAGGATAATTAGCAGAATTATTATAAAAGTTTGTTTGTAATGCCCACGGAAGTCAACACAAGCGGTATTGCATTGGGGTGTGAGATAAACAGTTTTGGTATTTATATATTTTAATAAATATATAGAGAATAGAGGGAGTGCTGATAGATCTGCATAAATTAATGGAGAAATCATTTTTAAATGTATGGGGTAAACAACAAAAGACTGTTCCTATAACTGAATGTCAAAAAAGCCTTGACATTTTTAACTTGAGAAGTATAAACATATTAAAACAATCAAAAGTGAGGCATCAGAATAAGGCATTACCTAGGATTAAAGGCACATGCAATTCTTATAATTCATTTACAAATTAATGCTAATCTGAATAAAAACTGCATGTTCTGTGCAATTACAATAGTGTGTAAGAAATGCATGTTAAATAATTAAGGAATTTTTTTAACTTTCTACATGGAAATAATGTCTATATTCCAATTCTGTGGTAATGTCGTAGGTAGAAAAAACCAATAGCCACCTTTGTGGAAGAATACAAATGGATAAACTTCCTCAGTTTGCCCTAGAGGAAAAAGATAGCAGTGCTGTTTACCTCCAAGGGGGGGCATACCCTGCAATTTCACCTTAGGAAACACTTTGTAACCAATCACACACTTAGTTGTCAATTAGAGAAGCTAACTCTTTGATTTGGGATGACTGGTTGGAGACACAAAACAGAATTTGTCTCATACATGGAATGTTTTGAAACAAGCTGCCTTCCTTTCATACTGAGTGAAAACAAGTAAACTTCCCTCAAATTAGTTCATGAATATCCTTTTTTAGCGATTTCATTTATTTACTTTTAGACAGGGGGAGGGAGTGAGAAAGAGAGGGAGAGAAACTTCAATGTGTGGGTGCCTCTCATGCAGCCCATAACCACTACCTGGCCTGCAACCCAGGCATGTGCTGTAGACTGGGAATGGAACCACTGACCATTTGTTTCACAGGTTAGCACACAATCCACTGAGCCATACCAGTCAGAACTACTTCATGAACATCTTGATCAGTAATACATTTCCCACAAAAGCACACCACAGAGAACCATACACACATGTTGAGAAGCAGAGGCTTTTTTACTTTTCCTGGGACAGGGACACACTTGACAACCTGTATGATGTTCTAGATATTTCCCTTAAGTATGTTCCCAAATACAAAGCTCATTCCACCAAATTCAGGTAGATAACCCACATACCAAATAATCAGACATAGGCCTGTGGGCACATGTACATAGAACAAATATGCCAAGGTCACTCCCAAAATGTGAAGTGTCTGTCCCTGGATTCTATGTATTCTGCATGAGATTTATTGTGTTAGGTATGTTTAAGATGCCTTAATTTTTGTATGAGGAACTGAGTTTTGTTCCAGAGTAAATAAACATGTATGTTGCATAGTTCATTATGTATGAACCACCACTTTATACCACATGTGGTTCTTGGCCCCAAAGTGGAAGACTAATATATGGTCACCAGAGATGAGTTCTGTAGAAAATGGTTGAAGTGAATAGAGGCAACAAGTAAAAATGGTAAAATGGCTTGAATTTAGATGAAAGTCTATATGCCATTTCACTGCAAAGTAGTTGAGGTGTTTTACACATTAACTCTTTCATTTGCTTTTAGAATTATTAAAATTTTGAGCACTTGGAAATCATTTTCATCATCAATGATAATTCCCAATGTCAGGAACCTTAGATTTTATTTGCTTGGAAAGATTTAAATATAAATTGAGATATTTTTGTCCATGCAAACTTACCATTTTGCACTCCTCTGGTGGCATCCTTATTGTTTAAAACACTAGTCAAGTGCACTCCACACAAGGGATCCTCTCTGGCTTCGCCACTTGCTCCCCATCCACTTTACAGGCTTCTTGAACCTTCAGCATTTCTTGAAGTTAGTGGTGACCTGTGTGTAACGGCACTTTGAAAAGGTGGTTTGTTAGCTTGATCTACTTTAATATTTTTCCTATCTAAAGACTAAAGCAATTACACCTAATATTAATCACATTACATCAAGCTGACATAAACAGATGAACAGTTTTTGCAAACCTACTTATCATAGTGACTGAGATCAAAGTCAGAAGTCAAACATTTCTTTCCCAAGCAAATATCTTCCTCAAATACAACTGGGCACTTCATCCTGCCAACTGAATGAGACATTCCAATAGGAACAGCTTTCCATTAGTGACCAAACTCTGAAATATACATGGTATTAAAGATCCTTGAAGAGCCCTCCAGTAGTAAAGAAGAGGAATAATAAAACTCACATACTGGGAGGAAATATAAGCATTACTTTCTGCAATGTTTATCTTACCTAGTTTCTGTATTTCCACAATTTTTAATATTTTTTTTCCAGCTGCCAAGGGAATCTTCAAATGTGTTTTATCTAAAAAGTTAATTCTTCAGTTATTCATTCAAAATGATTCATTGTTTAATTCATAGCCTTCATTATTTTCACCATTTGTTTTGTTAGATTTAGAAGTATCCCACAGTATGACTGCAGTTCTGTATTTATTGTAGACTTATTTTTTTCACATTTTTTCTTCACTTACAGGGGAACATTCCATAAAGTGTAGTATTATTTTGCCTTATGCATTTCTTTGATTTAAATATGTCCCGTCTCACTCTGGCCAGGTAATCTCACTTGCTTACAGCATCACCCCGACTGGCAAAGGTTGTGGGGTCCATCACTGGTCAAGGGACACACAAGAACCAGCTAATGTATGCATGAATAAGTGGAACAACAAATGTGTTTCTCTCTTTCCCTTCCTCCCTCTCTCCCCCACTTCCTCCCTCTGAGATGATTAATAAATAAAAAATAAGTGAATAAATAAGTAAATAATAAATAACAAAATCCCTAAACTATAACTTCTACAAGTGACATTTCGATTATAATGAATGCTTCAATTTCTTAATTTCCCCAGGACTTCATAGTGGTTTATCTTAACCGCAGTCAAAATCTGGGTCATATACAGCACTTTGATTGTTTGGTATTGTTTTCAAATATTTTATTTATTTGTTTTTAGAGAGAGGGGAAGAGAAAGAGAAAGAGAAGGAGAAAAACAAGGGTGTGTGGTTGCCTTTTGAGCACCCACTACTTGGGTATAGGCCGACAACACAGGCTTGTGCCCTGACGGGAATAGAACCATTGACCCATTTGTTCATTGCCTGGAATTCAATCCACTGAGCCACACCAGCCAGGGCTGTTTGCTTGGATTACTTATGTAAAAGAAGGTGAAATCATAAATTCCACCAAGCCTTCTGGGACACAGGGGCCCAAGCAACATAAACGGCCACAAAGGTCCACCTCCTACCTTAAGGGCTCATTTGCTGCTCCTGAGTCCAGGACATTCACCACAGAATTCTGCATGACTGCTTCCTTCCAAGCATTCAAGATTCCAGTAGTATCCCTTGATCTTCATGAACAAAACAATGTCTACTCCACCTACAATCTCTAACTAGTTTACCACCCTTATTTTCCCACCTAACATGTACGTGCATTTTAACCTAGGGCCTCTGACTCATTCAGAACCCTTTCTCAGCTGACACATCACTGCCTGGCCCATTGAGGCATAGGGAGACATGTAACACCAAAGTTTTCAGATCCAGGGGGGAACAAAGGAGACTGTTGTATTCATTACTACACTAAAAGCTGAATCAAAATAAACTCTGGACTAGTGCTGTGAAATAAATCATGGCATGTACATTTTACAAAAGTTACTCGGCTCACAGGATGCAATCTTGTTAAGGACAGAAGAGCAATGATAGGGACAGGAAGTTCAGTTACTAAAGACACCCACCCACCCTGTACTGGCTCATGCCAAACCTTTCTGCAAGAACTGAGCACCTATATGAATGAAAGGGCCTTGTCCAATAGAAACTTTTTTGAACATTTCTCCCCAAAATAATGGGAATTGATCTTTTCCTACTTGCCTCTGTGGGTTTTTTTTTTTATGCTATAGAAACATTTTATGCATAGTTTGCAATAGGTTTTTACAAACACTATCTTTATTTCTGATCTATCAAACTTGGGGGTTATTCTAATTTTAAAGCTCTTGAAAGCTGAATGCCTATTTAGGTTCCTAGTCATATGTATTGCAAAATACATGTAATGTGACATGGTGCTAACGTTAATGTTCATTTCAGTCTCCTGCCACTGACACTCTCTGGTGTTTGTGGACCTTAAGAAAGGTGAAGGCAAAATAATCGTGGCTTATGTGGCATTCTCCACCTTTCAAATTTAGAGAAGCAAAAGTATCTAGAAACATTCTTGTAACCCAAAGCAGGCTCAGCTGCCTGATTTTCTGAGAGTCAAGAGTCAATACCCAAGAGGCAGTGGTACTGATACAAAGGAGAGTGGTCAGCGTGAGTGCTGGACACCTGTAAGATTGGGGACTCACATCTCAAAACCCATGTCCCCGGGAAGTTGGCGGAGTCATGTCACAAAGCCCATCTCTATCTCTCAGTGTAGGCAAGCATTTTATAAGGAGCGAGAGGGGAACAGAAGAAAGAGATCAAGGGAAGGCATTGAAAAGTTCTCTGCATGCAGAGCAGCACCGAACATTCCCACGAGGCCAGTGGTGGCCCAGTGTGTGTGTGTGTCTGGTTGGCTTTATGTCTTTCTGGCTCCAGGGTTGAAGGTCAACCATGAGAAGGCACCAGGCAGCTCTAAGCTCTAGACCTGTGTATTGTGTAGCTAGTCCCTTGGATTCTGATACAAACATGCTCTATATCTACAAGCTACCTGCTCGGCAGAGTCAGTACCTGACAGAAACAATGTTAATAGAGTTGGTACGGTGGGAACAACTTCCTGCTCAGGCAACTTTCCATGATTACACTATTAATTGAAATACAGAGCTAGATCACTATTCAAATACAGACTTTACCATTGGTATGTTTTTCAGGAGCCTTACCATCCTCATGGCTGTCAAAAGTGATAGAAGCAAAGACTCTGTACTTGTTTGTGTCATGATCCTTTAACAAAAGAACTGTAAGTGTAAATTGTTAACTTAGTATGTGACCTAAAAGATAACTTCTCACATTTTCAAAAGCATGAGTCCTTTGGGAGTTTCTCACAAAACCCCTTCATAGGATACAAGGCACACTGTACACTAACAACCTCCTGGAAATCTTTTAACACAGGTATGGTCTGTTTAGGGTGAGTGCATAGGCACATTGGTTCTAAGAAATGCCTTCTGTTAGGGGACCAAATTTCCCAAACAGTGCTTAAAGAGTATTTTAATTGGTCCACATAATGTGGCCTGCTGTGCACAGCTTACTAGTCTCACGGGCTTCCAGTATTGTGCTGGGAGGGATTAAACATATACACAGAGCAAAGAATGCATATAAGCTAAAGAACCAAATTTTCTCACACAGCATTTTGACCATTCCAGTCAAACGTCATACAAAAGCTTCCTTTAAAAAAAGGCATTTAGCATTGGCTGGGGTGGCTCAGTGGGTTGAGTGCTGGCCTGCAAACCAGAAGGTTGCCGGTTCGATTCCCAGTCAGGGCACGTGCCTGGGTTACCGGCCAGGCCCCCAGTGGGGAGCGCTCAAAACACAACCACACATTGATGTTTCTCTCCCTTTCTTTCTCTCTTCCTTTCCGTCTATAAAAATAAATAAAATACTTTTAAAAGGGTATTTAAAATTTGTAACCTATAAAGCACAATCTGCACTGACTCCTACAAATCAAATGCTGTATTTTGCAAGACACCTGGTAAAAACTTAGGGGTAAGCCTAGATTCGAATGCCGCTGTGATTGTGAGCTGCTGTACATGGGACCACTCTTTAAAAAAATGCAGGGTTTTTAAAAACTTTTATCTTTAAGCCAAAAATGATCAGTAAGACTATGTCCTGTCCAGATTCTACCTATCAAACAGTTAATCTTGTGAGACTCATCAACTACTTTGAATGCCCCCCAAGCAACTGCCATTATAGTGGTTACATATGACTCTTGAAAAGATGTGAAGAGATTTTCTGCTTTCCAGGGTTTTCAAAGGGAGCAGCATACTGAAGCCTGCGCGGAGGCAGTTTGAAACCGCGAATGCTTATGTTGACAGTTTGGCAGACGCAGCTGAAAGCGACAGCCCTGATTTTGACCAATGCTACAATTTGCAGATTCCTCCCCAGTCAACTCATAATCAGGGCCAACTTTTTGATCTCTGATGACTAAAAGGGGTATTTTTTATATCACAGTGCTTAAGTAACTTGCGTATATTTTTGACTCATTACTGCTCACCTAGAGCTGAACCGCCACAGGCCAACATAAATGAAGCGGCGTGTCGGCAGTGTGTCCCAAAACAATGCACTACCAGACGCCCATAATGACACATACAAAAAGCAACTTACTCACCAAAGATGGTCCACAAGTTATCAACAATGGCTTTCTCGGCGTCCTTTGGGGCTTCCCTCGCACATGCAGACCCTCGGGCATTGCATTGCCTCTTCGCCAGCCCCGCATCCAGGGACAACACCCATCAGCTTCGCAGGTTTCCCCCTCCCACCTGCGAAAGGCATGCTTGATAAAAAACACTAAAGGACGTTTCTGGAAGTAAACCTACAGCTCACTCCGCCAGATACCATAGGCACTTGCATATTTACATGGAAAACCAGAGCCTGCTCCGAGGGGAAGACACTGAAAAAGCCTGACAACATCACAGTCTGCATTGCCACTTACTCTCTGCGCACAGGCGATAGTACACCTGGGCACTAGGTCTCCTGGGGCAGGAGGTCTACGCTGTCCGAGAACTTCTGAATCCCTCACCTTGTTCCCCTCATCTTTTCGGAGGTCTTGCCTCAAGGCTGCCCTCAGTGGCTGCCAGCTCCAGCCGACGCCCAGAGCGGCGCCCAGCGGCTGCGAGGGGGCTAAGAAACTGGAAGTCAGCCGCTCCAAGTCTCATAGCAAGTAGGGACGCAGAGGGCTGCGCAAAACCGACGCGGAGTAACCCGTGCGCCGCCAGGGAAAAGAGGAAATGAAATCAATGCACACACCAAAACTGGCTGCTCAGTGGCTTCCCTGTAATCAAAATTAAAGAAAAACGGAAGTTGTACTCCCACTTGGGGTTCCTCGGTGCCGCGCCCCCCAAACGAGGCCCATACGCTACGCCCTGGACACTCTCCCCTTTACTTCATGTTTAAGTGCAAAGCAACAGAGTGGTAACACAGACAAGAGAGAGACAACTCAGAAGACAACCCCGGTAATGGAAAACTACTAGGAATCCGAAGTTTCGTTATCTCCTGAAACTTGAATCCTCAGCTGTTCCTATTCACTATACACAATCGAGCTTCCGGCCAAAGCGTACACAATTACAGAAAATAGCACGTTCCTGTGTCAAACCCTCTGATAGAATCTCTGCGTCCTCCGCAGTGGCAGGGAGGAGTGCCCAAGAGGAAAAAGGGCCAAGGAAAGGGCGCAAACCCTCGGTCTGTCTGTGGAGAGTCACCTCCTGTCCACATTTCCTTCTTCTGACTGTCTCTCCCTCTCTCCAACTCCGTTCCCTCCCAGCCTTTGCTCTTCAGGGAGCCACTGCAAGACAGCGCATGAAGTTAAGGAGGAAACATGCTTAGTAAATGAATGGCCTGTCCACCTCGTGAAGGGAAGGAATCGGGATTTCCCTCGCCAAAGCTGGCACCTCGTGGATGTCCTTCCCGGAAGAACCTCTGCTGCCCAGGACGTGCGTCTCTGTGCGTGTTATGGGGCTCACTGTAGGACCGCAGTAGTGTTACAGAGATGTAAAGGGCTAGCGAGAAACTCTGGTTAGCGTCTGAAGCGCTCACATAGCAGGAGGCGATGCCCAGGGAAGGCCCAGAAGCGGGGTCAGAGTGTGCGCTTCGTGGGCCCGCGGGGCTGCGAGAGTAGGGAGAGGGCTTATAGGCGGGGTGGAGGAGTGTGCGGCTCGCGGTGGCCTCTCTGAAAGGACCAGATATGAGGTAAGTTGGCTGGGCGTGGCGGGCATCCTGTTACTCGCTCCCTGGTCTTCCTCTCCACTAGGGGGCCACTGAAAGGCGCTCTAGCACGCTCCAG
Source organism: Desmodus rotundus (assembly GCF_022682495.2). Taxonomy (NCBI): domain Eukaryota; kingdom Metazoa; phylum Chordata; class Mammalia; order Chiroptera; family Phyllostomidae; genus Desmodus; species Desmodus rotundus. Next base: position 224,397 of record NW_026527500.1, read on the forward strand.
CGGCGGCGCCTGGCCACAGCCAGAACCCGGACAAGGGCACTGACCGCTTGCAGCTAGATCTCCCCTCCGCTGTGAAGGAAGCTTCGCAGTCGTGGGCCCCGCAGACCCACCAGGGCTCTCCAGCTGATAGAGCCGTTGTGGTCTCTGTGCAGTGCGGGGCATGGGGACCATGGAGAGCGGCGGGGGCCGTGGTCGAGAGGCGTGTGGCTGGCCAAGGTTACCTCCAAGCGAAGGGTGAAACTGTGCAGAAGCCCAGGCCTTAAGAGCCTGGTGGAGGTAGCGGGCGGGGCGGGGTAGAGGGCTGCCCTGGGGACCGGGTTGGTTCTGGACGTGGGGGATCTCATACAGGTGGTGGAAGTCGGGGCAGGGGACAAGAACTTGGCTGCAGAACAGGCGGTATTAACAGCAGAGGAAAAACCCAACGGACGACAACAGGCGGAGGCCTGGAGCAAAAGGAGCAGCGCACAGCCGCTGCTGGAAGCTCTGGAGCATCTGCTGTGCCAGCTGAGCACCAAGAGCGCCCGAGCAGGCAGGGACTTACCTTCCTATGAAGCCTGACCCCGCCCAGCCGCGGAAGACCAATTTTGGATGGGAATGGTCTTTTGACTCTGGTTATTAAATGCATCATTTAGCCTGACCTGCTCAAAAATGGCAAGCTTCTTCCAGTGAGGAAAAGTTGTATGTTCTAGAGCCATTCTAGGAAGTTTATATTATTCTTGTTCAACCTCACATTCAGGCTGCACAGCTGCATGAAAACATGTCTTACATAGAGTGCAGAAGAGAATCTTTTCCATATGAAGTTTTCGGATGGCCCCTTTAAGAAATGCTCTCATCTCTTGCTTGGTCAACATTCCCACTCAACTAAAATTTAACGTGTTTCTATTGGTGCTGTTCTTGAATGTTTACCCATGAACAGTAGTCTTCCTCTTTCCTCATTTTGTTGGTATTTTTAAGAATCTTAGCCATGAGATCTTAACTCAGTAAGGTGTACACTCGGAAAAATACTTCACTTTCCTCTCCCACAATATTTTTTAATACATAATTCCTAGCCTTTTCTTGTTTTTTAATTTATTTTATTTTAATGTATAGTTTGCAGTCATAGGTGTCCAGCCCTTTTCCCCATTGACCCTCCCAACCCCCGCACACTCTCTCAATCAATCCACACCAATTGGCCGTGTCCATGAGTCTTCCATTCCTGTTCCTTTCCTTGCTGGCCCTTCCCCGTCTTTCCCCAATTATGTCCTTAATCCCCACCCTCTGGTCATTGTCACTTTGTTCTATGGTAGAAGTGTCTGGTTCTTTTGTGCTCATTTGTTTGCTTTGTTAATGAGGTTCTACTTATATGTGAGATCATATGGCATCAGCCTGCCAGTCATGCTGCATGGCTGAATGGAAAAATTTAATCCTAGATAAATGTTAGAACAGAACTCACTTGAATACGAAGTTTTCTGATGGGTCTTTTAAGAAATTCCCTTGCTTGTTCAATGTTGTCACTGAGCTAAAATGTAATGTGTTTCTATTGATCTTCTTCAACGCTTACCCACAAAAAGCAGTCCTTTCTCTTTCATGAATTAGTCAGTAGTTTTAAGAATCACAAACTCTTCACCCTGGAAATTTACCTCACTAAGGTGTACACTCAGGAAAACAGGCTCATTTTTTGCACTCATAATATTGTTTAACATATAATTCCTTGCCTTTTTTGTCAATATTACTTTGTGATCTTTAGGTGTTCAGCACAGTCATTAGACATTTACAAAGTGTGCCTGCTTATATTTCCAGGACCCACCTGGGACCTGCACAGTTATACAATGGTATGGACTCTATGTCCTGTGCTGTACTGTCCATCCCTGTGCCTACTTGGTGACTATCAGTCTGTACTTCTCGGTACCTTGTAGATCCAAATTTACTATCTTGCTCTTTTACCTTTTAGTGTTTACGCATTAACCTTTCGTTCTAATATGCTAGATTTCGAAGTCCTTCCGCACTTGAGGCTCCAGGACTTAACACTGTCCCAGGAATTTCACTAACTCACATCCTTGAAAAAGTATTCTACTTTTAAGAAACCACAAAGTTTTATGACAATTTTGTGAACTCAATTTGGAAGCCATTGATAAAACTTTATATACTCAAGTTTCCAAGAAGAACTGAGTTTTGTGAAACCGTTCATATTCACAATCCTCCCCTAAATTCACTGGTAACAATCCTAACCCTTCCAGATAAATTACTATTTCTGAGAGCATACTATTAAATACCTTAGGTACATGAATTTGGACACATTTCAAGAAACATTAATGAGCAACTTAAAAATACTACAGGTTCTCCAATCTGGGGTCCTCACCTTCTTTTTGATGAGATATATAGTCATCAAAGTTAACTGGATCCTCTTCATTTAAATGGAAAGTTGGGCTTGATCCCATCATTCACATTTAGAAATGTGCTGCTTTAACTTCAGTAAGAAAATGGATGCTTCAGGTTAGATTTCTTAAACCAGTTGTATCTCCCCATAAAAAGCTTTTCTTACCAGGTACACTGTTCCTTTAAAAAACTGAAGAGACTCAAAATGTGATAGTATTCAGGTAAACATGGTTTTATGGCCTTGCCACAGGTTTTCTGAAAGCTTTGTATGCAGCTCGTTTTCTTTATCTTTTTTTCTTTTAAAGATTTTATTTCTTTGTTTTTAGAGAGGGGAATGTAGGGAGAGAGAATGGGAGGAAACATCAATGTGTGTTTGCCACTCACAGGCACCCCCTACTGGGGGCCTGGCGGGAAATGCAGGCATGTTCCCTGACCAGAACCCAACTGGTGGCCTCTGGGTTCACAGGCTGATGCTCAATCTACTGAGCCACACCAGGCAGGGCTGCAGTTAGATTTTCAAAGAGGGATATATAGTTTGTTTATCTCTCCTAAATAGAAAGCAGTGCAGTAGGCAATGGAAAATAAACATAACACTTAGTTTTGTAGGCAGCTGTGTTACAGAGGGCACTTTTAAGCCAACAGTGCAACTTGCCTTCCAGAAAAATTGTTTTTATGAGTAATTCAGAAGTAAAATCAGACAAAAAGTTTTCAGTTTGTGGAAGCTTTTATTCTGAAAATTTTAACAATATAGCCATTGGACAGTTAAATTCTATTCTTTCCATTAAATTAGCACTAACAAACCTACCCTGAATACTTCAACTGTTTTGTCTTCCCCAAACCATCATTTTCCTTTTGGTAATAATGCTCAATGATCAGAGAAGTGGCACTTGGCTTTCCTCTGTGGGAGAGAAACCTGGTTCAGGATTTAGTGTTGTTTTTTAGTATCTGTTCCAAGGACCTCTCATTTCAGCTTCCCCTTGACCTTCCTGGACAGGAGCCCCTTTTTTTGAGATTCTGCAGGATTGACTACAGCAGGATGTATCCTGACACACAACAGGTGAGAACCGTCTGTCTCATCTGCCACCATGCCCACGCCCCCTTCAACAGCTCTGTGACTCACTGCTCGAGTAATTTTCATGACCTCCCTCATAATCAGACTGCATGCTGCTACAGCGGCCATTGGAGCACCGACTTCCACTGGACGTCACAGGGGGCCCAGAGCTCGTGGTGCTGCAGAGCCAGCGACCGGCAAAGTCAATGACCAGACAACAAGACGCCAACAACGTTCCTAAGATTTTTTTGTATCATTACAACATGACCCGAGGAAAGCACCAAATGCTTGGGAACCATGCGCTTTAGTCAGCCTGTGCTGGGAAGGGGGCAATTATGCTGAAGGAGTCAAGGGAGTTGTCACTCAGTTGAAACAAAAAGTTTAACATCGATCTCTTCCAGCTTAACCAGACCATTTAAGGTAAATATTCAGTCTGGGATGTTTAGTGACAATGGTCTGATATTCTGAACATCATCTTGTTCCTGTGCTTTGTAGTGTAAAACACTCCTTGTTCTCTAAAAATGTTATAGTACAGATCAGCCAAAACACACATATGCAGAGCCCATGGACACTGGCCCGAAAGTGGTGGAAGCCATAGGGTGCTGGGTTCCGGGACTGGATAGAGATGCCCAGAGAGGAGGGTAATGGACAACATAGGGAATAGTGTCATAATATCTGAACATACAAAAGGCATTTAGTAAGGGAAAGATACGAGATTGCTCCGTTACTCTGCAAAGCAATCTAGCATTTTAAATGAGCTATTAGGAAAATCATTCAAAGAGCTTCAGAGGAATGAAAAGCCCATACTAAAGGCAGTTTTCCCTGCAAGGATGAAAGTAAAATTGGAGGAAATAAAGAGAGTGAAAGCGACAGCTGTGATTTAGAACAAATGCTACATATTGCGGATTCCTCCCCAGCTAATCAACTTTTTGAACTCAGATACCTGAAAGGGCAATTTTTACATCCAATGCTAAAGTAACTTGAGTATATTTTTTAATCATTACTGTTCTCCTATAGCTGAACCGCCACGGGCCAACATAAAACAAAGTGGTGCTGGGGCAGTCTGTCACAAGCAATCCACTACCAGCCACCCATAAAGCAAAATACAAAAGCCAACTTATTCAGTGTCCACAAATTTATTGAAAATTACTTTCTTGGTGCCCATATGGGACTCCCCACCCATCACATGCAGCCCCCTAGGCATTTTATATCATGTATTGTATGCTATTGTGCAGGTGCTGCCGAAACAATATCATAAAGCCCAGGAAACAAACGCACACCTACAAAAATAGTTCCCTGCTGTAATCCCACTATCAACAACAAATCAACAACTATTAATAAGGTTTTAAAGAGATTAAGACTATTATAATAAAGTAGACTGAATACTAGATGGCCTACTGAAAGAAAAACGATTTTGAGAGAGAAGAGTGAAGTGCACTAATAAGAACAGGGAATCAGAGCAATGTGAAGAGAGAACATAAAATTTACTTCATAGATAAAAAAGGGAATGCAGAAGGTGGAATGGAATAAGAGAAGGGAAGCTTTAAAGGTAAAGTAAAAGAAAAAATGTGAGAGAGAAAACAAAACAATTAAATATTTAGAAAATAGGAAACATTTTGGAGAGAAAACTCCACAACAGCACTATTAACAACAAATGAGCTTAAATTAATATAGGTGGGATGGGAATATGAGGGAAAAGATTTAAAAAAGAAAATCTTAAGAGATATCTAGAGGAAATGGAAGTGGTTTTGGTATGATAGAGAGAGAGGAAACACTAAGAGTGAGGAACAAAAAATGAGGATAAGACAGAGAAAAATAGAAACTTGTGATAAAAGAAAGAGAAAAGAGGGCAGGATGAAAGAGAAAACATAGGCTAAGACAGGGAAAAATTAAAGTTTGACATGAAAAGCACAGTGGGAGAGGGCAACAGTAAAATTAGAGATTTCAAATACAAAAATAGTGAATATGTAGAGATAAAATTGAAAAAGGGCAAAACAACTACCTTACTTACAAAACCAATGGGCAAAGATTGCAAAAGGTGGAGAGAGAATGTGGGTGTTTTAAGAGTGCAAAAAAGAATGTGAGATGACTGTTGATAAGAAAATAGTTTTTGACATTATGCTAAGTGAAATAAGCCAGGCAGTGAAGGACAAATATCACATGATCTCACCTATAAGTCAAATCTAATCAGCAAAACAAGTGAGGAAAATATAACCAGAGGCATTGAAATTAAGGACAAACTGGCAGTAACTAAAGGGGAGTTTGGAGGGAATAATGGGGGAAGGGGGGAAAAGGGATTTCAGCAACATCTATAAAGGGCACATGGACAAAACCAAAGGGGGGTTGGATCAAGGGTGGGAAGTAGGGATGGTTGGGATGGGGGGGAGTGGAGGGAGGAAAATGGAGACAACTCTACTTGAACAACAATTAAAAAATGTGAAAAAGTGTCTTTGAGAGGCTGGACAGGGGACAAATCATAAGAGAGTGGAATAATAAGTTGTATCAATAGGGAAAACAAAATTTAAAATGAAAATAGTAAGAGGAAGAGAGAGGGTAAAATCGGTTAAGAGAAGGGACGGGCTAACATGCGAATTGAAATAAACTATTGTATGAAATCTAGTGACTTAATATGCACAACTTGAAGGACGAAAAGTGAATGTTAAACATCTATGCAGAAAGGAATATATCATAAATCAAGTGGAAGACCATGGTGGATTTCACCCAGGTAGCGTCTAGTTTTTTCTACTGTTTTTGTTTCTGCATCCAACTCTGGTGATGTCAGATAGTGATCCCTGTCTGACCTCAGACAGCCTGTTTGAAATATCCAGGGGTCTACTGTGTGACTGTCTCTTTCAGTTGTGAATCTAGTCACTCTGCACTTAGCTGTCAGGTTTAAACATCACAAGTTGGGGCTGGATTCCTCCTGCAGGTGGGGCTATAGTTTCCCCTCAGGCTGCTGCCACTCAGAGGGGAGTGGTCTGCCTGTGCAGGATGGCTGCTGCCATATCAGGGTTGGCTCACTGGAATCCTGGTGGCTACTGTCAGTTCTCTATCCAAGCCTGTGACCCCAGTCTCTACTTAAGCACGTCTAGTCCACTCCACACCCCCCTTTGCTGGAGTGCAGGGTAAGTGGCTGTAAATGAAAATTTATGTCTTGACCCTTTAAACAACTCTTTGTTTCTCCAGACTTCCATCTCTGGCAGAGAGCATCCCTTCCTGTTTTCAGAGCTGGGTGTTATCTGTGTATTTTCTGGGCCCTGGTGCTGTGGTCTGGGGTCTAGTCCACACACTTCTCAGAGGGATCCAACTGGCTGCTTAAATTTCCCTCTGGCACTTGAGGTGCCACTTGTGGTAACCCAGCCAGCCCTTTCATGTCTCCATCTCACTCCCTACCTGTCAGGTTGTGCTGAAACTGATTCTTCTCTCTGTCTATGGTTATAAGGTTTCTCCTTGTTTTTGTTGTTCAGTTGTGTGTTCCTGGTGATTTCTCAAAGATGTAGTAGTAATTCCAGAATGGTCCTGGGAGGAGGTTAGTTAGTGTAACTTCCACTTACTCCTCCACTATTTTGGATCCTCTTTTCTTTTCTGCCATGTAGTATTCCATTGTATAAGAGTACCACTGTGTTTTAATCCACTCATCTACTGATTGACACTTAGGCTGCCTCCACACTAATGTTAACAGCACTGCTAAGAACATAGGGTTGTACAAGTACTTCCAATTGGTGTTTTGGGATTTTAGGGTATATTCCCAGCAGTGGAATCACCGGTGCAAAAGGTAGTTCCACTTTTAGTTTTCTGAGTAAATTTCATACTGTTTTCCCCCTTGCTGCACAGGACTGTGTTGCACCAATGGCGCACTATGGTTCTGTTTTCTCCATATCCTCCCCAGTACTTGTTATTTGTTGATTTATCAATAATAGCCATTTTGGCAGTTCTCTGTTTACTTTGCATAATGGCTGCATCAGTTTAAATGAGTACTAACACTACACAATGGTTCTCTATTTTCTATGCCTTCACTGAACCTTGTCATTTCTTGCATTTTTATCATAGCCATTTTAAGAACTTTGAGGTGATATCACATTCGAATTTTGTTTTGCATTTTTTTGTATTTAGTATTTAGTAATAATATTGAACATTCACTTCATATGACTTGGCACATGTGTATGTGTTGTTTGAAAAAATATTTATTTAATTTTTCTGTTCATTTTTGTAATAAATGCTTTTGTTTGATATAATTGGTGCCTTAGTTTTCGATATAAAGTTTCATAAATTCACTCATATATTGGTCTTAACCTCTTATTAAACATAATTGTAAATACTTGCATCCTTTTCATTTTCTTCCTTCACTCATTGTTCAAGTACAGTTGTCTCCATTTTCCCTTCACCACTCCACCCCACACCACCCTTCTCCACCTACCAGTCTTGAACTGACACCCCCTAGTTGTGTCCACGTGTCTTCTTCACATGTTCCCTGAAAACACTTACCCTTTGTTCCCCCATTATGCCCATCCTTGCACCCTTCAGGTTACTGTCATTTTGTTCTTTATTTCAAGGTCTCAGGTTATATTTGGCTTGCTTCTTTGTTTTATTGACTAGGTTCCACTTACAGGTAAAATTATATGGTATATGCCTTTCACTGCCTGGCCTATTTCACTTAGGATCGTACTTTCCAGATCCATCCATGCTCTCACAAAGGGTAGGGCTTCTTTCTTTCTGCCGTGTAGTATTCAACTGTGTAAATGTACCATAATTTTTCCATCCACCCCTTTATTGATGGGTACTTAGGTTGCTTCCAATACTTGGCAATTGTAAATTCTGTTACTATGAACATTTGGGTGCATGGGTCCTTTTGTGGAGTATAATCCCAGCAATGGAATTACTGGGTCAAAAGGAAGATCCATCTGTAGTTTTCTGAGGAAATTCCATATTGTTTTCCACAGTGACTGTGCCAGTCTTCATTCCCACCACCAGTACCCTAGAGTCTCCTTTCCCCCACAGTCTCGCTAGCACTTACTGCTTGTTGATTGGGTTATGATGTCCATTCTGAAGGTGTGAACAAGGCACTCTTGTACATCAACAATGAGATATCAGAAATAAAAATCAGGGGAAAATCCAATTTGCTATAACAACAAGAAAATAAAGTACCTAGGAATAAACCTAACCAAGGAGGTAAAAGACCTGTACTCAGAAAACTACACAACACTGAATAAAGAAATTAAGGAAGACACAAGTACATGGAAACATGTACCATGTTCATTGATTGGAAGAATTAACATCATCAGAATGTCCATACTATTGAAAGCAGTGTATAGTTTCAATGCAATCCTTATTAAAATACCAATAGCATATTTCACAGATATAGAACAAACATTTCAAAAATTTATATGGAAACATAAATGACCCTGAACAGCTGCAGCAATTTTGAGAAAGAAGAACAAAGTAGGTGGGATCACCATACCTCACATCAAAATATATTAACAAGGCCACAGTGATCAAAACAGGCAGGTACTGAATACGAACACACACATAGATCAATGGAACAGAGTAGAGAAGTCAGAAATAAAGCCAAGTCTGTATGATCAATTAATATTATAGAAAGTGGGCAGAAGCAAAAAAATGTGGTAAAATTAACCTCTCTAACAAATGGTTTTGGGATATCTGTACAGCTACTTGCCAAAAAAAATGAAACTTGACCACCAACTTACACCATACAGAAAAATAAACTCAAGATGGATAAAAGACTTAAATATAAGTCTTTCCTTTTCTTTTTCTTTCTTTTTCTTTTTTATTTTTATTCAGTTACAGTTATCTGCATTTTCTCCCCATCCCTCCACCCCACCCAAGCCAGTCCCACCTCCCTCCCCCACCTTTACCCTCCCACTTGATTTTGTCCTTGTGTCATTTATAGTAGCTCCTATAGACCCCTCTCTCCACTAATATAAGTCTTGATTCATAAAAATCTTAGAGGAAAACCTAGGCAAGAAAATCTCAGATATTCCATGCAGCAACATTCTGAACAATATGTTCGCCTGAGAAAGGGACATAAAGGAAAGAATAAACAAATGTGATGTCATAAAAATAAAAAGCTTCTTCATGGCTAAAGAAAACATTAGCAAAATGAAAAGGGAACCAACCATATGGGAAAATGGATTTTCCAATGATAAGGGTCTCAGGCAAGGATTTGATCTCTAAAAATATATAAAGAACTCACACAACTCCACACCAGGAAGACAGACAACCCAATTAAAAAATGGGTAAAAGAGCCAAACAGACACTTCTCCAAGGGGGATATAAAGAGGGCTCAGAAGGCTATGAAACGGGGTTCACCATCACCAGCCATCAGAGAGATGCAAATTAAAACCACAAAGACGTAACCACTTCACACCAGCGAGAATGGCCATCATAAACAAAACAACAAGTGTTGGAGAGGATGTGAAGAAAACAAAAAGCCAAACAACAAACAAGTGTTGGAGAGGATGCGGAGGAAAGGGAGCTCTAGTGCACTGTTGGTAGGAATGCAGACTGGTGTGGCCACTGTGGAAAACAGTATGGAATTGCCTAAGATAACTGAAAATGTAACTGCCTTCTGACTCAGTAATTCCACCGCTGGGATTATACCTATAAACCCTGAAACACCAATCCAAGAGAATCTATGCACCGCAATGTTCACAGCAGCACCATTTACAATAGCCAAGTGCTGGAAGCAGCCTAGGTGCCCATAAGTAAATGAGGATCAAAAGCTGTGGTACATTTACACAGCAGAAATAAAGAAGGAGCTCCTATCCTTTGTCACAGCATGGATGGAACCAGACAGAACTGGAGAGCATACTTTCACTTGCTAAGTGAAGTAAGGCAGGTGGGGAAAGACAAATACCATATGATCTCACCTATAAGTGGAACCCAATTAATAAAATAAATAAGCAAGCAAAATATAACCAGAGACTCTGAAATTAAGAACAAAGTGACATTAAGCAGATGGGAGAGGGAAGGGAAATAACATGGGAAAGAAAGAAAAGGGTAGTCAAGGAACATGTATAAAGGACCCATCGACAAAACCAAAGGGTGGTACGATTGAGGGTGGGAGGCTGAGGTGGGTAGGGTGGGAGAGAGTGGTGTGGAAATGAAGACAACTGTGTTTGAACATTAATAATAAAAATAAATAAATTTTTAAAAATAGAAGATAAAAATAATGGAACAAAAACAAAATGGAAAAATTAAAATTAAAATTAAAATACAGGTTCTGTAGGGTAGCAATGTGAAATTTGTCTCAGTTGTTGGCTTTAGTCTCTGATCTGTCTCTGGACCTGTCTTTGGTTCTTTAACAGCTCCACATGTTATTGTCTTACACTTGGAAAAACAAGCCTCTTGTTGACTTTAAACGCACCAAGCAGGTCCTGCTGGTCTTCCTGGATGCTACAGGTGGACAGAGGGGGGGCTCGTTGTTTTTTTTTTTTCTTTCCTGTGCTTGGTCCATTGTTAAACGCCCTCTGCAATATCCTGCTTCCAAACTTCATATAAGCTGTGCTTCTGTTGGATGTTCACACCCTTTTTCAGAAGATTGGCTTGGTTTCTCAGTTGTGTGCATGAGCAAGAGGGTTCTGATCCCACCTACCTCGGTGCCATCTTCAGAGCTCTCAGTAAGTTTTCAATTTCTTGCTCTGCCACCTCTCCTTCTGGCACCCGTGTGATTCAGGTGTTGGAGTGTTCATAGTTGTCCCAGATGTTCCTAAGCCCCTTCCATGTTTTTGAATTCTTATTTCTTCCTTCTGTTCCAAACCCGCATTTGAGTCCCAGTTTCCTCCCTTCACTGTTGGTTCCCTATACATTTTTCTTTATTTCACTTTGTATAGCCTTCACTTCTTCCTTTATTTTGTGGCTGCACTCAATCATTTCTCTGAGCATCCTGATTACAAGTCTTATGAACTCTGCTAGATTCTGAACTCTGCTGACCAATCTGATAGGTTAACTATCTCTTCATCTCTTATTCTTTATCTGGACCTTTGATCTGTTCTTTTATTTGGGCCATGTTTCTTTGTCTCAACACAGCTATTGTGTTGTAATTGGTGGAGCCTTTGTTATTCACCAGGGCTGGGCAACCCACTTTGCTGCATTGTAGGGCTTTATGATGGGGGGAGGTCTGAGAGAGAACAATGCTGCTTGCTTGGCTCTCACCTGACTTTCAAGAGACTAGAAGTTTCTCCCACCACCACACCCCCTAGAGGTTTTTATGGCTAGAGGCTCTGAGACTTCACTTTCCGCTTGCTGGAACCCTGGAGTTGTGTCATGCCCCGTTTGTTCCTTCCTATTTATGTGCACATGAGTGTGGGACCACGTGGTCCACCAGCCACCACCTTGCCTGCCCATTCACCAAGCCCTGCCTTGCTGTGTGTCCTCTGAGCTATGGCTGCTTGACTCTGGCCTTCATACCAGTCTGGATGAATGTTTCTTCTTTAACTCCTTGGTTGTTGGACTTCCATATATTTTTTTATTTCTGGAGTTTCTGGGTTTTTGTTTTTAAATTGGTTGTTTTCTTCTTTTTGTTGAGCGAAGCTGTGGAGCGTATCTACCTACACCTCCATCTTGGCAGAATCAGACTGAAAGCAGTCTTAAAAAAGTCATTCATAGCATTTGAGGCATACCTCCCAAAGCAACAAAGATCTTACAAGCCAATCTAACACTTAAAGAAACTAGAAAACAACAACAACAACAACAGAGCCCAAGTGAGTAGTAAAAAAAAAAAATAGGACAGTTAAACAAAATAGAGTCCAAAAATAATATAAATAATCAATGAAAGACAAAGGTAATTAAAAATAAACAAAATAGGAAAATCTCTAACCAGACACATCAAGAAAGAGAGAACTCAAATAAGTAAAATCATAAATAAAAGGAGTAAAAATATTTCAGAAAAACACAAAAGATTGTAAGAAAATATTACAGAAAACTATATGTCAACAATTAGGCAGTATGAAAGAAATAGATACATTTTTAGAAACATACAATCTTCCAAAACTAAATTAAGAAAAATCAGAAAATCTATGTGGGTAGGTAAATTAATTAAAGTGATGCTATGATCAAAGAACTCTTAACAAACAAAAGTCCTGGATTAAATGGCTTAACAGGTGAATTTTACCAATTTCATTTATTCATGAAATAACACCTATCTTTTCAAATTATTCCAAAAAATTTAAGAAGACTCTGAAGCTCAGTTTATAAAACTGACATTATTCAAATTCCACATCAGATAAAGAACCACAAAAAATTACAGGCCAACTTTTCTGATAAAGATGTTGAAATCCTCAACAAAATATTAGCTAACTGAGTCATGTTATTAGGAAGGTAATACATCATGATCATGTGGGACTTAATCTAGGAATGCAATGTTGTTCCAATATCTGTGCAGTCATGAGCGTGATAAACCATATATTAATACAAATGATAAAATCACATAATCATATGAATAAGTTCAGAAAAGCATTTGATAAAATTTAGAATCCATTTATAATAAAAAACCCTCAGCAAATGGGAATAGAAAGACCGTACTTCAACATAATAAAGGCCATGTGTGACAAACCTGCAGCCAACATCACACTCAATGAACAAAAAATTTACATGTTTCCTTTAAGACCAGCAACAAGACAGTGATGTCCACTTTCACTACTCTTATTCAACATAGCACCAAAAGTCCTAGTGAAAGCCATCAGAGAGAAGAAAAAATAAAAGTCCTTGAAACTGGAAAGGAGGAAGTGAAACTGTCCTTATTCACCAATGATATCACACTGTACATATAGGACCTTATTTCACCAGGAAATGACTAGAATTCATAAAGGAATTCAGGAAAGTGTCAGGATACAATAGAAGTCTTTAGAAATTAGTTGCATTTATGTACACCACCAATGAACTATCACAAAGTGAACTAAGAACACAATTACATTTACAATGATTTAAAATAATAAAATGATTATTGATATGTTTAACAAAAGCTGAAAAGAGTGTACTTGATAAATTATGAGACCGATGAAAGAATTGAAGAAGATACAAGTAAGTAGAATCATATTTTGTGTTAACAGATAGGCAGAATTAATTAACAGGACCATATCATCCAAGACAATCTATAGATTCAACACAATTCCTATCAGTATACCAATGACATATTTCACAAGATCAGAACAAATACTCCAAAAATTTAATTAAATTTAATTTTTTAATATTTTATTTATTTTATTATTTAGAGAGGGGAAGGGAGGGAGTATGGGAGGGACAGAAACAACAATGTGTGGTTGCCTCTCACCCAACCCAACAACGGACCTGGCCCACAACCCAGGCGTGTGCCCTGACTGGGAATCAAACGAGCAACCCTTTGATTCTCAGGCCCCAATCAACCAGTGAGCCATACAAGTCAGGGCAAAATATATATATATATATTTTATATATATATATGTAAATTACAAAACACACCAAGTAGCTACAGAAGTAGTGACAAAAATAACACTGTTGGAGGAATTATGCTACCTGATATTAGTCTATGGCTGGTATATGGTTACAAGGCCATAGCAATCAAAACAATATAATATTGACAGGAAAGATACACATAGATCTATGGAACAGAATAGAAAGCCCAGATATAAACCCATACCTTCCTGTCAGTTAATATTTTACAAAGGATGTAAAAATGTACAAAGAGTGTTTAGACAGTCTATTTAATAAAAAGTGTTAAATAATTGAACAAGTAGAAAAAAGTGAAATAGACCACCATGTACAAGAATAAAATCAATAAAAAAATTTATTTCTTTTTCTTTTCCTTTTTTCTTTTTTATTGTTATTTAATTACAGTTGTCTGCATTTTCTCCCCATCCCTCCTTAAATGTAAGTTTTGAAATCATAAAAATTCTAGAAGAAATCATAGACAGTAAAATCTCAGACATTTATATAACTATTTTTGAAATAAATATCTGGGTAAAGAAGACGGTGGCAACATAGGTGGGAGCGGAGTCCACTTCCCCTCAATGCCAGGGAAATACCTAGCTGATCCGAGGAGCAGAGCGAACAGCTAACAGTATTCCAGCATATATGAAGATCAGAGACCACAGATAGAGGACATTGAAAGATCTGACGGTAAGAAGAGTGCTTAAGGACAATAAGGTCCCAGGGACCCAGGACCTGCGCGGTACAAGGGCGGCAGAAGCGCCAGCCCAGGCGCAGGGGCTGCTACAGGAATCTTGGGAGAGGGCCAGGCTGAGCTGTGAGCAGCCAGGTGCTTGTTTGGACCAGGGGGGCTTGAATAGGAGGAATTTATCAAAAAGAAAAAGAAAATAGAGGCACTCAGGGGCTAGTTAGAGAACTCTCGCCAGCAGCCGCGGCCCCTGGCGCCCCTCCCCCCTTTGCCCCTGGACTGCCAGCGCGGGATAAGCAGCCCCAGAGCCCCGGCGCTCACCTGAGGCCTGGTTGTGCGCATGCAGATTAGCGAACTGGGGACCGACACATGAAACCCAGGAGGGGCGCACAAACCTGAAACCTTGGGTGGGAGAGCATTTGGAGCAGAGGCTAGCTGCTCCACCCACAGGCCCAAAACCTCGGACCTGAGTGCCGCGTAATTCAGTCCCAGGGCGGCCCTGCCCGCCCCAGAGACTCAAGCCCAGGGCAGCTGGATCAGCCCCCCAAGCACAAAGCAGCTGGATCAACCGGCTGCGCGCAATTCAAGCACAGAGCCCCTTGTGCCGCGTCCCACGCCCAAAGCCGCTGGATCCCCCGGCTGCGCACATTCCAAGCACAAAGCAGCTTGCGAACTTCCCAAGCGCAAAGCTGCTGGATTGGCTGACCAATGGCCTGATTGCCTGCCAGGAACTACACCTACAACGCCTACCTAACACCTGCGCACAGAGCCCTTCTGGGCCTACTAGCTCTCTAGGACAAAGGCAGAACACCCAGCAGAGGGGAGCTGCAGGGCTAGGGGAGACTGCAGGCTGAACAACAGTGAAGAGTGTGGCTCAGGATGGGAGAAAAGTGAAACTAATCCTTCCAACCACCCCCTCCCGTTGCACAGACAGGACGACCAGCAGAACTAACCTGACCTGTTTAAAGCCAGCAGAAGATTTTTTTTTTTCCTTTCCTCCTTTCCCCCTGAATTCCTTCTTCCTTTCTTTTTTTTTCTTTTTTTCATTCCTTCTTCCTCCCATCCTTTACATTTTGTATGTCTTCTTCCTGCCTTCTTTTATCTATTTCTATATTTTAATTTTTGTTAAAATTCCTTCTTATCTTGCCTCTGATCTTTCTTTATTCCTTCTTCCCTCCTTCGTACCTTTCCTCCTTTTCTATTTCCTTTTTCCCTCCTTCCCTTTTTTTTTCTCTTTCTTCCCTCCTTTCTCTTTTTCCCACAGGTGAGACAACAAAACCTGGAGTGCTGAAAAGACCAGAGTTAGACCGTGTTAAACCCATTAACGTCAGCTCAAGACCAGTGAGCACAGGAGATTAAGGAGACAGTACCACCGAATCCCATTGGCATTCTACCATAGATTTCAGACCATAAACCCAGGGAGTCAGAATAGAGCAACTTAGGAAGCAAAGGCCAACAAGAAGAGTCTCACAAACAATGGGAAGACAAAGAAACAATTCCCAAATGAAAGGAAAGGAGGAAGTCTCAGAAAGAATGCTGACTGAAAAAGAGACAAGTCAACTATCAGATACTGAGTTCAAAGCAATGGTTATCATGAAACTCACTGAGCTCTCTGAGCTTAAAGAGAACTACCAGAAACTACAGGGAAACTACAATGAACTCACTGCAAACTATATCAACATGAAAAAGGAAATAGAAACTATCAACAAGAGCCAAGAGGAAATGAAGAATACAATTTCTGAATTAAAGAACACAGTAGAAGGAATGAAAAGCAGACTTGATGAAGCAGAAGATCGGATCAGCGCGCTGGAGGACAAAGTAGAAAAAAACACCCAGAAAGAGCAAGAAAAGGAAAAGAGGCTCAGAAAGAATGAAGAAGCAATAAGGGAAATGCAGGACAACATGAAACGTAACAATATCCGTATAATAGGAATACCAGAAGGAGAAGAAGAAGAGCAAGGGATAGAAAACCTGTTTGAAAAAGTAATGATGGAAAATTTCACTAATCTGAGGAGAGAAAAAGTCACCCAAATCCAGGAAACACAGAGAGTCCCAAGCAAGAGGAACCCAAAGAGACCCACTGCAAGACACATCATAATTAAAATGGCAAATTTCCAAGACAAAGAAGGATCTTAAAAGCAGCAAGGGAGAAAAAGGAAGTAACGTACAAGGGAGCCCCAATAAGGTTAGCAACTGACTTCTCAATAGAAACGCTCCAAGCCAGAAGAGAATGGCAAAAAATATTCCAAGTAATGAGAACTAGAGTCCTGCAACCAAGACTCCTTTACCCAGCAAGGCTCTCAATCAAGATAGAAGGCCAAATAAAGAGTTTCCCAGACAAAAGAAGTGTTAAAAGAATACAGCTCCACCAAACCAGCTCTGCAAGAGATGCTAAAGGGACTGCTTTAAGGAAAGGAAGGAAAAGAGAAAGACAGAGGAACACAGGTAGGATTAAAAGCAATGAATAACTTCCTATGGATAATAACCTTAAACGTAAATGGATTAAATGATCCAATCAAAAGACATAGAATAGCTGAATGGATAAGAAAACATGACCCACACATATGCTGCCTACAAGAGACCCATCTCAGGACAAAAGACTTATACAGACTGAAAGTGAAGGGCTGGAAACAAACTTTCCAAGCAAATGGACAGGAAAAAACAGCAGGGGTAGCAATACTCATATCAGACAAAATAGACTTCCAAAGAAGGGCCATGAAGAGAGACCCAGAACGTCACTTCATAATACTCAAAGGAAGAATCCACCAAGAAGACATAAACATTGTAAATATATATTCACCCAACATAGGAGCAGCCAAATACATAAAGAAAATCTTGGAGGACTTCAAGAAAGATTTGACAGCAACACAATTATAGTAGGGGACTTTACACCCCACTATCAAAAATGGACAGGTCTTCCAGACAAAATATCAACAAGGATATTGTGTCACTTAACAATACCCTAGAGGAAATGGACTTAACTGATATATAGAGAGCTTTTCATCCCAAAGAAGCAAAATACACATTCTTTTCAAGTGTCCATGGAACCTTCTCAAAGATAGACCACATGATAGGACACAAAGCAAGCCTCAACAAATTCAAGAAAATTAAAATGCATATCAAGCATTTTCTCTGACCACAAGGGTCTGAAACTAGAAACCAACCCCAAAGGACAAAACCCAAAGCACTCAAAATCATGGAGACTGAATAGCATGCTGTTAAACAATGAATGGGTCAAGAATGAGATTAGGGAAGAAATCAAAAACTTTCTGGAAATGAATGAAAACGAACTCACAACAACCCAAAACCTATGGGACACAGCAAAGGCAGTCCTGAGAGGGAAGTTCATAGCAATACAGGCCTACCTTAAGAAGATAGAAACAGTTCAAACAAACAACCTAACCCTACGCCTACAAGAATTGGAGGAACAACAACAAAGACAGCCCAGAGGAAGCAGAAGGAAGGAAATAACCAAGATCAGAGCAGAACTAAATGACATAGAGACTAAAAGCACAATTGTAAGGATCAATGAATCCAGGAGCTGGTTCTTTGAAAAGATGAACAAAATTGACAAGCCTTTAAGTAGGCTCATCAAGAAGAAAAGATAGAGGATCCAAATAAACACAATTAGAAACGAAAGAGGAGAGATTACAATTTATACCTCAGAAATACAAAGGATTGTAAGAAATTACTACGAAGAACTGTATGCCAAGAAATTTGAAAACCTAGATGAAATGGACACATTTCTAGAAAAATATAATCTTCCAAAACTGAATGAAGAAGAAGCAAAAAACCTGAACAGACCAATAACAGCAGAGGAAATTGAAGCAGTCATCAAAAAACTCCCATCACACAAAAGCCCTGGACCAGATGGTTTTACAGGAGAATTCTACAAAGCATTTAAGGAAGAGCTAACCCCTATCCTCTACAGACTATTCGAAAAAATCCAAACTGATGGAAGACTCCCAAACTCTTTTTATGAAGCAAGCATCATCCTAACCCCAAAACCAGACAAAGACACAATGAACAAAGAAAACTTCAGGCCAATATCTCTGATGAACATAGACGTTAAAATTCTCAGCAAAATATTAGCAAACCGCATCCAGCAATACATTAAAAAGATCATCCACCATAACCAAGTGGGATTCATCCCAGGGATGCAAGGGTGGTACAATATATGCAAATCAATAAACATAATACATCACATCAACAACAGCAAAGACAAAAATCACATGACCATATCAATAGATGTGGAAAAAGCATTTGATAAGATACAGCACCCATTTCTGATAAAAACACTCAGCAAAGTGGGAATAGGGGGAGCATTCCTCAACATAATAAAGGCCATATATGAGAGACCTACAGCCAACATCATACTCCATCGACAAAAACTTAGAGCTTTCCCTCTGAGATCAGGAAGAAGACAAGGATGCCCTCTCTCACCACTCCTATTCAACATAGTATTGGAAGTCCTAGCCACAGCAATCAGACAAGAAAAAGCAATAAAAGGCATCCAAATTGGAAAAGAGGAAATGAAACTGTCACTGTTTGCAGATGACATGATAGTGTACATGGAAAATCCTATAGACTCCACCAAAAAACTACTCGACCTAATAAATGAATTTGGCGAAACAGTTGGATACAAAGTCAATAGTCAGAAATCAAAGGTATTCCTCTACACCAACAATGAAACTGCAGAAACACAAATCAGGAAAAAAAATCCCATTCGATATAGCAACAAGAAAAATAAAGTACCTAGGAATAAACCTAACCAAGGAGGTAAAAGACCTGTACTCAGAAAACTACACAACCTTAAGGAAAGAAATTAAGGAAGACACAAACAAATGGAAGCATGTACCATGCTCATGGATTGGAAGAATTAACATCATCAAAATGGCCATACTACCCAAAGCAATTTATAGATTCGATGCAATCCCTATTAGAGTACCCATGACATATTTCACAGATGTAGAACGAACATTTCAGAAATTTATATGGAACCATAAACAACCCCGAATAGCTGTAGCAATTTTGAGGAAGAAGAACAAAGCAGGAGGGATCACAATACCTGACATCAAACTGTATTACAAGGCCACTGTAATCAAAACAGCCTGGTACTGGCATAAAAACAGGCACAAAGACCAATGGAACAGAACAGAGAGCCCATAAATAAACTCAAGTCTATATGGTCAATTAATATTTGATAAAGGAGGCAGGAGCATAAAATGAAGAGGCATAAACAGCCTCTTCAACAGATGGTGTTGGGAGACCTGGACAGGTACGTGGAAAAAAATGAAACTCGGTCACCAACTTACACCACACACAGAAATAAGCTCAAGGTGGATAAGAGACTTAAATATAAGTTGTAACACCATAAAAGTCCTCGAGGAAAACACTGGCAGGAAAATCTCAGACATCCCACGCAGCAACATCCTCACATACATGTCCCCTAAAGCAAGGGACATAAAGGAAAGAATAAACAAATGGGACCTCATCAAAATAAAAAGCTTCTGCAAGGCTAAAGAAAATAGCACCAAATTCAAAGAGAACCAACAGTATGGGAAAACATATATGCCAATGATACCTCAGACAAGGGCCTGATCTCCAAAATAGATAGAGAACTCACACGACTCCACTCCAGGAAGACAAGCAACCCAATTCAAAAATGGGCAAATGACTTGAACAGACACTTGTCCAAGGAAGACATACAGAGGGCCCAGAGACATATGAAAAGATTCTCAGCATCACTAGCCATCAGAGACATGCAAATTAAAACCACAATGAGGTACCATCTCACACCAGTCAGAGTGGCCAACATAAACAAATCCACCACCAAATGTTGGAAAGGATGTGGACAAAAGGGAACCGTAGTGGACTGTTGGTGGGAATGCAGACTGGTGAGGCCACTGAGGAAAACAGTATGGAATTTCCTCAGAAAACTAAAAATGGAACTGCCCTTTGACCCCGCAATTCCGCTCCTGGGATTATACCCTAAGGACCCTGAAACACCAATGCAAAAGAACCTGTGCACCCCAATGTTCATAGCAGCACAGTTTACAATAGCCAAGTACTGGAAGCAACCGAAGTGCCCATCAGCAAACGAGTGGATCCAAAAACTATGGTATATTTACGCAATGGAATTTTACGCGCAGAGAGAAAGAAGGAGGTTATACCCTGTGCAAGAGCAAGGATGGAACTGGAGAGCATTATGCTAAGTGAAATAAGCCAGGCGGTGAGGGACAAATACCATATGATCTCACCTTTAACTGGAACATAATCAACAAAAGAAAAAAGCAAACAAAATACCACCAGAGACATTGAGGGGGGGAACTGTCTAGCCGTGGCCAGGGGGGAGTGAGGTGGGGACAGTGGGAAGAGGGGATTGCAGGAACTATTATAAAGGACACATGGACAAAATCGGGGGGGATGTTGGAGGTGGGGGAGGGAGGTGGGTTCAGCCGGGGTGGGGGGAGGGAAGGGGAGAAAAGGCATACAACTGTAATTGAATAACAATAAAAAATAAATTAAAAAAGAAAAATTTAAGGAAAATATGTTTTCCCAAGTGGTTCATTCCCTTTCCATTTTATCGATTTTTTTTTATATAACCATGCATAATCTTTTAAGTTTGATGTGGCCCCATTTGTTTATTTTCCTTTATTTGTTTATTTTCCTTTATTTCCCTTGCTTTCGTTGATGTATCAGTGAAAATGTTGTTATGTGGGATATCTGAAATTTCCCTGTCTTTCTTTCCCTCAAGGCCGTTTATGTTGTTGTGTCTTATATGTAATTCTCTTTTCCCTCTTGAGTTTATTTTTGTGTATGGTGTGGTTTCGTGGTCAAGTTTCCATTTTTGCATGTAGTTGTCCCGCTCTACCAACACTATTTTTTGAGGAGGCTATTTTTGCTCCATTTAGTGTTCCTTCAACCTTTATCAAATAATAATTGACAATATTGACATGGGTTTATTTGTGGGCTCTCTATTCTCTTCCACTGGTCTCCGTGTCTGTTCTTGTGCCAGCACAAGAATGTGTTGATTAGAGGCCTTATAATGTAGTTTGATGTCAGATATTGTGATCATTTCTACTTTGTTCGTCTTTTTGTAACTTCTGAGCCTATTTGGGTTTGTTTATGCTTCCATGTAAAGTTTTGAAATATTTATTGTATATATGTGAAATATGTCATTGGTGCTTAATATGGGTTGCATTGAATCGATAGGTTGCTTTGGATTATGGACATTTTAAGGATGTTAATTATTCCATAAACATGGTATACGCTTCCATTTATTTGTGTCTTCCTAATTTCTTTCTTCAGTGTTGTGCAGTTTTCTGAGCACAGGTCTTTTACCTCTGTAGTTAAGTTTATTCCTAAGTCTTTCTTTTTTTTTTTAAGATTTTATTTTTATGTATTTTTAGAGAGGGGAAGGAAGGGAGACACAGAGCAAGAGAAACATCAGTGTGTGAGAGACACACCAATCAGTTACCTCTCACATGTTCTCGCCTAGGGACCTGTCTCACAAACAAGGCATATGCCCTGACCAGGAACTGAACCAGTGACCTTTTGATTCACAGGCTGGCACTCAATCCACTGAGCCACACCAGCCAAGGCTGTATTTCATTGTTGTTGTTGCTATAGTAAATGGGATTTTCCTCCTAATTTCTGTTACTGATATTCATTGTTGGTGTGCAAAAGTTCCATCTATTTCTGAATGTTGACTTTGTATCCCACCACTTTACCAAATGCATTTATTTGGTCAAGTAGTTGTTTTGTTCACAATGTTTTCCAAGAATCTTTTATATTTCTTTGATGTCAGTTATTATTTCTCCTCGTCCATTTCTGATTTTTTTGCAACCTTTCTCTTATTTTCTTGATGAATCTGATTAAAGGCTTTTCAATCTTGATTACCTTCTCAAAGGTCCAGCTCTTGAATTAATTGATCTTTTATGTTCTTTTTATAGATTCTATTTTGTTCATTTCTGCTCTGATCTTTATTATTCCCTTCCTTCTACTCAGTTTTGGCTTTGTTGTTCTTTTCCAAATGCCTTTACGTGTGAAATTAAATTGTTCATTTGAGGATTCTTTTTTTCTTTGAGATAGCCCTGGGATGCTATGAATTTCTCTCTTAGGGTTGCTTTCCCAGTGTCCCACAGATCTGGGATGGTTTTGTCCTCATTTTAATTTGTTTCAAGTATCTTTTTATTTCTTCCTTGATCTCATTGCTGACTCATTCATTAATAATGTTTTATTTAACTTCAATGTCTTTGCGTGTTTTCTAGCATTCTTCTTGTGATTGATTTTTAGTTTCATAGTCTTGTTGTCAGAGAAAATATGTGCTATGATTTCATTCTTATTAAAGTTATTGGGACTTGTTTTATGTAGTGATATGTGGTCTATAGTGGAAAACATTCCATGTGCACTTAAAAAGTAGGTATACTCTGCAGATTCGGGACAATATGTTTTGAAGATATTCAATCCATTTGGTCTATTGTGTCATTTTAAAGTCGCTGACCCATTGCTGATTTTCTCTCTGGAACATCAGTCCATCGAAATCAATGAGGTGTTAAAATCCCTGATTATGAGTGTATTTATGTCAATTTGCCCCTTTAGGTCCATCAAGATTTCCTTCCCATATTTTGGTTCTCCTACATTGTGTAAATGTTTACTAGGTTTATGTCCTCTTAGATTGTCCCCTATGTTGTTATATAGTGTCCTTCTTTGTCTCTTACTATAGCCTTGGTTTTAATGTCTATTTTTTGGATATAAGTACTGCTACCCTAGCTTTTTCACTTCTCCACTTGCATGATATGTCTATATCCATCAATTTACTTTTAGTCTGTATGTATCTTTCAGTCTGAGATGGGTCTCTTAGAAGCAGCATCTGTATGAGTCTTCTTTTCTTATCCATTCATCTATTATGTCTCTTGGTTGGAGAATTTAAGCCATTTATATTTAAGGTGATTATTGATAGATATTTATTTACCATCATTTTATTACTAGATTATTTTCTCCTCCTCCTCCCCCCTCTTCCCTTCCTTCTTATCCTCCTCTCCCCTCTCCTGCTTTCTTCCTTTTCTTCTTCTTAAACCAAGCCCTGTAACATTTTTGGCAATACCAGTTTGGTATTCACAGACTCCTTTAGCATTTTCTTCTTTGAGAAGATCCCTTTTTCCCCTTCAATTTTAAATGATAGCCTTGCTGGGTAAAGTAGTCTAAGGGTGTAGGTCCTTGCTGTTCATCACCTTGAATATTTCAAGCCACTCCCTTCTGATTTGAAATGTTTCTGTTGAGAAATCATACGAGAATCTAATTGATGTTCCCTTATAGGTACAATCCCTTATAGGTAACTACCTGCTTTTCTCTTAGGTCTTTTAGGATTATCTCCTTATTTTTAAGCTTTGTCATTGTAATTTTGATGTGCCTTGGTGGAGGCCCCTTTGGGTCTAACTTGTTTAGTATTCTCTAAGGTTCTGAAAATATCATAGTGTGGGGGAGCTGTGTCCAGCAGAGCCCCCTTGGCTGTCACGGATGAGAATAAGTCTTCCAAGACATGATCTGCTTGGGGAGTAAAGGTGGCCAATCTCAAAGGAGAAAGGTCAGGATCCTGTTGTTCAATGGGCTTTCATTGGATTCAGTTTGCACAGGAATACAGGTAAAGCTCATCAGTCATTGTCAAGCAGTAAAGATCAAATGATAGATAACATTCAGAGAACTATGAGGGCTTATTCTGAGTCAGGGTCAGTTAGCTGAAGGGCCATAAAACTTAGGAAGACAAACTCATTTTATGCTTGGATCCTTATCAGAAAATTGAAGGCATTCTTAGCAAAGCAGTTTCTACTGGATTTTATGCATTCTTTCTTAGGCCCGATCACCCCAGGGAACTGCCTTTTCCTGCCCAGGGCTTGCACCTCCCTCTGGCATTGTTTCAGGCTTAAGTCAGGCAGGGGAAGTAAGGCAGCCAAGATATTAGGAGACTTTTTGCAGACAGAATGGGGACTCAGGCTATGTTAAAGCAGAGGGGCGAGGGTCTGTCACCGCTTTTTTCTATAGGCCCCGAAGTTCTTCACTTAGGGACTCTTGGTGACTATGCCTGTTGCCCGGGACCAAGCAGGTGAAGGAGAAGGGGACAGAGGCAGGAAGATAACCTTTTTTTCTCCTTAGTGGTTTATGATCCTAAGGCCTCTTTACTCAGCCTTAGCCATGGTGGTTACAACTTCTGAAAGCAGGCAGGGTGTTTCCCAATATCATAGAAAAATATTTCTATGTTGACTATCTAAGATTGCACTCCCTGTGTTCTCTTTTAGGATTTTTGCAAAGCATTGCCGCTTTGATTCCCAGTCAGGGCACATGCCTGGGTTGCAGGCCATATCCCCAGTGGGGGGTGTCCTAGAGGCAACCATACATTGATATTTTACTCCATCTCTCCCTCCCTTGCCCATTTCTCTAAAAATAAGTAAGTAAAGTATTTAAAACAAGGATTTTTGTTTTGTTTTGTTTTGTGACTTACATTTAAGTCTTTTGTCTATTTTGTTTATTTTTCTGTATAGTGTAAGTTGGTGGTCTGGTTTAATTTTTTGCAAGAACCAATCCATTTTTTTATAGTAACTTTTATAGAAGAGCCTGACTGTGCCCTTGTGTGCTCTCACCACCTTTGTAAATATCAGTTACTCTTACAGGGATGTGTTGATTCCTGGGCTGTGTTCTGAAGCACTGATCCAAATGCCTGTTTTGGTGCCAGGGCCAGGATGTATTCATTATAGTGATTTTATAGAATTTATTTTTTGAGATCAGTTGTGATATCTCCAGATTCCTTTTGTAATGTTCATAGCAGCACAATTTACGATAGCCAAGTACTGGAAACAACCTAAGTGCCCATCAGCAAATGAGTGGATCCAAAAGCTATGGTATATTTACACAATGGAATTCTACGCAGCAGAGAGAAAGAAGGAGCTTATACCCTTTGCAACAACATGGATGGAAATGGAGAGCATTATGCTAAGTGAAATCAGCCAGGCGGTGAGGGACAAATACCATATGATCCCACCTTTAACTGGAACATAATCAACAAAAGAAAAAAGCAAACAAAATATAACCAAAGACATTGAAATTAAGAACATTGTAACAATAGCCACAGCGGAGTGGGGAGGGAATAGTGGGGAGAGGGATCTATAGGAGCTACTATAAAGGACACATGGACAAAATCAAGGCGGGAGGGTGTAGGTGGTGGAGGGTGGGGGGGGTTGGCTGTGGCGGGGTGGAGGGATGGGGAGAAAAGGCACACAACTGTAATTGAATAACAATAAAAATTTAAAAAATTAAAATTAAAAAATAATAAATAAATAAAATAAAAATTAAAAAAAGTGTCTGGGCATTGCTGAAAATATTTGGGGTCTCTTTTTTCATTCCACATACATTTTTGGAGTATTTGTTCTAGTTCTCTGAAGTATGCCATTGGTACTTTCCATGAGTGAGTTGCATGAATGTATAATTTGTATGAATATAGAAATTGCTTTCAATTTCTACATTTTAGTGAAGTTAAATTTTTAATCCAAGAACATGGTATATGCTTCCACTTACACAATATCTTTCTTTATCTACTTTCTTCAGTGGCCTGTAGTACTTACAGTAAAGGTCTTTTCCCTCCTTGGTTAAATTTGTTCCTAGGTAGGTACCTTATATGTTTGTCACAATAGTAAATGGAATTTTTCAATACTCCATTTCTCATAGTTTCTTCTGTGGTGAGACCATGGCTGTGAAAGTAGATTTGGAGAAGAGCCAGGTCAGTGATTGTAACTTAGTAGCTCCTACCTCTCCAAAAGTGGTAAATTCACAGACCAGCACCAGGAAAGACCTGGATGCTTAGAGTTGCTGGGGGAGTGGGTAAAGATGCAATAGGAGACACACAGCTGGTTGTATACTCTGGCTGGGACTGGGGCCACTGGCTAAGGCACTAGCAGAGAAATTGGGGATCCCAGTGACATGTGGAATTGGAGAAGAGATGGGCTTGAATGGCCGTGACCCAGAGAGTTTCTGGACTAGTCATAGAGTTGGTCTGTGTGGATAGCTGGGCATTTATTTGTGAAGTCTGGCCACAGATGAGAGGAATTGGCTCTAAAAGAATCTCAAGGGGGAGGATGGAAGCAGGGGAGGGAGGGAGAGGGAAGATGGCGGCAACATAGGTGGGAGCGGAATCCACTTCCCCTCAGCGCCAGGGAAATACCTAGCTGATCTGAGGAGCAGAGCGAACAGCCAACAGTACTCCAGCATATACGAAGATTAGAGACCAAAGATAGAGGACATTGAAAGATCTGACGGTAAGAAGAGTGCTCAAGGACAATAAGGTCCCCGGGAACCGGGACCGCGCGGTACAAGGGCGGCAGAGGCGCCAGCCCTGGCGCAGGGGCGGCTGCAGGAGTCTTGGGAGAGGGCCAGGCTGCGCTGTGAGCAGCCAGGTGCTTGATTGGACCAGGGGGGCTTGAAAAGGAGGAATTTCTCAAAAAGAAAAAGAAAATAGAGACACTCAGGGGCTAGTTAGAGAACTCTCGGTGGTGGCCGAGGCCCCTGGCGCCCCTCCCCCCTCCGCCCCAGGACTGCGAACGCGGAACGCGGTATGAGCAGCACCGGCGCTCACCTGAGGTCCGGTTGCGCGCGGTTGCGCGCACGCAGATTAGCGAACGGGGCCCATACATGAAACCCCGGAGGGGCGCCCACACCTGAAACCTCCGAGATCATTTGGAGCAGAGGCTAGCTGCTCCACCCACAGACCCAAAACCTCGGAACCGAGTACCGCGTGATTCGGTCCCAGGGCGGCCCCGCCCACCCGAGAGTCTCAAGCCCCGGGCAGCTGGATCGGGCCCCCAAGCGTTGAGCCTCTGGCTCGGCGGCGGGCTGCGCGCTCACCAAGCGTAGGGCCGGCTGGATGCGCATTTCCCAAGCACAAAGGGGCTGGCGAGAGTCGTAACACCAAGGCGGCTGAACCAGCAGCTTGCAGCGCGCCAGCCTCCCTAGCCTGGGCGGCTCCATTGGTCGGCCGGCTGCGCGCTCAGAGCCCAAATAACGTTACAAACCCGAAGCGGCTCGATTCCCCTGCTTCGCACGCACGCGTCCCGAGCCAAAGCGGCTGGAGCAGCCACTCGCGAGTCCCAAGAACAAAGCTGCTGGATTGGCTGATCAACGGCCTGATTGCCTGCCAGGGACCACACCTACAAAACAGTGAAGAGTGTGACCCGGGAAGGAAGAAAAGTGAAACCAATCCTTCCAACCACCCCCTCCCGTTGCACAGACAGGACAACAGCAGAAATAACCTGAACGGTTTAAAGCCAACAGAAGATTATTTTTTCTTTTTTTTTTTTTTTCCTTTTCCTTTCCCCCTGAACTCCTTCTTCCTCTCTCTCTCTTTTTTTTCTTTCATTCCTTCTTCCTCCCATCCTTTACCATTTTTATGTCTTCTTCCTGCCTTCTTTTATCTATTTCTATGTTTTAATTTTTGTTAAAATTCCTTCTTATCTTGCCTCCGATCTTTCTTTAATCCTTCTTCCCTCCTTCCTTCCTTTCCTCCTTTCCTATTTCCTTTTTCCCTCCTTCCCATCTTTGGTTTTTTTTGTTTGTTTGTTTGTTTGTTTGTTTGTTTTTTCCTTTTCTTTCTCCCCCCCTTTTCTATTTTTCCCACAGGTGCGACAACAAAACCTGGAGTGCTGAAAAGACTAGAGTTAGACCGTGTTAAACACATAAACGTCAGGTCAAGACCAGTGAGCACAGGAGAGTAAGGAGACAGCACCACCGAATCCCATTGGCATTCTACCATAGAAGTTCATATCATAAACCCAGGGATTCAGAACAAAGCAATTTAAGAAGCAGAGGCCAACAAGAAGAGCCTCACAAACAATGGGAAGACAAAGAAACAATTCCCAAATGAAAGGAAAGGAGGAAGTCTCAGAAAGAATACTAACCGAAAAAGAGGCAAGTCAACTATCAGATACTGAGTTCAAAGCAATGGTCATCAGGAAGCTCACTGAGCTCTCTGAGCTTAAAGAGAACTACCAGAAACTACAAGGAAACTACAATGAACTCACTGCAAACTATATCAACATGAAAAAGGAAATAGAAAATATCAACAAGAGCCAAGAGGAAATGAAGAATACAATTTCTGAATTGAAGAACACAGTAGAAGGAATGAAAAGCAGACTTGATGAAGCAGAGGATCGGATCAACGAGCTGGAGGATAAAGTAGAAAAAAACACCCAGAAGGAGCAAGAAAAGGAAAAGAGGCTCAGAAAGAATGAAGAGGCAATAAGGGAAATGCAGGACAACATGAAACGTAACAATATCCGTATAATAGGAATACCAGAAGGAGAAGAAGAAGAGCAAGGGATAGAAAACCTGTTTGAAAAAGTAATGATGGAAAATTTCACTAATCTGAGGAGAGAAAAAGTCACCCAAATCCAGGAATCACAGAGAGTCCCAAACAAGAGGAACCCAAAGAGACCCACTGCAAGACACATCATAATTAAAATGGCAAATTTCCAAGACAAAGAGAGGATCTTAAAGGCAGCAAGGGAGAAAAAGGAAGTAACATACAAGGGAGCCCCAATAAGGTTAGCAACTGACTTCTCAATGGAAACGCTCCAAGCCAGAAGAGAATGGCAAAAATATTCCAAGTAATGAGAACCAGAGGCCTCCAACCAAGACTACTTTACCCAGCAAGGCTCTCAATCAAGATAGAAGACCAAATAAAGAGCTTCCCAGACAAAAGAAGTCTAAAAGAATACAGCTCCACCAAACCAGCTCTGCAAGAGATGCTAAAGGGACTGCTTTAAGGAAAGGAAGGAAAAGAGAAAGACAGAGGAACACAGGTAGGAAATAATGGCAATGAATAACTACCTATCGATAGTAACCTTAAATGTAAATGGATTAAATGCTCCAATCAAAAGACATAGAACAGCTGAATGGATAAGAAAACATGACCCACACATATGCTGCCTACAAGAAACCCATCTCAGGACAAAAGACTTACACAGACTGAAAGTGAAGGGCTGGAAACAAATTTTCCAAGCAAATGGACAGGAAAAAAAAGCAGGGGTAGCAATACTCATATCAGACAAAATAGACTTCCAAAGAAGGGCCATAAAGAGAGACCCAGAAGGTCACTTCATAATACTCAAAGGAAGAATCCACCAAGAAGACATAAACATTATAAATATATATGCACCCAACATAGGAGCACCCAAATACATAAAGAAAATCTTGGAGGATTTCAAGAAAGATATTGACAGCAACACAATTATAGTAGGGGATTTTAACACCCCACTATCAAAAATGGACAGGTCTTCCAAACAAAAGATTAACAAAGATATTGTGTCACTTAACAATACCCTAGAGGAAATGGACTTAACTGATATATAGAGAGCTTTTCATCCCAAAGAAGCAAAATACACATTCTTTTCAAGTGTCCATGGAACTTTTTCAAAGATAGACCACATGATAGGACACAAAGCAACCCTCAACAAATTCAAGAAAATTGAAATCATATCAAGCATCTTCTCTGACCACAAGGGTCTGAAACTAGAAACCAATGCCAAGGGTAAAAACCCAAAACACTCAAAAGCATGGAGACTGAATAGCATGCTATTAAACAATGAATGGGTCAAGAATGAGATTAGGGAAGAAATCAAAAACTTCCTGGAAACAAATGAAAACGAACTCACAACAACCCAAAACCTATGGGACACAGCAAAGGCAGTCCTGAGAGGGAAGTTCATAGCAATACAGGCCTACCTTAAGAAGTTAGAAACAGTTCACACAAACAACCTAACCCTACGCCTACAAGAACTGGAGGAACAACAACAAAGACAGCCCAGAGGAAGCAGAAGGAAGGAAATAACTAAGATCAGAGCAGAACTAAATGACATAGAGACTAAAAGCACAATTGTAAGGATCAATGAATCCAGAAGCTGGTTCTTTGAAAAGATAAACAAAATCGACAAGCCTTTAAGTAGGCTTATCAAGAAGAAAAGAGAGAGGATCCAAATAAACAGAATTAGAAATGAAAGTGGAGAGATTACCACTGATACCACAGAAATACAAAGGATCGTAAGAAATTATTATGAAGACCTATATGCTAAGAAATTTGAAAACCTAGATGAAATGGACACATTTCTAGAAAAATATAATCTTCCAAAACTGACTGAAGAAGAAGCAGAAAACCTGAACAGACCAATATCAGCAAAGGAAATTGAAGCAGTCATCAAGAAACTCCCATCACACAAAAGCCCTGGACCAGATGGTTTCACAGGAGATTTCTACAAAGCATTTAAGGAAGAACTAACCCCTATCCTTCACAGACTATTCGAAAAAATCCAAACTGATGGAAGACTCCCAAACTCTTTTTATGAAGCCAACATCATCCTAATCCCAAAACCAGATAAAGACACAACGAAGAAAGAAAACTTCAGGCCAATATTGCTGATGAACATAGACGCTAAAATTCTCAACAAAATATTAGCAAACCGCATCCAGCAATATATTAAAAAGATCATCCACCATGACCAAGTGGGATTCATCCCAGGGATGCAAGGATGGTACAATATTCGCAAATCAATAAACATAATACATCACATCAACAACAGCAAAGACAAAAATCACATGATCATATCAATAGATGCGGAAAAAGCATTCGATAAGATACAGCACCCATTTCTGATAAAAACACTCAGCAAAGTGGGAATAAAGGGAGCAGTCCTCAACATAATTAAGGCCATATATGAGAGACCTACAGCCAACATCACATTCAATGGACAAAAACTTAGAGCTTTCCCACTAAGATCAGGAACAAGACAAGGATGCCCTCTCTCACCACTCCTATTCAACATAGTATTGGAAGTCCTAGCCACAGCAATCAGACAAGAAAAAGCAATAAAAGGCATCCAAATTGGAAAGGAGGAAATGAAACTGTCACTGTTTGCAGACGACATGATAGTGTACATGGAAAACCCTATAGACTCCACTCAAAAACTACTCGACCTAATAAATGAATTTGGCAAAATAGCTGGATACAGAGTCAATACCCAGAAATCAAAGGCATTCCTGTACACCAACAACGAAACTGCAGAAACAGAAATCAGGAAAAAAAATCCCATTCGATATAGCAACAAGAAAAATAAAGTACCTAGGAATAAACCTAACCAAGGAGGTAAAAGACCTGTACTCAGAAAACTACACAACACTGAAGAAAGAAATTAAGGAAGATACAAACAAATGGAAGCATGTACCGTGTTCATGGATTGGAAGAATTAACATCATCAAAATGGCCATACTACCCAAAGCAATTTATAGATTCAATGCAATCCCTATTAGAGTACCCATGACATATTTCACAGACACAGAACAAACATTGCAGAAATTCATATGGAACCATAAACGACCTCGAATAGCAGCAGCAATTTTGAGAAAGAAGAACAAAGCAGGAGGGATCACAATACCTGATATCAAACTGTATTACAAGGCCACTGTAATCAAAACAGCCTGGTACTGGCATAAAAACAGGCACATAGACCAATGGAACAGAATAGAGAGCCCAGAAATAAACTCAAATCTATACGATCAATTAATATTTGACAAAGGAGGCAGGAGTATAAAATGGAGCAAAAACAGTCTCTTCAACAGATGGTGTTGGGAGATCTGGACAGCTACGTGCAAAAAAATGAAACTCGATCACCAACTTACGCCATACACGAAAATAAACTCAAGATGGATAAAAGACTTAAATATAAGCCGTAACACCATAAAAGTCCTTGAGGAAAACATTGGCAGGAAAATCTCAGACATTCCATGCAGCAACATCCTCACAGACACATCCCCTAAAGCAAGGGACATAAAGGAAAGAGTAAACAAATGGGACCTCATCAAAATAAAAAGCTTCTGCATCGCTAAAGAAAACACCACCAAATTACAAAGAGAACCAACAATATGGGAAAACATATTTGCCAATGATACCTCAGACAAGGGCCTGATCTCCAAAATATATAAAGAACTCACACAACTCCACTCCAGGAAGACAAACAACCCAATTAAAAAATGGACAAAGGACTTGAACAGACACTTCTCCAAGGAAGACATACAGAAGGCCCAGAGACATATGAAAAGATGCTCAGCATCACTAGCCATCAGAGAGATGCAAATTAAAACCACAATGAGGTATCATCTCACACCAGTCAGAATGGCCAACATAAACAAATCCACAAACAAATGTTGGAGAGGATGCGGAGAAAAGGGAACCCTCGTGCACTGTTGGTGGGAATGCAGACTGGTGAGGCCACTGTGGAAAACAGTATGGAATTTCCTCAGAAAACTAAAAATGGAACTGCCCTTTGACCCAGTAATTCCGCTGCTGGGATTATACCCTAAGAACACTGAAACACCAATCCAAAAGAATCTGTGCACCCCAATGTTCATAGCAGCACAATTTACAATAGCCAAGTACTGGAAGCAACCGAAGTGCCCATCAGCAAACGAGTGGATCCAAAAACTATGGTATATTTACACAATGGAATTCTACGCAGCAGAGAGAAAGAAGGAGCTTATACCCTTTGCAACAGCATGGATGAAACTGGAGAGCATTATGCTAAGTGAAATAAGCCAGGAAGTGAGGGACAAATACCATATGATCTTTAACTGGAACATAAGCAATAGAAGGAAAAAGCAAACAAAATATAACCAGAGACATTGAAGTTAAGAACAATGTAACAATAGCAAGGGCGGGGGTGGGGGGGTGGGGGCGGGGACAGTGGGTAGAGGGGATTACAGGAACTACTCTAAAGGACACATGAACAAATCCA
The DNA here is from genome assembly GCF_022682495.2 of Desmodus rotundus. Taxonomy (NCBI): domain Eukaryota; kingdom Metazoa; phylum Chordata; class Mammalia; order Chiroptera; family Phyllostomidae; genus Desmodus; species Desmodus rotundus. The sequence continues at coordinate 257,740 of NW_026527500.1, forward strand.
AGGGGGAGGGTGGAGAGGGGGGAGGGAAGTGGGTTCACCTGGGGTGGGGTGAAGGGATGGGGGGAAAAGGCATACAACTGTAATTAAATAACAATAAATAAATTAACCCCCCCCCCAAAAAAAAAAAAAAAAGAATCTCAGTCACTGTGCAAAGACCTCTCGTGTAAAGTGGCCAGGCCAGTGAAGTGGGAGGACGGGGAGCTCAGTTTATTTCCACTCAGGGCATGCCACATATTGATCAAAGTGGGGCAGCAGGGGTTCAGAGATGTAGCAGTGCCCAGAGAGACTTAATTCAATAGGGGAACTAAACTTCGCTGAAGGGACTTTGTGTGGGTGCAGCACCTAGGCCAACAAAGAAAGAGGAGGAAGGAGGCAATTTGCTCCCACTCCATGCCACTCACAGACTAATCAAAGGGTTGTACCATGAGTTGGATTATAGACACCAGGAAAAAATTGAACACCACTCCCTCTACCTGCAGCCCCCCCAGAAGAGGAGCAAAATCCGCTTGGAAGGTTTAAAGTCACCACTAGCTTCTCTTTTCACTGTAAGACAATAAGACCTGGAGTTGTGCAAAGACCAAAGACAGAACCTGAAAGAAGTCAGAAGGTGAACACTAACAGCAGAGAAAATTTTCACTTTGCTAGCCCTCAGAAATTGCATTTTATTTTCCCCTTCTTTTATTTAAATATTTTAAATTTCTCATCTTTCTCTTTAGTTTTTTCTTATTTTGTTTGTTTGACTCCATTGTTTGATTGGTGATATTTATTCTCCCTTTAATATTACATTTTAATATTTCTTCTTTCAACTCACACATAAGCCAATAACATGCTACCTTGGTCTTTTCCTTCTTATTCTGATTATATACTTCCTTATCATATTATTAATATTTGAAATCCCACATGGCACCTTTCCCTGCTCTTTTATTATTTTATTTATATATTTTTAAAATATTTATTGCTATTCAATTACAGTTGTATACCCTTACTCCCCATCCCTCCACCCCACCCCAGGTGAACCCCCCTCCTCCCCCAACTCTACCCTCCCCCTTGATTTTGTCCATGTGTCCTTTATAGTAGTTCCTGTAATCCCCTTTCCCCAATGTACCCTCCTCACTCCCCCCTGGCTATTGTTATATTGTTCTTAACTTCAATGTTTCTGGTTATATTTAGTTTCCCTTTTTCTTCCGTGGATTATGTTCCAGTTAAAGGTGAGATCATATGGTATTTGTCCCTCACCACATGGCTTATTTCACTTAGCATAATGCTTTCCAGTTCCATCCATGCTGTTGCAAAGGGTATAAGCTCTTTCTTTCTGCTGCATAGAATTCCATCGTGTAAATATACCATAGTTTTTGGATCCACTCATTTGCTGATGGGCACTCAGATTGCTTCCAGTACTTGGCTACTGTAAATTTTGCTGCTATGAATATTGGGGTGCACAGGTTCTTTTGCATTGGTGTTTCAGGGTTCTTAGGGTATAATCCCAGCAGCGGAATTGCTGGGGCAAAGGGTAGTTCCATTTTTAGTTTTATGAGGAAATTCCATACTGTTTCCCAAAGTGGCCTCACCAGTCTGCATTCCCACCAACAGTGCACTAGGGCTCCCTTTTCTCCGCATCCTCTCCAACATTTGTCTGTGGATTTGTTCATGTTGGCCACTATGACTGGAGTGAGATGGTACCTCATTGTGGTTTTAATTTGCATGTCTCTGATGGCTAGTGATGCTGAGAATCTTTTCCTATGTCTCTGGGCCCTCTGTATGTCTTCCTTGGAGAAGTGTCTGTTCAAGTCCTTTGTCCATTTTTTAATTGGGTTGTTTGTCTTCCTGGAGTGGAGTTGTGTGAGTTCTTTATCTATTTTAGAGATCAGGCCCTTGTCTGAGGTATCATTGGCAAGTATGTTTTCCCATACTGTTGGGTCTCTCTGTATTTTAATCTGTTTTCTTTAGCCCTGCAGAAGCTTTTTATTTTGATGAGGTCCCCCTTTATTTATTCTTTCCTTTATGTCCCTAGCTTTATTGGATGTGTCTGTGAGGATGTTGCTGCGTGGAATGTCTGAGATTTTCCTGCCAATGTTTTCCTCAAGGACTTTTATGGTGTTACAACTTATATTTAAGTCTTTTACCCACCTTGAATTTATTTTTGTGTATGGCGGAAGTTGGTGATCGAGTTTCATTTTTCGACACGTAGCTGTCCAGATGTCTCAACACCATTTGTTGAAGAGGCTGTTTTTGCTCCATTTTATGCTCCCACCTCCTTTGTCAAATATTAACTGACCATAACGACTTAGGTTTATATCTAGGCTCTCTATTCTGTTCCATTGGTCTTTGTGCCTGTTTTTATGTCAGTACCAGGCTGTTTTGATTACAGTGGCCTTGTAATACAGTTTGATATCAGGTATTGTGATCCCTCCTGCTTTGTTCTTCTTTCTCAAAATTGCTGCAGCAATTCAGGGTCATTTGTGGTTCCATGTTTCCCAGGTCTTAACCGATTTCACCTACTTTCTGAATTTTACCACTGTTGTGGTTAACTTCATTCTCACACACTACATCAAGTTGGTATTCCTTACTCTCACTATATTTCACCGTATAACCTTGCTCACCATCTCACCAAAGAGCTCTGCTTTCTAAAGTCACATCCTTTTCCCCTTCAAATAAGAGTCTTATCTCTTTTCCACCTTTTATAAGAAGCAGCTGGTTGGGTAAGATATCATGACTAGTGCTAAATGACCTCCTATCGATTCTCTGCTTGTGAGTACTTTACAGCCCATAGAATACCCTCCTCTTCCTCACCATCTTACTCCATTTCACCTTGACCATACCCCTGATCACATATAAGATGAGGTGGGAGTTGTGAACACCAGCAAACCTACTGAAAGAGCGAACCCACCAAAAAAAAGGAGTCACCAATAGGTCAAGCCCAAATACAACAGGAGAGACCACATACAGAGAAGAACTGGCTTAGAGCATCCAGACAAGGATATCCATGCAACCACACCTGAGTCCCACAAATTTTTACCACAGAAGATCAACCCACAAAGACATCTGGCAAAGAAGAACATTGGGAGTCACAGATACAAACAAAAAGAGCCACTTACAATGGGGAGACAAAGAAAGAACACACAATCAAAAGTAATTGAGGGTTACCCGTACAAGTTCTAAATGAAATAAAGGCTAGCAAGCTATCAGACAGAATCCATAGATCCAAGAATGGTGATAAGGATACTCAAGGAAATCACACAACTGCAAGGAACTGAGTGGGAACTACAACAGTCAGGAAAATGAAATAGAAACTATAAATAAGAACCAGGAAGAAGGGACAATACTATTTATGAAATAAAGAGTACACCAGAAGTAATTACAAGCAGACTGGATGAAGCAGGTGACCGAATAAGTTAGCTGGAAGACAAGGTAGAAAAATATCCAAGCAGATCAGCTGAAGAAAAAAAAAAAAACACTCAAACATATGAAGACAATTTAAGGGAACTGCAAGACAACATGAAATTCAACAACATGCAAATCATAGGAATATCAGAAGGGCAAGAAAAGGTGCGAGGGATAGCCACCCTATTTAAGAAAATAATTACAGAAAACTTCCTGAAACTGGAAAAGGAAGAAACCAGGCAAGTTCAGGAAGCACAGGTGGTCCTGACGAACATGAACACAAAGAGGAGTACTCCAAGGAGTACTCACATCATAATTAAAATGCCAAGTTTAAAAGACAAAGAGAGAATCTTAGAAGCAGCAAAGGAGAAACAAGAAGTTAAATTCAAAGGAACTCTGATAAGGCTAGCAGCTGATTTTTCAACAGAAAAACTATAAGCCATCAAGAAATAGCAACACGTATTCAAAGTAATATAGAACAAAGGCCCACAGCCAAGACTACTCTCACCAGGTGGGCTGTCATTTAAAATGGAAGGCGAAATAAGCAGTTTCCCAGACAAAAGTAGATGCAAAAAATACCTCTCAACCAAATCAGCACTACAAGATATGCTAAAGGGACTGCTTTAAGAAGTGGAGGGGAGAAAAGTGAGAGAGTGAGGAACACAGGTACAAAAGAGGGAAATGAATAGCTGTCTACCAATAATAACCTTATTTATTAATGAATTATTGGGTTTGCTTTTTTCTTTTGTTGATTATGTTCCAGTTAAAGGTAAGATCATATGGTATTTGTCCCTCACCATCTGGCTTATTTCACTGGAAAATGCAGACAATTGTAACTGAATAAAAATAAATTAATTAATTTAAAAATATTAATGAATTAAATGCTCCAATCAAAAGACTTAGGGTAGCTGAATGGATAAGAAAACATGACCCGCACATACGCTGCCTACAAGAGACCCACCCCAGAACAAAAGACCTACACAGACTAAAAGTAAAAAGCTGGAAAAAATATTCTGAGAGAGTTGGCAGAGAAAAAAAAAAAGGTGGGGCAGAAAACATTACATCAGAAATATATATTTCAAAGCAAATACATAAAAAGAGACACAGAAGGACACTTCATAATAACCAGGGAAGGATTTATCAAGAAAACATGAACATGATACACATATTCACCCAACATAGGAGACCCCAAATAGTAAGGAACATCTTGTAATCTTTAAGAAACAAGACATGTATAGTTGTTGACTTTAGTACACAACTGACAAAATAGATAGATCTTCAAAATGAAATATCAACAAGGATATTGCTATATTGAACAATGCCCTACATCAAATGAATTTAAGTGACTTTATATAATCAGTTTATATATAATCACTTGAATATATATATATTCATTTATTCATATATATATACTCTTTCATCCAAAGAGGCAAAACACACATTCTTTTCAAATACACATGGCATCTTTTCAAAGGTAGACCACATGATAGGACAAAAACCAGCCTCAAAAAATTCAAGAAAATCAAAATCATATGAAGCATTTTTCTCAGACCACAACAGCCTGAAACTAGAAAACAATATCAAGGCAAACGTCAACAACGCTCAAATTTATGGAGAATGAAGGGTGTGCTATTAAACACCATTAAACACCATTAAATGAATGGGTTCATAATGAGATCAAGGAAGAAATGAAAAGTTTCTGGAAACAAATGAACCCACAACAGTCCAAAACTTAAGGGACAATGTGAAGGCCATACTGACAGGGAAGTTCAAAGAGATACAGGTCTACCAAAAAATATAGACATTTCAAATAAACAACCTAACTGTGCATCTACAAGAACTGGTGGGTCAACAAGCAAAGCCGAAAACAAGCAGAAGGAAAGAAAAATCAAAGATCCAGGCAGAATTAAATAACATAGAGACTAAAAGAACAATTCAAATGATCAATATATCCAGAAGTTTTATCTTTGAGAAGATGCACAAAACCAGGCCTGGCTGGTGTGGCTCAGTGGATAGAGTGCTGGACTGCGAAGCAAAGGGTCACTAGTTCAATATTCAGGGCACATGCCTGCAGTGCAGGACAGTTCCCCAATGGGGGAAAGGGAGAGAGGCAACCACACATTGATGTTGAAATCCTTAACAAAATATTGACAAACTGCACCCAGAAATATATTTAAAATATCACACACCATGATCAACTGGGACTCACCACAGGGATGCAAGGGGGGTACAATATGTGCAAATGAATAAGTGCACTGCATCACATAAAATGAAGGACAATAATGACATGATCACATCAATAGATGCAGAAAAAACATTTGATAAGGGGCAACAACCACTCATGATAAAAACCACTAAGGAAAGGAGCAATAGAGGGAGCATACCTCAACGTAATAGTCATATGTGATAAACCTACATACAACATCATATGCAAAGGTAAAAATTGAAAGCTTTTTCTGTAAGATCTGGAACAAGACAAGGATGTCCCCTATCACCACTTCTATTCAACATAGTTTTGGAGTCATAGCCACAGAGTTCAGACAAGAAAAAGAAATGAAAATCACCCAATAAGGCAAGGGGAAAGGAAAACTTATATTTGCAGGTGACATGAAAGAGTACATAGAAAAGCCTATAGACTCTCCCCACACCAAAAAACCCCCTGCTCGACCTAATAAATGAATTCGGCAAAACAGCTGGATACAAAGTCAATACTCCGAGATCAGAGGCATTCCTCTATACCAACAACGAAAATGCAGAAACAGAAATCAGGAAAAAAATACCATTTGATATAGCAAACAAGAAAAATAAAGTACCTAGGAATACAGCTAACAAAGGAGGTAAAAGACCTGTACTCAGAAACCTACACAACACTGAAGAAAGAAATTAAGGAGGACACAAACAAATGGAAGCATGTACAATGCTCATGGATTGGAAGAATTAACATCATCAAAATGGCCACATTACCCAAAGCGATTTATAGATTCAATGCAATCCCATTAGAGTACCCATGACCTATTTCATAGATATAGAACAAACATTTCAGAAATTTATATGGAACCATAAATGACCCCAAAAGCTGCAGCAATTTTGAGAAAGAAAAACAAAACAGGGGGTATCACAATACCTGATATTAAACTATATTACAAGGCCAATGTAATCAAAACAGCCCGGTACTGGCATAAAAACTGCAGATACACCATTGGAACAGAAAACAGAGCCCAGAAATAAACTCAAGACTCTATGGTCAATTAATATGTGATGAAGGAGGCAGGAGCGTAAAATGGAGCAAAAGCAGCCTCTTCAACAGATGGTGTTGGGAGATCTGGACAGGTACGTGAAAAAAAAAAAAAGAAAAGGAAAAAGGAGAAAGAAACTCGATCACCAACTTACGCCATACACAAAAGATAAACTCAAGATGGATAAAAGACTTAAATATAAGTTGTAACACTATAAAAGTCCTAGAGGAAAACACTGGCATAAAAATCTCAGACATTCCATGCAACAACATCCTCACGGACATGTCCCCTAAAGCAAGGGACATAAAGGAAAGAATAAACAAATGGGACCTCATCAAAACAAAAAGCTTCTGCATGGCTGAGGAAAACAGCACCAAATTACAAAGAGAACCAACAGTATGGGAAATCATATTTGCCAATGATACCTCAGACAAGGGCCTGGTCTTTGAAATAGCTAAAGAACTCACACGACTCCACTCCAGGAAGACAAAAAAAACCAATTAACTAATCGGCAAAGCACTTGAACAGACACTTCTCCAAGGAAGACATACAGAGGGCCCAGAGACATATGAAAAGATGCTCAGCCATCAGAGACATGCCAATTCAAACCACAAGGAGGTACCATCTCACACCAGTTAGAGTGGCCCACATGAACAAATCCACACACAAAGGGTGGAGAGGATGCGGAGAAAAGGCAACCCTAGTGTGCTGCTGGTGGGACTGCAGACCTGTGAGGCCACTGTAGAAAACAGTATGGAGTATCCTCAGAAAACTAAATATGGAACTGCCCTTTGACTCAGCAACTCCGCTGCTGGGATTATACCCCAAGAACCTTGAAACCCAAATCCAAAAGAACCTGTGCACCCCAATGTTCATAGCAGCACAGTTTACAATAGCCAAGTACTGGAAGCAACCTAAGTGCCCATCAGCAAACGAGTGGGTCCAAAGTCTACGGTACATTTACGCAATGGAATTCTACGCAGCAGAGAGAAAGGAGGAGCTTACACCCTCTGCAAGAGCAAGGATGTAACTAGAGAGCATTATGCTCAGTGAAATCAGCCAGGTGGTGAGGGACAAATAACATATGATCTCACCTTTAACTGGAATATAGTCAATAAAAGGAAAAAGCAAACAGAATATAACCAGAGACATTGAAATTAAGAACATGGTAACAATACGCACATGGGAGTGGGGAGGGGAGGGGATAGTGTTGAGAGGGATCTATAGGAGCTACTGTAAGGGACACAGGACACATGGACAAAATCAAGGGGGTGGGTTGACATGGGGGAGAGAAGGGGGTTTGCCTGGACTGGGGTGGAGGGATGTGGAGAAAAGGCACACAATTGTAATTGAATAACAATAAAAATATAAAATTTAAAATAAAAAAGAACTATATGACTACAATTTTGAAAACCTAGCTGAAATGGACACATTTCTAGGAATGCATAATGTTCAAAAACTGATTGAACAGGAAGCAGAAAGCATGAACGTCCCAATAACAGCTTATGAAATTGAAGCATCCATGAAGAAATTCCAGACATATAAATGCTCTGGACTGGACAGTTTCACAGGAGAGTTCTGCAAATCATTGAAGGAATAGCTTATTGCTTTCTTTCACAGACTATTCCGGAAAATCCACGTTTAGGGAAGACTCCCAAACTCGTTTTATGAAGCTAGCATCATCCTAATCCTAAAATCATATAAATACACAACCAATAAAGAAAATTAGAGGCCAATATCGCTAATAACATACGCATGAAATTCCTCAACAAAATATTGGGAAACCACATCCAGGAATACCTTGAAAAGTCCATACACCATTATCAAGTGGGATTCATCCCAAGAATGCAAGGGTGCTACACTAGTCACAAATGAATAACCCTAACACATCACAGAAATGAAAGCAAAAAAAGTCACATGATCATATGAATAGATGTAGAAAAGTGTTTAAGGTACAGCACCTATTTATGATATTAAAAAAAATTCAGAAAAGTGGTAATAGAGGGAGCATTACTCAACATAATGAAGCCGAGGTGCAAGACACCTAGAGCCAATATAATACAAGATGAGCAAAAACTAAACACTTTCCCACTAAATTTAGGACAAGACAAGGGTGTCTACTTTCATCACTTCTACTCAACATAGTATTGGAAATCCTCACCACAGCAATCAGAGAAGAAAAAGAAATAAACAACATACAAATTGAAAGGGAGGAAGCAAAACTGTCATTATTTGCAGATGACATGATAGTGTACTTAGAAAACCCTGTAAACTCAACCAAAAAACTATGTGACCTAATAAATTAATATAGGAAGAGAGCAGATACAAAGTGAGTATTCAGAAATCAAAGCAATTTTTGTACATAAACAATGCAATATCTGCAACAGAAATCAGGAAAAAATCCTATTTGATATAGCAAAAAGAAAAATAAAGTATCAAGGAATAAACCTAATCAGGAGGTAAGAGACCTATACTCAGGAAACTATACAGCACTGAAGAAAGAAATTAAGGAAGACACAAACAACTGGAAGCATGTACCATGCTCATGGATTGGAAGAATTAACATCATCAAAATGGCCATACTACCCAAAGCAATTTATAGATTCAATGCAATACCTATTAAAGTACCCATGACATATTTCACAGATATAGAACAAACATTTCAGAAATTTATATGGAACCATAAATGACCCCGAATAGCTGCAGCAATTTTGAGAAAGAAGAACAAAGCAGGAGGGATCACGTTACCTGATATCAAACTGTATTACAAGGCCACTGCAATCACAACAGCCTGGTACCTGCATAAGAACAGACAAATGGACCAATGGAATAGAATAGAGACCCTGGAAATAAAGCCATGTCTCTAAGGTCAATTAATGTTTGACAAACGGGGCAGAAAAATAACATGGAGTAAAAGTAGCCTCCTCAACAAATGGTGTTGGGAGATCTGGACAGCTACATGCAAAAAAAAAAAAAGAAAAGAAAGAAAGAAAGAAAGAAACTCGAGCACCAACTTACAGCATATACAAAGATAAACCCACGGTGGATATAAGTCATGACACCATCAAAGTCCTAGAGGAGAACATAGGCAGGAAAACCTCAGATATTCCATGCAGCAATATTTCATCAAAATGTCCCCTTAGTAAGGGACTTGAAGGAAATAATAAACAAATGGATCTCATCACCATGAAAAGCCTCTGTGTGGCTAAAGAAACAGAATTGCAGTGAAAAGAGAACTAACTATACTGGAAAACATATTTGCCAGTGATACCTTGGATAATGGATTAATCTCCAAAATATATAAAGAACTCATGCATTTACTGCCTAGGAAGACAAATAACCCAATTTAAAAAAAATGGGCAAAGGACTTGAACAAACACATCCCCAAGGAGCGCATACAGAGGGTCCAGAGACACATGGTTCTCAGCATCACTACCAGTCATAGAGATGAAAAGTAGAAACTAAACGAGATATCACTTCAAACCAATGAGATTGGCAATCATAAAGAAATCAAAAAACAAGTGTTGGAGAGGATGTGGAGAAAAGGGAGCACTAGTGAACCGTTAGTGGGAATGAAGACTGGAGCAGCCACTCTGGAAAACAGTATGGAATTTCCTCAGAAAACTAAAAATGGAAGTGCTCTTGATCTGGCAGTTTCATGGTTGGGATTACACCCTAAGCACAGGGAAACTCCCATTGAAAAGATCCCATGCACCCCAATGTTCAGAGCAGCACAATTTACAATAGCCAAGTGCTGGAAACAAACTGAGTGACCATCTGTAAATGAATGGATCAAAAATCTATGATACATTTACATGAATGTGTACTACAAAGCAAACGGAAGTACGGAGCGAATACCCTTTGTCACAGCATGAATGGAACTGGGGAGCATTACGCTAAATGAAATAAGCCGATGTTGTGAGTTTAATCTGTGCTAAGGGCACATACAAGTATCAACCAAAAAATGCACAAGTGAGAAATAAATCAATCTCTCTATCCAAAATTAATAAATGAACTGATTAGAAAACAAAATATGAGCAAAGGACATAAAAAATCACTTCTTCCAAAAAACATAAAAATGGCCAGAAAGATATATTTTTCATTTTCATTTTTATTGTTATTCAATTACAGTTGTGTGCCTTTTCTCCCCATCCTTCCAGCCCACTCCAGCTGAACCATCCACGCACCCAAACCTCCACAATTCCCCTAGATTTTGTCCATGTGTCCATTATATTAGCTCCTGTAGACCCCTCTCCACACTGTACCCTCCCCACTCACTTGTGGCTATTGATACAGGTTCTTAATTTCAATATCTCTGGTTATATTTTGTTTGATTTTTTCTTTTGTTGATTATGTTCCAGGTAAAGGTGAGATCATATGGTGTTTGTCCCTCACCGCCTGGATGATTTCACTTAGCATAATGCTCTCCAGTTCCATCCATGCCATTGCAAAAGGTATCATCTCCTTCTTTCTCTCTGTTGTGTAGAATTCCATTGTGTAAATATACCATAGAGTTTGGATCCACTCGTTTGCTGATGGGCACGTAGGTTGCTTCCAGTACTTGGCTAATGTAAATTGTGCTATGAACATTGGGGTACACAGGTATTTTAGGATTGGGGTATAAAGGTTCCTAGGGTATAATCCCGCAGCGGAGTTACAGTGTCAAAGGGCAGTTCCATATTTAGTTTTCTGAGGATATTCCATACTGTTTTCCACAGTGGCCACACAGGTCTGCAGTCCCACCAACAGCACACTAGGGTTGCCTTTTCTCCGCATCCTCTCCACCCTTTGTGTGTGGATTTGTTCATGTGGGCCAACCTAACTGGTGTGACTTGGTACCTCCTTGCTGTTTGAATTGGCATGTCTCTGCTGACTGAGCATCTTTTCATATGTCTCTGGGCCCTCTGTATGTATTCCTTGGAGAAGTGTCTGTCCAAGTGCTTTGCTGATTAGTTAATTGGTTTTTTTTGTCTTCCTGGAGTGGAGTTGTGTAAGTTCTTTAACTATTTCGAAGACGAGGACCTTGTCTGAGGTATCATTGGCAAATATGATTTCAAATACTGTTGGTTCTCTTTGTAATTTGGTGTTTCCCTTAGCCATGCAAAAGCTTTTTGTTTTGATGCAGTCCCATTTGTTTACTCTTTCCTTTATGTCCCTTGCTTTAGGAGAAGTGTCTCTGAAGAAGTTGGTGCATGGAATGTCTGAGATTTTTCTCCCAGTGTTTTCCTCTAGGACTTTTATTGTGTTACAACATATATGTAAGTCTTTTATCAACCTTGAATTTATTTTTCTGTATGGCACAAATTGGTGATCGAGATTCCGGGTTTTCTGCACATAGATATCCAGATCTCCCAACACCATCTGTTGAAGAGGCTGCTTTTGCTCCATTTTACGCTCCTGCCTCCTTTGTCACATGTTAATTGACCGTAAAGGCTTGAGTTTATTTCTGGACTCTCTTTTCTATCCAATTGGTCTATGTGCCTGCTTTTATGCCGGTACCGGGCTGTTTGGAACACAGTGGCCTTGTAATACAGTTTGACCTCAGGTATTGAGATCCCTCCTGCTTTGTTCTGCTTTCTCAACATTGCTGCAGCTATTCGGCGTCGTTTATGGTTCCATATAAATTTCTGAAATGTTTCTTCTGTGACTGTGAAATATGTCATGGGTACTCTAATAGGGATTGCATGAATCTATATATCGCTCTGGGAAGTAGAGCCATTTCGATGATGTTAATTCTTCCAATTGATGAGCATGGGACATGCTTTAATTTCTGGTGTCTTCCTTAATTTCTTTCTTCAATGAGGTGTAGTGTTCCGAGTACAGGTATTTTACCTCCTTGGCGAGGTTTATTCCTTGGTACTTCCTTTTTCTAGTTGCTGCATCAAATGGGATTTTATTTTTCCTGATGTCCATGGTTGGTGTACAGAAATGCCTCTGATTTCTGAGCATTGACTTTGTATACGGCTGTGCTGCCCCATTCATTGATTAGGTCGAATAGTTTCTGTGGAGTCTGTGGAATTGTCGGCGTACACTCTCATGTCATCTGCAACACAATGGCCGTTTTGTTTCCTCCTTTCCAATTTTGATGCCTCTTGTGTCTTGCTCTTGTCTTGTTGCTGTGGCTAGGGCTTCCAAAACTGCGTTGACTAGGAGCAGTGAAGGCGGGCATCCCCGTCTTGTTCCTGATCTTCGTTGGAAAGCTCTAAGTTTTTGTCCATTGAGTACGATGTAGGCCGTAGGTCTCTCCTACATGGCCTCTATGATGTTGAGGAATGCTCCCACTATCCCACTTTGCTGAGTGTTATTTTTTTTTTTTTGGTTCTCATAAACCGCTGCTGTACCTTATCAACTGTTTTTTTCCACATCGATAGATGATATCATCGGGGTTTTGTCTTAGCTTTTGGTTATGTGGTGTTTTATGTTTGTTGACTTGCGAATATTGTACCATCCTTGTATCCCTGGGATGAAACGCACATGGTCATGGTGTATGCTCTTTTCAATGTATTGCTGGATGTGGTTTGCCAATATTTTGTTGAGGATTTTAGCATCTGTATTCATCAGCAATATAGGTCGGAAGTGTTCTTTCTCTGTTATGTCTTTGTCTGGATTGCTGAGTAGGATGATGCTGGCTTTATTAAAAGGGTGTGGGAGAATTCCATCTTCTTGAAGTTTTTCTAATAGTCTTTGCAGGGTCGGGGCTAGTCTTGCTTTAAATGCTTCGTAAAATCCTCCTGTCTAGTCCAGCGCTTTTGTGTGTTGAAAGCTTTTGAATTACTGTGTCAGTGTCATCAGTTGTGATTGGACTGTTCAGGCTTTCTGCTTCTTCTTGATTGAGTTTTGGAAGGTCGCATTTGTCTAGAAATCTGTCCCTTTCACCCAGCCTTTCAAATGTCTTGGCTTTTTTTTTTTTTTTACCGTCCTTTGTATTGCTGTGGTATCAGTTGTAATCGCTCCTCTCCCATTTCTGATTGTGTTTATGTGGATCCTCTCTTTTCGTCTTGACGACGATGCTTAGAGGCTTATTGGTCTTGCTCTTCTTTTCAAAGCACCACTTCCTGGATTCATTGAACTTTGAATTGTGCTTTCAGTGTGTATGTTGTTTCATTGTGCTCTGGTCTTGGTTATTTCCTTCCTTCTATTGTCTCTGGGCTGTCTTTGTTGTTTTTCCTCCAGTTCTTGTGGGAATCGGCTCAGGCTGTTCATTGGAAAGGTTTCTCTTTTGGATAGGTCTGTACTGCTGTAAACTTCCCTCTCAGGACTGCCTTTGCTGTGACCCATCAGTTATGGGTCGTTGCAAGTTCATTTTCATTTGTTTCCATGAACTTTTTTGATTTCCTCCTTGATATCATGCTTGACCCATTCACTGTTTAATAGCATGCTGTTTAATCTGCATGAGTTTGAGTGGTTTTGAGTTCTTTCCTTGAGGTTGGTTTCTACATTCAGGCCCTTGTGGCCAGAGAAAATGCGTGTTATGATTTCAATTCTCTTGAATTTGTGGAGGCGTGTTCTGTCAACTATCCCGTGGTCTATCTTTGACAATGTTCCATGAGCATTTGAAAAGAATAGGGATTTTGCTTCTTCGGGATGAAAGTCTCTCTCTCTCCGTATATATCAGTTTAGTCCGCTTGATGTAGGACAACGTTCAATGCCACAATGTCTTTGATGATATTTTGTGTGGAAAGCCGTCCATCTTTGACAGTGGGGTGTTGGAATCCCCTACTATAACTGGGTTGCAGTCAATATCTCTCTCGAAGTCCTCAAGATTTTCTTTATGTGTTGGGGTGCTTCTAGGTTGGGAGCATATATATATTTACAATGTTAACGTCTTGTGAATGGAGTCTCCCCTTGAGTAGGATGAAGGGATCTTCCGGGACACTTTTAATGTCTTTTTGAAGTCAGTTTCTCTTCTGAGGTGAGCTACGCTACCCAACTCCCCCGACCGCCAATCCACTTGCTCGGAATATTTTTCTGCAGCTCTTCCCATTCCGTCTTCGTAGGTCATTTGTTCTGAGGTGGGTCTCTTGTAGGCAGCATGTGTGTGGGCCATGCTTCCTTTTCCATTCACTATTGTATGTCTCTTGATTGGGGCACATAATCCATTTACATTTAAGGTTATTAATGATGAGTACTCCTTCCTTGCCAGTTTCTCGTACCTGTGTTCATCTCTGTCTCGGTGTTTTTGTTTTTAATTTTTATTGTTATTCAGTTACAGTTGTATGCCTTCTCTCCCCAACCCTGCAGCCCACCCCAGCTGAACCCACATCCGTGCCCGACATCCAACCTCCGCCCCCGCCCCACCACCACCCCCCATCCCTCACCCCGCCCGATCCTGTCCATGCATCCTTCACAGAAGCTCCTGCAATCCCCTCCTCCCACCGTTCCCACCCCACTCCCCCAAGGCTAGTGTGAGATTGTTCTCAACTTCAATGTCTCTGGGTATATTTTGTTTGCTTCATTCTTCTAATGATTATGTTCCAGTTAAAGGTGGGATCATATGGTATATGTCCCTCACCGCCTGGCTTATTTCACTTAGCATAATGCTCTCCAGTTCCATCCTTGCTCTTGCACAGGGTGTGAGCTCCTCCTTTCCTTCTGCTGCGTAGAATTCCATTGCGTAAATGTACCGTAGACTTTGGACCCACTCGTTTGCTGATGGACACTTAGGTTGCTTCCAGTACTTGGCTATTGTAAACTGTGCTGCTATGAACATTGGGGTGCACAGGTTCTTTTGCATTGGTGTTTCAGGGTTCTTAGGATATAATCTCAGCAGCGGAATTGCGGGGTCAAAGGGCAGTTCCATTTTTAGATTTGTGAGGAAATTCCATAGTGTTTTCCACAGTGGCCTCACCAGTCTGCATTCCCCCCAACAGCGCACTAGGGTTCCCTTTTCTCTGCATCCTCTTCACCCTTTGTGTGTGGATTCGTTCACGTTGGCCACTCTGACCGGTGTGAGATGGTACCTCCTTGTGGTTTGAATTGGCATCTCTCTGATGGCTAGTGATGCCGAGTATCTTTTCCTATGTCTCTGAGCCCTCTGTATGTCTTCCTTGGAGAAGTGTGTGTTCAAGTCCCTTGCCCCTTTTTCAATTGGGTTGCTTGTCTTCCTGGAGTGGAGTCGTGTGAGTTCTTTATCTAGTTTTGGAGAGCAGGTCCTTGTCGGACGTATCGTTAGCTACTATGTTTTCCCATACTGGTGGTTCTTTTTGATTTGGGGCTGTTTTCCTTAGCCGTGCAGAAGCTTTTTGTTTTGATGCGGTCCCATTTTTTATTCTTTCCCTTATGTCCCTTGCTTTAGGGGATATGTCCGTGAGTATGTTGCTGCAGGGAATGCCTGATAGTGTCCTGCCAATGTTTTCCTCAAGGACTTTTATGGTGTTACAACGTATGTGTGAGTCTTTTATCCACCTTCAGTTTATTTCTGTGTACGGTGTAAGTTGGTGGTTGAGTCCCTTTCTCTTTTTTCTTTCCTTTTTATTTTTTTTTTTCACGTACCTGTCCAGATCTCCCAACACCATCTGTTGAAGAGGCTGCTTTTGCTCCATTGTACGCTCCTGCCTCCTTCGTCACATGTTAATTGACCGTAAAGGCTTGAGTTTATTTCTGGGCTCTCTTTTCTGTTCCATTGGTCTATGTGCCTGCTTTTATGCCAGTACCGGGCTGTTTGGATCACAGTGGCCTTGTAATACAGTTTGACCTCAGGTATTGTGATCCCTCCTGCTTTGTTCTGCTTTCTCAACATTGCTGCAGCTATTCGGCGTCGTTTATGGTTCCATATAAATTTCTGAAATGTTTCTTCGGTGACTGTGAAATATGTCATGGGTACTCTAACAGGGATAGCATGAATCTATACATCGCTCTGGGTGGTAGAGCCATTTCGATGATGTTAATTCTTCCAATTGATGAGCATGGGACATGCTTGCATTTCTGGTGTCTTCCTTAATTTCTTTCTTCAATGAGGTGTAGTGTTCTGAGTACAGGTATTTTACCTCCTTGGCGAGGTTTATTCCTCGGTACTTCCTTTTTCTTGTTGCTGCATCAAATGGGATTTTATTTTTCCTGATGTCCATGGTTGGTGTACAGAAATGCCTCTGGTTTCTGAGCATTGACTTTGTATCCGGCTGTGCTGCCCCATTCATTGATTAGGTCGAATAGTTTCTGTGGAGTCTGTGGAATTGTCGGCGTACACTCTCATGTCATCTGCAACACAATGGCCGCTTTGTTTCCTCCTTTCCAATTTGGATGCCTTTTGTGTCTTGTTCTTGTCTCATTGCTGTGGCTAGGGCTTCCAATACTGCGTTGACATCGAGCAGTGAAGGCGGGCATCCCCGTCTTGTTCCTGATCTTCGTTGGAAAGCTCTAAGTTTTTGTCCATTGAGTACGATGTCGGCCGTAGGCCTCTCCTACATGGCCTCTATGATGTTGAGGAATGCTCCCTCTATCCCACTTTGCTGAGTGTTTTTTTTTGTTTGTTTGGTTGGTTATCATAAACCGCTGCTGTACCTTATCAAATGTTTTTTTCCACATCGATAGATGATATCATGTGGGTTTTGTCTTAGCTTTTGGTTATGTGGTGTTTTATGTGTGTTGACTTGCGAATATGATACCGTCCTTGCATCCCTGGGATGAACCCCACTTGGTCATGGTCAATGCTCTTTTCAATGTATTGCTGGATGTGGTTTGCCAATATTTTGTTCAGGATTTTAGCATGTCTATTCATCAGCAATATAGGTCGGAAGTGTTCTTTCTCTGTTATGTGTTTATCTGGATTGCTGTGTAGGATGATGCTGGCTTTATTAAAAGGGTCTGGGAGTCTTCCATCTTCTTGAAGTTTTTCTAATAATCTTTGAAGGATGGGGGCTAGCCTTGCTTTAAATGCTTCGTAAAATCCTCCTGTCTAGTCCAGCGCTTTTGTGTGTTGAAAGCTTTTGAATTACTGTGTCAGTGTCATCAGTTGTGATTGGACTGTTCAGGCTTTCTGCTTCTTCTTGATTGAGTTTTGGAAGGTCGCATTTGTCTAGAAATCTGTCCCTTTCACCCAGCCTTTCAAATGTCTTGGCCTTTTTTTTTTTTTTTTACCGTCCTTTGTATTGCTGTGGTATCAGTTGTAATCGCTCCTCTCCCATTTCTGATTGTGTTTATGTGGATCCTCTCTTTTCGTCTTGACGAAGATGCTTAGAGGCTTATTGGTCTTGCTCTTCTTTTCAAAGCACCACTTCCTGGATTCATTGAACTTTGAATTGTGCTTTCAGTGTGTATGTTGTTTCATTGTGCTCTGGTCTTGGTTATTTCCTTCCTTCTATTGTCTCTGGGCTGTCTTTGTTGTTTTTCCTCCAGTTCTTGTGGGAATCGGCTCAGGCTGTTCATTGGAAAGGTTTCCCTTTTGGATAGGTCTGTACTGCTGTAAACTTCCCTCTCAGGACTGCCTTTGCTGTGACCCATCAGTTATGGGTCGTTGCAAGTTCATTTTCATTTGTTTCCATGAACTTTTTTGATTTCCTCCTTGATATCATGCTTGACCCATTCACTGTTTAATAGCATGCTGTTTAATCTGCATGAGTTTGAGTGGTTTTGAGTTCTTTCCTTGACGTTGGTTTCTACATTCAGGCCCTTGTGGCCAGAGAAAATGCGTGTTATGATTTCAATTCTCTTGAATTTGTGGAGGCGTGTTCTGTCAACTATCCCGTGGTCTATCTTTGACAATGTTCCATGTGCATTTGAAAAGAATAGGGATTTTGCTTCTTCGGGATGAAAGGCTCTCTCTCTCCGTATATATCAGTTTAGTCCGCTTGATGTAGGACAACGTTCAATGCCACAATGTCTTTGATGATATTTTGTGTGGAAAGCCGTCCATCTTTGACAGTGGGGTGTTGGAATCCCCTACTATAACTGGGTTGCAGTCAATATCTCTCTCGAAGTCCTCAAGATTTTCTTTATGTGTTGGGGTGCTTCTAGGTTGGGAGCATATATATATTTACAATGTTAACATCTTGTGAATGGAATCTCCCCTTGAGTAGGATGAAGGGATCTTCCGGGACACTTTTAATGTCTTTTTGAAGTCAGTTTCTCTTCTGATGTGAGCTATGCTACCCTGACGCCCTCCACCGCCAATCCAATGCTCGGAATATTTTTCTGCAGCGCTTCCCATTCCGTCTTCGTAGGTCATTTGTTCTGAGGTGGGTCTCTTGTAGGCAGCATGTGTGTGGGCCATGCTTCCTTTTCCATTCACTATTGTATGTCTCTTGATTGGGGCACATAATCCATTTACATTTAAGGTTATTATTGATGAGTACTCCTTCCTTGCCAGTTTCTCGTACCTGTGTTCATCTCTGTCTCGGTGTTTTTGTTTTTAATTTTTATTGTTATTCAGTTACAGTTGTATGCCTACTCTCCCGAACCCTGCAGCCCACCCCAGCTGAACCCACATCCGTGCCCGACATCCAACCTCCGCCTCCGCCCCACCACCACCCCCCAAGCCTCACCCCGCCCGATCCTGTCCATGCGTCCTTCACAGAAGCTCCTGCAATCCCCTCCTCCCACCGTTCCCACCCCACTCCCCCAAGGCTAGTGTGAGATTGTTCTCAACTTCAATTTCTCTGGGTATATTTTGTTTGCTTCATTCTTCTAATGATTATGTTCCAGTTAAAGGTGGGATCATATGGTA
The DNA here is from genome assembly GCF_022682495.2 of Desmodus rotundus. Classification (NCBI taxonomy): domain Eukaryota; kingdom Metazoa; phylum Chordata; class Mammalia; order Chiroptera; family Phyllostomidae; genus Desmodus; species Desmodus rotundus. The sequence continues at coordinate 277,018 of NW_026527500.1, forward strand.
TTTGTCCCTCACCACCTGGCTTATTTCACTTAGCATAATGCTCTCCAGTTCCATCCTTGCTCTTGCACAGGGTGTGAGCTCCTCCTTTCCTTCTGCTGCGTAGAATTCCATTGCGTAAATGTACCGTAGACTTTGGACCCACTCGTTTGCTGATGGGCACTTAGGTTGCTTCCAGTACTTGGCTATTGTAAACTGTGCTGCTATGAACATTGGGGTGCACAGGTTCTTTTGCATTGGTGTTTCAGGGTTCTTAGGATATAATCCCAGCAGCGGAATTGCGGGGTCAAAGGGCAGTTCCATTTTTAGATTTGTGTGGAAATTCCATAGTGTTTTCCACAGTGGCCTCACCAGTCTGCATTCCCCCCAACAGCGCACTAGGGTTCCCTTTTCTCTGCATCCTCTTCACCCTTTGTGTGTGGATTCGTTCACGTTGGCCACTCTGACCGGTGTGAGATGGTACCTCCTTGTGGTTTGAATTGGCATCTCTCTGATGGCTAGTGATGCCGAGTATCTTTTCCTATGTCTCTGGGCCCTCTGTATGTCTTCCTTGGAGAAGTGTGTGTTCAAGTCCCTTGCCCCTTTTTCAATTGGGTTGCTTGTCTTCCTGGAGTGGAGTCGTGTGAGTTCTTTATCTAGTTTTGGAGAGCAGGTCCTTGTCGGACGTATCGTTAGCTACTATGTTTTCCCATACTGTTGGTTCTTTTGTGATTTGGGGCTGTTTTCCTTAGCCGTGCAGAAGCTTTTTGTTTTGATGCGGTCCCATTTTTTATTCTTTCCCTTATGTCCCTTGCTTTAGGGGATATGTCCGTGAGGATGTTGCTGCAGGGAATGCCTGATAGTGTCCTGCCAATGTTTTCCTCAAGGACTTTTATGGTGTTACAACGTATGTGTGAGTCTTTTATCCACCTTCAGTTTATTTCTGTGTACGGTGTAAGTTGGTGGTTGAGTCCCTTTCTCTTTTTTCTTTCCTTTTTATTTTTTTTTTTCACGTACCTGTCCAGATCTCCCAACACCATCTGTTGAAGAGGCTGCTTTTGCTCCATTGTACGCTCCTGCCTCCTTCGTCACATGTTAATTGACCGTAAAGGCTTGAGTTTATTTCTGGGCTCTCTTTTCTGTTCCATTGGTCTATGTGCCTGCTTTTATGCCAGTACCGGGCTGTTTGGATCACAGTGGCCTTGTAATACAGTTTGACCTCAGGTATTGTGATCCCTCCTGCTTTGTTCTGCTTTCTCAACATTGCTGCAGCTATTCGGCGTCGTTTATGGTTCCATATAAATTTCTGAAATGTTTCTTCGGTGACTGTGAAATATGTCATGGGTACTCTAACAGGGATAGCATGAATCTATACATCGCTCTGGGTGGTAGAGCCATTTCGATGATGTTAATTCTTCCAATTGATGAGCATGGGACATGCTTGCATTTCTGGTGTCTTCCTTAATTTCTTTCTTCAATGAGGTGTAGTGTTCTGAGTACAGGTATTTTACCTCCTTGGCGAGGTTTATTCCTCGGTACTTCCTTTTTCTTGTTGCTGCATCAAATGGGATTTTATTTTTCCTGATGTCCATGGTTGGTGTACAGAAATGCCTCTGGTTTCTGAGCATTGACTTTGTATCCGGCTGTGCTGCCCCATTCATTGATTAGGTCGAATAGTTTCTGTGGAGTCTGTGGAATTGTCGGCGTACACTCTCATGTCATCTGCAACACAATGGCCGCTTTGTTTCCTCCTTTCCAATTTGGATGCCTTTTGTGTCTTGTTCTTGTCTCATTGCTGTGGCTAGGGCTTCCAATACTGCGTTGACTAGGAGCAGTGAAGGCGGGCATCCCCGTCTTGTTCCTGATCTTCGTTGGAAAGCTCTAAGTTTTTGTCCATTGAGTACGATGTCGGCCGTAGGCCTCTCCTACATGGCCTCTATGATGTTGAGGAATGCTCCCTCTATCCCACTTTGCTGAGTGTTTTTTTTTGTTTGTTTGGTTGGTTATCATAAACCGCTGCTGTACCTTATCAAATGTTTTTTTCCACATCGATAGATGATATCATGTGGGTTTTGTCTTAGCTTTTGGTTATGTGGTGTTTTATGTGTGTTGACTTGCGAATATGATACCGTCCTTGCATCCCTGGGATGAACCCCACTTGGTCATGGTCAATGCTCTTTTCAATGTATTGCTGGATGTGGTTTGCCAATATTTTGTTCAGGATTTTAGCATGTCTATTCATCAGCAATATAGGTCGGAAGTGTTCTTTCTCTGTTATGTGTTTATCTGGATTGCTGTGTAGGATGATGCTGGCTTTATTAAAAGGGTCTGGGAGTCTTCCATCTTCTTGAAGTTTTTCTAATAATCTTTGAAGGATGGGGGCTAGCCTTGCTTTAAATGCTTCGTAAAATCCTCCTGTCTAGTCCAGCGCTTTTGTGTGTTGAAAGCTTTTGAATTACTGTGTCAGTGTCATCAGTTGTGATTGGACTGTTCAGGCTTTCTGCTTCTTCTTGATTGAGTTTTGGAAGGTCGCATTTGTCTAGAAATCTGTCCCTTTCACCCAGCCTTTCAAATGTCTTGGCTTTTTTTTTTTTTTTTTACCGTCCTTTGTATTGCTGTGGTATCAGTTGTAATCGCTCCTCTCCCATTTCTGATTGTGTTTATGTGGATCCTCTCTTTTCGTCTTGACGAAGATGCTTAGAGGCTTATTGGTCTTGCTCTTCTTTTCAAAGCACCACTTCCTGGATTCATTGAACTTTGAATTGTGCTTTCAGTGTGTATGTTGTTTCATTGTGCTCTGGTCTTGGTTATTTCCTTCCTTCTATTGTCTCTGGGCTGTCTTTGTTGTTTTTCCTCCAGTTCTTGTGGGAATCGGCTCAGGCTGTTCATTGGAAAGGTTTCCCTTTTGGATAGGTCTGTACTGCTGTAAACTTCCCTCTCAGGACTGCCTTTGCTGTGACCCATCAGTTATGGGTCGTTGCAAGTTCATTTTCATTTGTTTCCATGAACTTTTTTGATTTCCTCCTTGATATCATGCTTGACCCATTCACTGTTTAATAGCATGCTGTTTAATCTGCATGAGTTTGAGTGGTTTTGAGTTCTTTCCTTGACGTTGGTTTCTACATTCAGGCCCTTGTGGCCAGAGAAAATGCGTGTTATGATTTCAATTCTCTTGAATTTGTGGAGGCGTGTTCTGTCAACTATCCCGTGGTCTATCTTTGACAATGTTCCATGTGCATTTGAAAAGAATAGGGATTTTGCTTCTTCGGGATGAAAGGCTCTCTCTCTCCGTATATATCAGTTTAGTCCGCTTGATGTAGGACAACGTTCAATGCCACAATGTCTTTGATGATATTTTGTGTGGAAAGCCGTCCATCTTTGACAGTGGGGTGTTGGAATCCCCTACTATAACTGGGTTGCAGTCAATATCTCTCTCGAAGTCCTCAAGATTTTCTTTATGTGTTGGGGTGCTTCTAGGTTGGGAGCATATATATATTTACAATGTTAACATCTTGTGAATGGAATCTCCCCTTGAGTAGGATGAAGGGATCTTCCGGGACACTTTTAATGTCTTTTTGAAGTCAGTTTCTCTTCTGATGTGAGCTATGCTACCCTGACGCCCTCCACCGCCAATCCACTTGCTCGGAATATTTTTCTGCAGCGCTTCCCATTCCGTCTTCGTAGGTCATTTGTTCTGAGGTGGGTCTCTTGTAGGCAGCATGTGTGTGGGCCATGCTTCCTTTTCCATTCACTATTGTATGTCTCTTGATTGGGGCACATAATCCATTTACATTTAAGGTTATTATTGATGAGTACTCCTTCCTTGCCAGTTTCTCGTACCTGTGTTCATCTCTGTCTCGGTGTTTTTGTTTTTAATTTTTATTGTTATTCAGTTACAGTTGTATGCCTACTCTCCCGAACCCTGCAGCCCACCCCAGCTGAACCCACATCCGTGCCCGACATCCAACCTCCGCCTCCGCCCCACCACCACCCCCCAAGCCTCACCCCGCCCGATCCTGTCCATGCGTCCTTCACAGAAGCTCCTGCAATCCCCTCCTCCCACCGTTCCCACCCCACTCCCCCAAGGCTAGTGTGAGATTGTTCTCAACTTCAATTTCTCTGGGTATATTTTGTTTGCTTCATTCTTCTAATGATTATGTTCCAGTTAAAGGTGGGATCATATGGTATTTGTCCCTCACCACCTGGCTTATTTCACTTAGCATAATGCTCTCCAGTTCCATCCTTGCTCTTGCACAGGGTGTGAGCTCCTCCTTTCCTTCTGCTGCGTAGAATTCCATTGCGTAAATGTACCGTAGACTTTGGACCCACTCGTTTGCTGATGGGCACTTAGGTTGCTTCCAGTACTTGGCTATTGTAAACTGTGCTGCTATGAACATTGGGGTGCACAGGTTCTTTTGCATTGGTGTTTCAGGGTTCTTAGGATATAATCCCAGCAGCGGAATTGCGGGGTCAAAGGGCAGTTCCATTTTTAGATTTGTGTGGAAATTCCATAGTGTTTTCCACAGTGGCCTCACCAGTCTGCATTCCCCCCAACAGCGCACTAGGGTTCCCTTTTCTCTGCATCCTCTTCACCCTTTGTGTGTGGATTCGTTCACGTTGGCCACTCTGACCGGTGTGAGATGGTACCTCCTTGTGGTTTGAATTGGCATCTCTCTGATGGCTAGTGATGCCGAGTATCTTTTCCTATGTCTCTGGGCCCTCTGTATGTCTTCCTTGGAGAAGTGTGTGTTCAAGTCCCTTGCCCCTTTTTCAATTGGGTTGCTTGTCTTCCTGGAGTGGAGTCGTGTGAGTTCTTTATCTAGTTTTGGAGAGCAGGTCCTTGTCGGACGTATCGTTAGCTACTATGTTTTCCCATACTGTTGGTTCTTTTGTGATTTGGGGCTGTTTTCCTTAGCCGTGCAGAAGCTTTTTGTTTTGATGCGGTCCCATTTTTTATTCTTTCCCTTATGTCCCTTGCTTTAGGGGATATGTCCGTGAGGATGTTGCTGCAGGGAATGCCTGATAGTGTCCTGCCAATGTTTTCCTCAAGGACTTTTATGGTGTTACAACGTATGTGTGAGTCTTTTATCCACCTTCAGTTTATTTCTGTGTACGGTGTAAGTTGGTGGTTGAGTCCCTTTCTCTTTTTTCTTTCCTTTTTATTTTTTTTTTTCACGTACCTGTCCAGATCTCCCAACACCATCTGTTGAAGAGGCTGCTTTTGCTCCATTGTACGCTCCTGCCTCCTTCGTCACATGTTAATTGACCGTAAAGGCTTGAGTTTATTTCTGGGCTCTCTTTTCTGTTCCATTGGTCTATGTGCCTGCTTTTATGCCAGTACCGGGCTGTTTGGATCACAGTGGCCTTGTAATACAGTTTGACCTCAGGTATTGTGATCCCTCCTGCTTTGTTCTGCTTTCTCAACATTGCTGCAGCTATTCGGCGTCGTTTATGGTTCCATATAAATTTCTGAAATGTTTCTTCGGTGACTGTGAAATATGTCATGGGTACTCTAACAGGGATAGCATGAATCTATACATCGCTCTGGGTGGTAGAGCCATTTCGATGATGTTAATTCTTCCAATTGATGAGCATGGGACATGCTTGCATTTCTGGTGTCTTCCTTAATTTCTTTCTTCAATGAGGTGTAGTGTTCTGAGTACAGGTATTTTACCTCCTTGGCGAGGTTTATTCCTCGGTACTTCCTTTTTCTTGTTGCTGCATCAAATGGGATTTTATTTTTCCTGATGTCCATGGTTGGTGTACAGAAATGCCTCTGGTTTCTGAGCATTGACTTTGTATCCGGCTGTGCTGCCCCATTCATTGATTAGGTCGAATAGTTTCTGTGGAGTCTGTGGAATTGTCGGCGTACACTCTCATGTCATCTGCAACACAATGGCCGCTTTGTTTCCTCCTTTCCAATTTGGATGCCTTTTGTGTCTTGTTCTTGTCTCATTGCTGTGGCTAGGGCTTCCAATACTGCGTTGACTAGGAGCAGTGAAGGCGGGCATCCCCGTCTTGTTCCTGATCTTCGTTGGAAAGCTCTAAGTTTTTGTCCATTGAGTACGATGTCGGCTGTAGGCCTCTCCTACATGGCCTCTATGATGTTGAGGAATGCTCCCTCTATCCCACTTTGCTGAGTGTTTTTTTTTGTTTGTTTGGTTGGTTATCATAAACCGCTGCTGTACCTTATCAAATGTTTTTTTCCACATCGATAGATGATATCATGTGGGTTTTGTCTTAGCTTTTGGTTATGTGGTGTTTTATGTGTGTTGACTTGCGAATATGATACCGTCCTTGCATCCCTGGGATGAACCCCACTTGGTCATGGTCAATGCTCTTTTCAATGTATTGCTGGATGTGGTTTGCCAATATTTTGTTCAGGATTTTAGCATGTCTATTCATCAGCAATATAGGTCGGAAGTGTTCTTTCTCTGTTATGTGTTTATCTGGATTGCTGTGTAGGATGATGCTGGCTTTATTAAAAGGGTCTGGGAGTCTTCCATCTTCTTGAAGTTTTTCTAATAATCTTTGAAGGATGGGGGCTAGCCTTGCTTTAAATGCTTCGTAAAATCCTCCTGTCTAGTCCAGCGCTTTTGTGTGTTGAAAGCTTTTGAATTACTGTGTCAGTGTCATCAGTTGTGATTGGACTGTTCAGGCTTTCTGCTTCTTCTTGATTGAGTTTTGGAAGGTCGCATTTGTCTAGAAATCTGTCCCTTTCACCCAGCCTTTCAAATGTCTTGGCTTTTTTTTTTTTTTTTTACCGTCCTTTGTATTGCTGTGGTATCAGTTGTAATCGCTCCTCTCCCATTTCTGATTGTGTTTATGTGGATCCTCTCTTTTCGTCTTGACGAAGATGCTTAGAGGCTTATTGGTCTTGCTCTTCTTTTCAAAGCACCACTTCCTGGATTCATTGAACTTTGAATTGTGCTTTCAGTGTGTATGTTGTTTCATTGTGCTCTGGTCTTGGTTATTTCCTTCCTTCTATTGTCTCTGGGCTGTCTTTGTTGTTTTTCCTCCAGTTCTTGTGGGAATCGGCTCAGGCTGTTCATTGGAAAGGTTTCCTTTTTGGATAGGTCTGTACTGCTGTAAACTTCCCTCTCAGGACTGCCTTTGCTGTGACCCATCAGTTATGGGTCGTTGCAAGTTCATTTTCATTTGTTTCCATGAACTTTTTTGATTTCCTCCTTGATATCATGCTTGACCCATTCACTGTTTAATAGCATGCTGTTTAATCTGCATGAGTTTGAGTGGTTTTGAGTTCTTTCCTTGAGGTTGGTTTCTACATTCAGGCCCTTGTGGCCAGAGAAAATGCGTGTTATGATTTCAATTCTCTTGAATTTGTGGAGGCGTGTTCTGTCAACTATCCCGTGGTCTATCTTTGACAATGTTCCATGTGCATTTGAAAAGAATAGGGATTTTGCTTCTTCGGGATGAAAGGCTCTCTCTCTCCGTATATATCAGTTTAGTCCGCTTGATGTAGGACAACGTTCAATGCCACAATGTCTTTGATGATATTTTGTGTGGAAAGCCGTCCATCTTTGACAGTGGGGTGTTGGAATCCCCTACTATAACTGGGTTGCAGTCAATATCTCTCTCGAAGTCCTCAAGATTTTCTTTATGTGTTGGGGTGCTTCTAGGTTGGGAGCATATATATATTTACAATGTTAACATCTTGTGAATGGAATCTCCCCTTGAGTAGGATGAAGGGATCTTCCGGGACACTTTTAATGTCTTTTTGAAGTCAGTTTCTCTTCTGATGTGAGCTATGCTACCCTGACTCCCTCCACCGCCAATCCACTTGCTCGGAATATTTTTCTGCAGCGCTTCCCATTCCGTCTTCGTAGGTCATTTGTTCTGAGGTGGGTCTCTTGTAGGCAGCATGTGTGTGGGCCATGCTTCCTTTTCCATTCACTATTGTATGTCTCTTGATTGGGGCACATAATCCATTTACATTTAAGGTTATTATTGATGAGTACTCCTTCCTTGCCAGTTTCTCGTACCTGTGTTCATCTCTGTCTCGGTGTTTTTGTTTTTAATTTTTATTGTTATTCAGTTACAGTTGTATGCCTACTCTCCCGAACCCTGCAGCCCACCCCAGCTGAACCCACATCCGTGCCCGACATCCAACCTCCGCCTCCGCCCCACCACCACCCCCCAAGCCTCACCCCGCCCGATCCTGTCCATGCGTCCTTCACAGAAGCTCCTGCAATCCCCTCCTCCCACCGTTCCCACCCCACTCCCCCAAGGCTAGTGTGAGATTGTTCTCAACTTCAATTTCTCTGGGTATATTTTGTTTGCTTCATTCTTCTAATGATTATGTTCCAGTTAAAGGTGGGATCATATGGTATTTGTCCCTCACCACCTGGCTTATTTCACTTAGCATAATGCTCTCCAGTTCCATCCTTGCTCTTGCACAGGGTGTGAGCTCCTCCTTTCCTTCTGCTGCGTAGAATTCCATTGCGTAAATGTACCGTAGACTTTGGACCCACTCGTTTGCTGATGGGCACTTAGGTTGCTTCCAGTACTTGGCTATTGTAAACTGTGCTGCTATGAACATTGGGGTGCACAGGTTCTTTTGCATTGGTGTTTCAGGGTTCTTAGGATATAATCCCAGCAGCGGAATTGCGGGGTCAAAGGGCAGTTCCATTTTTAGATTTGTGTGGAAATTCCATAGTGTTTTCCACAGTGGCCTCACCAGTCTGCATTCCCCCCAACAGCGCACTAGGGTTCCCTTTTCTCTGCATCCTCTTCACCCTTTGTGTGTGGATTCGTTCACGTTGGCCACTCTGACCGGTGTGAGATGGTACCTCCTTGTGGTTTGAATTGGCATCTCTCTGATGGCTAGTGATGCCGAGTATCTTTTCCTATGTCTCTGGGCCCTCTGTATGTCTTCCTTGGAGAAGTGTGTGTTCAAGTCCCTTGCCCCTTTTTCAATTGGGTTGCTTGTCTTCCTGGAGTGGAGTCGTGTGAGTTCTTTATCTAGTTTTGGAGAGCAGGTCCTTGTCGGACGTATCGTTAGCTACTATGTTTTCCCATACTGTTGGTTCTTTTGTGATTTGGGGCTGTTTTCCTTAGCCGTGCAGAAGCTTTTTGTTTTGATGCGGTCCCATTTTTTATTCTTTCCCTTATGTCCCTTGCTTTAGGGGATATGTCCGTGAGGATGTTGCTGCAGGGAATGCCTGATAGTGTCCTGCCAATGTTTTCCTCAAGGACTTTTATGGTGTTACAACGTATGTGTGAGTCTTTTATCCACCTTCAGTTTATTTCTGTGTACGGTGTAAGTTGGTGGTTGAGTCCCTTTCTCTTTTTTCTTTCCTTTTTATTTTTTTTTTTCACGTACCTGTCCAGATCTCCCAACACCATCTGTTGAAGAGGCTGCTTTTGCTCCATTTTACGCTCCTGCCTCCTTCGTCACATGTTAATTGACCGTAAAGGCTTGAGTTTATTTCTGGGCTCTCTTTTCTGTTCCATTGGTCTATGTGCCTGCTTTTATGCCGGTACCGGGCTGTTTGGATCACAGTGGCCTTGTAATACAGTTTGACCTCAGGTATTGTGATCCCTCCTGCTTTGTTCTGCTTTCTCAACATTGCTGCAGCTATTCGGCGTCGTTTATGGTTCCATATAAATTTCTGAAATGTTTCTTCTGTGACTGTGAAATATGTCATGGGTACTCTAACAGGGATAGCATGAATCTATACATCGCTCTGGGTGGTAGAGCCATTTCGATGATGTTAATTCTTCCAATTGATGAGCATGGGACATGCTTGCATTTCTGGTGTCTTCCTTAATTTCTTTCTTCAATGAGGTGTAGTGTTCTGAGTACAGGTATTTTACCTCCTTGGCGAGGTTTATTCCTCGGTACTTCCTTTTTCTTGTTGCTGCATCAAATGGGATTTTATTTTTCCTGATGTCCATGGTTGGTGTACAGAAATGCCTCTGGTTTCTGAGCATTGACTTTGTATCCGGCTGTGCTGCCCCATTCATTGATTAGGTCGAATAGTTTCTGTGGAGTCTGTGGAATTGTCGGCGTACACTCTCATGTCATCTGCAACACAATGGCCGCTTTGTTTCCTCCTTTCCAATTTGGATGCCTTTTGTGTCTTGTTCTTGTCTCATTGCTGTGGCTAGGGCTTCCAATACTGCGTTGACTAGGAGCAGTGAAGGCGGGCATCCCCGTCTTGTTCCTGATCTTCGTTGGAAAGCTCTAAGTTTTTGTCCATTGAGTACGATGTCGGCCGTAGGCCTCTCCTACATGGCCTCTATGATGTTGAGGAATGCTCCCTCTATCCCACTTTGCTGAGTGTTTTTTTGTTTGTTTGGTTGGTTATCATAAACCGCTGCTGTACCTTATCAAATGTTTTTTTCCACATCGATAGATGATATCATGTGGGTTTTGTCTTAGCTTTTGGTTATGTGGTGTTTTATGTGTGTTGACTTGCGAATATGATACCGTCCTTGCATCCCTGGGATGAACCCCACTTGGTCATGGTCAATGCTCTTTTCAATGTATTGCTGGATGTGGTTTGCCAATATTTTGTTCAGGATTTTAGCATGTCTATTCATCAGCAATATAGGTCGGAAGTGTTCTTTCTCTGTTATGTGTTTATCTGGATTGCTGTGTAGGATGATGCTGGCTTTATTAAAAGGGTCTGGGAGTCTTCCATCTTCTTGAAGTTTTTCTAATAATCTTTGAAGGATGGGGGCTAGCCTTGCTTTAAATGCTTCGTAAAATCCTCCTGTCTAGTCCAGTGCTTTTGTGTGTTGAAAGCTTTTGAATTACTGTGTCAGTGTCATCAGTTGTGATTGGACTGTTCAGGCTTTCTGCTTCTTCTTGATTGAGTTTTGGAAGGTCGCATTTGTCTAGAAATCTGTCCCTTTCACCCAGCCTTTCAAATGTCTTGGCTTTTTTTTTTTTTTTTTACCGTCCTTTGTATTGCTGTGGTATCAGTTGTAATCGCTCCTCTCCCATTTCTGATTGTGTTTATGTGGATCCTCTCTTTTCGTCTTGACGAAGATGCTTAGAGGCTTATTGGTCTTGCTCTTCTTTTCAAAGCACCAGTTCCTGGATTCATTGAACTTTGAATTGTGCTTTCAGTGTGTATGTTGTTTCATTGTGCTCTGGTCTTGGTTATTTCCTTCCTTCTATTGTCTCTGGGCTGTCTTTGTTGTTTTTCCTCCAGTTCTTGTGGGAATCGGCTCAGGCTGTTCATTGGAAAGGTTTCCCTTTTGGATAGGTCTGTACTGCTGTAAACTTCCCTCTCAGGACTGCCTTTGCTGTGACCCATCAGTTATGGGTCGTTGCAAGTTCATTTTCATTTGTTTCCATGAACTTTTTTGATTTCCTCCTTGATATCATGCTTGACCCATTCACTGTTTAATAGCATGCTGTTTAATCTGCATGAGTTTGAGTGGTTTTGAGTTCTTTCCTTGAGGTTGGTTTCTACATTCAGGCCCTTGTGGCCAGAGAAAATGCGTGTTATGATTTCAATTCTCTTGAATTTGTGGAGGCGTGTTCTGTCAACTATCCCGTGGTCTATCTTTGACAATGTTCCATGTGCATTTGAAAAGAATAGGGATTTTGCTTCTTCGGGATGAAAGGCTCTCTCTCTCCGTATATATCAGTTTAGTCCGCTTGATGTAGGACAACGTTCAATGCCACAATGTCTTTGATGATATTTTGTGTGGAAAGCCGTCCATCTTTGACAGTGGGGTGTTGGAATCCCCTACTATAACTGGGTTGCAGTCAATATCTCTCTCGAAGTCCTCAAGATTTTCTTTATGTGTTGGGGTGCTTCTAGGTTGGGAGCATATATATATTTACAATGTTAACATCTTGTGAATGGAATCTCCCCTTGAGTAGGATGAAGGGATCTTCCGGGACACTTTTAATGTCTTTTTGAAGTCAGTTTCTCTTCTGATGTGAGCTATGCTACCCTGACTCCCTCCACCGCCAATCCACTTGCTCGGAATATTTTTCTGCAGCGCTTCCCATTCCGTCTTCGTAGGTCATTTGTTCTGAGGTGGGTCTCTTGTAGGCAGCATGTGTGTGGGCCATGCTTCCTTTTCCATTCACTATTGTATGTCTCTTGATTGGGGCACATAATCCATTTACATTTAAGGTTATTATTGATGAGTACTCCTTCCTTGCCAGTTTCTCGTACCTGTGTTCATCTCTGTCTCGGTGTTTTTGTTTTTAATTTTTATTGTTATTCAGTTACAGTTGTATGCCTACTCTCCCGAACCCTGCAGCCCACCCCAGCTGAACCCACATCCGTGCCCGACATCCAACCTCCGCCCCCGCCCCACCACCACCCCCCAACCCTCACCCCGCCCGATCCTGTCCATGCGTCTTTCACAGAAGCTCCTGCAATCCCCTCCTCCCACCGTTCCCACCCCACTCCCCCAAGGCTAGTGTGAGATTGTTCTCAACTTCAATTTCTCTGGGTATATTTTGTTTGCTTCATTCTTCTAATGATTATGTTCCAGTTAAAGGTGGGATCATATGGTATTTGTCCATCACCACCTGGCTTATTTCACTTAGCATAATGCTCTCCAGTTCCATCCTTGCTCTTGCACAGGGTGTGAGCTCCTCCTTTCCTTCTGCTGCGTAGAATTCCATTGCGTAAATGTACCGTAGACTTTGGACCCACTCGTTTGCTGATGGGCACTTAGGTTGCTTCCAGTACTTGGCTATTGTAAACTGTGCTGCTATGAACATTGGGGTGCACAGGTTCTTTTGCATTGGTGTTTCAGGGTTCTTAGGATATAATCCCAGCAGCGGAATTGCGGGGTCAAAGGGCAGTTCCATTTTTAGATTTGTGAGGAAATTCCATAGTGTTTTCCACAGTGGCCTCACCAGTCTGCATTCCCCCCAACAGCGCACTAGGGTTCCCTTTTCTCTGCATCCTCTTCACCCTTTGTGTGTGGATTCGTTCACGTTGGCCACTCTGACCGGTGTGAGATGGTACCTCCTTGTGGTTTGAATTGGCATCTCTCTGATGGCTAGTGATGCCGAGTATCTTTTCCTATGTCTCTGGGCCCTCTGTATGTCTTCCTTGGAGAAGTGTGTGTTCAAGTCCCTTGCCCCTTTTTCAATTGGGTTGCTTGTCTTCCTGGAGTGGAGTCGTGTGAGTTCTTTATCTAGTTTTGGAGAGCAGGTCCTTGTCGGACGTATCGTTAGCTACTATGTTTTCCCATACTGTTGGTTCTTTTGTGATTTGGGGCTGTTTTCCTTAGCCGTGCAGAAGCTTTTTGTTTTGATGCGGTCCCATTTTTTATTCTTTCCCTTATGTCCCTTGCTTTAGGGGATATGTCCGTGAGGATGTTGCTGCAGGGAATGCCTGATAGTGTCCTGCCAATGTTTTCCTCAAGGACTTTTATGGTGTTACAACGTATGTGTGAGTCTTTTATCCACCTTCAGTTTATTTCTGTGTACGGTGTAAGTTGGTGGTTGAGTCCCTTTCTCTTTTTTCTTTCCTTTTTATTTTTTTTTTCACGTACCTGTCCAGATCTCCCAACACCATCTGTTGAAGAGGCTGCTTTTGCTCCATTTTACGCTCCTGCCTCCTTCGTCACATGTTAATTGACCGTAAAGGCTTGAGTTTATTTCTGGGCTCTCTTTTCTGTTCCATTGGTCTATGTGCCTGCTTTTATGCCGGTACCGGGCTGTTTGGATCACAGCGGCCTTGTAATACAGTTTGACCTCAGGTATTGTGATCCCTCCTGCTTTGTTCTGCTTTCTCAACATTGCTGCAGCTATTCGGCGTCGTTTATGGTTCCATATAAATTTCTGAAATGTTTCTTCTGTGACTGTGAATTATGTCATGGGTACTCTAACAGGGATTGCATGAATCTATACATCGCTCTGGGTGGTAGAGCCATTTCGATGATGTTAATTCTTCCAATTGATGAGCATGGGACATGCTTGCATTTCTGGTGTCTTCCTTAATTTCTTTCTTCAATGAGGTGTAGTGTTCTGAGTACAGGTATTTTACCTCCTTGGCGAGGTTTATTCCTCGGTACTTCCTTTTTCTTGTTGCTGCATCAAATGGGATTTTATTTTTCCTGATGTCCATGGTTGGTGTACAGAAATGCCTCTGGTTTCTGAGCATTGACTTTGTATCCGGCTGTGCTGCCCCATTCATTGATTAGGTCGAATAGTTTCTGTGGAGTCTGTGGAATTGTCGGCGTACACTCTCATGTCATCTGCAACACAATGGCCGCTTTGTTTCCTCCTTTCCAATTTGGATGCCTTTTGTGTCTTGTTCTTGTCTCATTGCTGTGGCTAGGGCTTCCAATACTGCGTTGACTAGGAGCAGTGAAGGCGGGCATCCCCGTCTTGTTCCTGATCTTCGTTGGAAAGCTCTAAGTTTTTGTCCATTGAGTACGATGTCGGCCGTAGGCCTCTCCTACATGGCCTCTATGATGTTGAGGAATGCTCCCTCTATCCCACTTTGCTGAGTGTTTTTTTTTTTTTTTGTTTGGTTGGTTATCATAAACCGCTGCTGTACCTTATCAAATGTTTTTTTCCACATCGATAGATGATATCATGTGGGTTTTGTCTTAGCTTTTGGTTATGTGGTGTTTTATGTGTGTTGACTTGCGAATATGATACCGTCCTTGCATCCCTGGGATGAACCCCACTTGGTCATGGTCAATGCTCTTTTCAATGTATTGCTGGATGTGGTTTGCCAATATTTTGTTCAGGATTTTAGCATGTCTATTCATCAGCAATATAGGTCGGAAGTGTTCTTTCTCTGTTATGTGTTTATCTGGATTGCTGTGTAGGATGATGCTGGCTTTATTAAAAGGGTCTGGGAGTCTTCCATCTTCTTGAAGTTTTTCTAATAATCTTTGAAGGATGGGGGCTAGCCTTGCTTTAAATGCTTCGTAAAATCCTCCTGTCTAGTCCAGCGCTTTTGTGTGTTGAAAGCTTTTGAATTACTGTGTCAGTGTCATCAGTTGTGATTGGACTGTTCAGGCTTTCTGCTTCTTCTTGATTGAGTTTTGGAAGGTCGCATTTGTCTAGAAATCTGTCCCTTTCACCCAGCCTTTCAAATGTCTTGGCTTTTTTTTTTTTTTTTTTTACCGTCCTTTGTATTGCTGTGGTATCAGTTGTAATCGCTCCTCTCCCATTTCTGATTGTGTTTATGTGGATCCTCTCTTTTCGTCTTGACGAAGATGCTTAGAGGCTTATTGGTCTTGCTCTTCTTTTCAAAGCACCACTTCCTGGATTCATTGAACTTTGAATTGTGCTTTCAGTGTGTATGTTGTTTCATTGTGCTCTGGTCTTGGTTATTTCCTTCCTTCTATTGTCTCTGGGCTGTCTTTGTTGTTTTTCCTCCAGTTCTTGTGGGAATCGGCTCAGGCTGTTCATTGGAAAGGTTTCCCTTTTGGATAGGTCTGTACTGCTGTAAACTTCCCTCTCAGGACTGCCTTTGCTGTGACCCATCAGTTATGGGTCGTTGCAAGTTCATTTTCATTTGTTTCCATGAACTTTTTTGATTTCCTCCTTGATATCATGCTTGACCCATTCACTGTTTAATAGCATGCTGTTTAATCTGCATGAGTTTGAGTGGTTTTGAGTTCTTTCCTTGACGTTGGTTTCTACATTCAGGCCCTTGTGGCCAGAGAAAATGCGTGTTATGATTTCAATTCTCTTGAATTTGTGGAGGCGTGTTCTGTCAACTATCCCGTGGTCTATCTTTGACAATGTTCCATGTGCATTTGAAAAGAATAGGGATTTTGCTTCTTCGGGATGAAAGGCTCTCTCTCTCCGTATATATCAGTTTAGTCCGCTTGATGTAGGACAACGTTCAATGCCACAATGTCTTTGATGATATTTTGTGTGGAAAGCCGTCCATCTTTGACAGTGGGGTGTTGGAATCCCCTACTATAACTGGGTTGCAGTCAATATCTCTCTCGAAGTCCTCAAGATTTTCTTTATGTGTTGGGGTGCTTCTAGGTTGGGAGCATATATATATTTACAATGTTAACATCTTGTGAATGGAATCTCCCCTTGAGTAGGATGAAGGGATCTTCCGGGACACTTTTAATGTCTTTTTGAAGTCAGTTTCTCTTCTGATGTGAGCTATGCTACCCTGACTCCCTCCACCGCCAATCCACTTGCTCGGAATATTTTTCTGCAGCTCTTCCCATTCCGTCTTCGTAGGTCATTTGTTCTGAGGTGGGTCTCTTGTAGGCAGCATGTGTGTGGGCCATGCTTCCTTTTCCATTCACTATTGTATGTCTCTTGATTGGGGCACATAATCCATTTACATTTAAGGTTATTATTGATGAGTACTCCTTCCTTGCCAGTTTCTCGTACCTGTGTTCATCTCTGTCTCGGTGTTTTTGTTTTTAATTTTTATTGTTATTCAGTTACAGTTGTATGCCTTCTCTCCCCAACCCTGCAGCCCACCCCAGCTGAACCCACATCCGTGCCCGACATCCAACCTCCGCCCCCGCCCCACCACCACCCCCCATCCCTCACCCCGCCCGATCCTGTCCATGCGTCCTTCACAGAAGCTCCTGCAATCCCCTCCTCCCACCGTTCCCACCCCACTCCCCCAAGGCTAGTGTGAGATTGTTCTCAACTTCAATGTCTCTGGGTATATTTTGTTTGCTTCATTCTTCTAATGATTATGTTCCAGTTAAAGGTGGGATCATATGGTATTTGTCCCTCACCACCTGGCTTATTTCACTTACATAATGCTCTCCAGTTCCATCCTTGCTCTTGCACAGGGTGTGAGCTCCTCCTTTCCTTCTGCTGCGTAGAATTCCATTGCGTAAATGTACCGTAGACTTTGGACCCACTCGTTTGCTGATGGGCACTTAGGTTGCTTCCAGTACTTGGCTATTGTAAACTGTGCTGCTATGAACATTGGGGTGCACAGGTTCTTTTGCATTGGTGTTTCAGGGTTCTTAGGATATAATCCCAGCAGCGGAATTGCGGGGTCCAAGGGCAGTTCCATTTTTAGATTTGTGAGGAAATTCCATAGTGTTTTCCACAGTGGCCTCACCAGTCTGCATTCCCCCCAACAGCGCACTAGGGTTCCCTTTTCTCTGCATCCTCTTCACCCTTTGTGTGTGGATTCGTTCACGTTGGCCACTCTGACCGGTGTGAGATGGTACCTCCTTGTGGTTTGAATTGGCATCTCTCTGATGGCTAGTGATGCCGAGTATCTTTTCCTATGTCTCTGGGCCCTCTGTATGTCTTCCTTGGAGAAGTGTGTGTTCAAGTCCCTTGCCCCTTTTTCAATTGGGTTGCTTGTCTTCCTGGAGTGGAGTCGTGTGAGTTGTTTATCTAGTTTTGGAGAGCAGGTCCTTGTCGGACGTATCGTTAGCTACTATGTTTTCCCATACTGTTGGTTCTTTTGTGATTTGGGGCTGTTTCCCTTAGCCGTGCAGAAGCTTTTTGTTTTGATGCGGTCCCATTTTTTATTCTTTCCCTTATGTCCCTTGCTTTAGGGGATATGTCCGTGAGGATGTTGCTGCAGGGAATGCCTGATAGTGTCCTGCCAATGTTTTCCTCAAGGACTTTTATGGTGTTACAACGTATGTGTGAGTCTTTTATCCACCTTCAGTTTATTTCTGTGTACGGTGTAAGTTGGTGGTTGAGTCCCTTTCTCTTTTTTCTTTCCTTTTTATTTTTTTTTTCACGTACCTGTCCAGATCTCCCAACACCATCTGTTGAAGAGGCTGCTTTTGCTCCATTTTACGCTCCTGCCTCCTTCGTCACATGTTAATTGACCGTAAAGGCTTGAGTTTATTTCTGGGCTCTCTTTTCTGTTCCATTGGTCTATGTGCCTGCTTTTATGCCGGTACCGGGCTGTTTGGATCACAGCGGCCTTGTAATACAGTTTGACCTCAGGTATTGTGATCCCTCCTGCTTTGTTCTGCTTTCTCAACATTGCTGCAGCTATTCGGCGTCGTTTATGGTTCCATATAAATTTCTGAAATGTTTCTTCTGTGACTGTGAAATATGTCATGGGTACTCTAACAGGGATTGCATGAATCTATACATCGCTCTGGGTGGTAGAGCCATTTCGATGATGTTAATTCTTCCAATTGATGAGCATGGGACATGCTTGCATTTCTGGTGTCTTCCTTAATTTCTTTCTTCAATGAGGTGTAGTGTTCTGAGTACAGGTATTTTACCTCCTTGGCGAGGTTTATTCCTCGGTACTTCCTTTTTCTTGTTGCTGCATCAAATGGGATTTTATTTTTCCTGATGTCCATGGTTGGTGTACAGAAATGCCTCTGGTTTCTGAGCATTGACTTTGTATCCGGCTGTGCTGCCCCATTCATTGATTAGGTCGAATAGTTTCTGTGGAGTCTGTGGAATTGTCGGCGTACACTCTCATGTCATCTGCAACACAATGGCCGCTTTGTTTCCTCCTTTCCAATTTGGATGCCTTTTGTGTCTTGTTCTTGTCTCATTGCTGTGGCTAGGGCTTCCAATACTGCGTTGACTAGGAGCAGTGAAGGCGGGCATCCCCGTCTTGTTCCTGATCTTCGTTGGAAAGCTCTAAGTTTTTGTCCATTGAGTACGATGTCGGCCGTAGGCCTCTCCTACATGGCCTCTATGATGTTGAGGAATGCTCCCTCTATCCCACTTTGCTGAGTGTTTTTTTTTTTGTTTGGTTGGTTATCATAAACCGCTGCTGTACCTTATCAAATGTTTTTTTCCACATCGATAGATGATATCATGTGGGTTTTGTCTTAGCTTTTGGTTATGTGGTGTTTTATGTGTGTTGACTTGCGAATATGATACCGTCCTTGCATCCCTGGGATGAACCCCACTTGGTCATGGTCAATGCTCTTTTCAATGTATTGCTGGATGTGGTTTGCCAATATTTTGTTCAGGATTTTAGCATGTCTATTCATCAGCAATATAGGTCGGAAGTGTTCTTTCTCTGTTATGTGTTTATCTGGATTGCTGTGTAGGATGATGCTGGCTTTATTAAAAGGGTCTGGGAGTCTTCCATCTTCTTGAAGTTTTTCTAATAATCTTTGAAGGATGGGGGCTAGCCTTGCTTTAAATGCTTCGTAAAATCCTCCTGTCTAGTCCAGCGCTTTTGTGTGTTGAAAGCTTTTGAATTACTGTGTCAGTGTCATCAGTTGTGATTGGACTGTTCAGGCTTTCTGCTTCTTCTTGATTGAGTTTTGGAAGGTCGCATTTGTCTAGAAATCTGTCCCTTTCACCCAGCCTTTCAAATGTCTTGGCTTTTTTTTTTTTTTTTTACCGTCCTTTGTATTGCTGTGGTATCAGTTGTAATCGCTCCTCTCCCATTTCTGATTGTGTTTATGTGGATCCTCTCTTTTCGTCTTGACGAAGATGCTTAGGGGCTTATTGGTCTTGCTCTTCTTTTCAAAGCACCACTTCCTGGATTCATTGAACTTTGAATTGTGCTTTCAGTGTGTATGTTGTTTCATTGTGCTCTGGTCTTGGTTATTTCCTTCCTTCTATTGTCTCTGGGCTGTCTTTGTTGTTTTTCCTCCAGTTCTTGTGGGAATCGGCTCAGGCTGTTCATTGGAAAGGTTTCCCTTTTGGATAGGTCTGTACTGCTGTAAACTTCCCTCTCAGGACTGCCTTTGCTGTGACCCATCAGTTATGGGTCGTTGCAAGTTCATTTTCATTTGTTTCCATGAACTTTTTTGATTTCCTCCTTGATATCATGCTTGACCCATTCACTGTTTAATAGCATGCTGTTTAATCTGCATGAGTTTGAGTGGTTTTGAGTTCTTTCCTTGACGTTGGTTTCTACATTCAGGCCCTTGTGGCCAGAGAAAATGCGTGTTATGATTTCAATTCTCTTGAATTTGTGGAGGCGTGTTCTGTCAACTATCCCGTGGTCTATCTTTGACAATGTTCCATGTGCATTTGAAAAGAATAGGGATTTTGCTTCTTCGGGATGAAAGGCTCTCTCTCTCCGTATATATCAGTTTAGTCCGCTTGATGTAGGACAACGTTCAATGCCACAATGTCTTTGATGATATTTTGTGTGGAAAGCCGTCCATCTTTGACAGTGGGGTGTTGGAATCCCCTACTATAACTGGGTTGCAGTCAATATCTCTCTCGAAGTCCTCAAGATTTTCTTTATGTGTTGGGGTGCTTCTAGGTTGGGAGCATATATATATTTACAATGTTAACATCTTGTGAATGGAATCTCCCCTTGAGTAGGATGAAGGGATCTTCCGGGACACTTTTAATGTCTTTTTGAAGTCAGTTTCTCTTCTGATGTGAGCTATGCTACCCTGACTCCCTCCACCGCCAATCCACTTGCTCGGAATATTTTTCTGCAGCGCTTCCCATTCCGTCTTCGTAGGTCATTTGTTCTGAGGTGGGTCTCTTGTAGGCAGCATGTGTGTGGGCCATGCTTCCTTTTCCATTCACTATTGTATGTCTCTTGATTGGGGCACATAATCCATTTACATTTAAGGTTATTATTGATGAGTACTCCTTCCTTGCCAGTTTCTCGTACCTGTGTTCATCTCTGTCTCGGTGTTTTTGTTTTTAATTTTTATTGTTATTCAGTTACAGTTGTATGCCTTTTCTCCCCAACCCTGCAGCCCACCCCAGCTGAACCCACATCCGTGCCCGACATCCAACCTCCGCCCCCGCCCCACCACCACCCCCCATCCCTCACCCCGCCCGATCCTGTCCATGCGTCCTTCACAGAAGCTCCTGCAATCCCCTCCTCCCACCGTTCCCACCCCACTCCCCCAAGGCTAGTGTGAGATTGTTCTCAACTTCAATTTCTCTGGGTATATTTTGTTTGCTTCATTCTTCTAATGATTATGTTCCAGTTAAAGGTGGGATCATATGGTATTTGTCCCTCACCACCTGGCTTATTTCACTTACATAATGCTCTCCAGTTCCATCCTTGCTCTTGCACAGGGTGTGAGCTCCTCCTTTCCTTCTGCTGCGTAGAATTCCATTGCGTAAATGTACCGTAGACTTTGGACCCACTCGTTTGCTGATGGGCACTTAGGTTGCTTCCAGTACTTGGCTATTGTAAACTGTGCTGCTATGAACATTGGGGTGCACAGGTTCTTTTGCATTGGTGTTTCCGGGTTCTTAGGATATAATCCCAGCAGCGGAATTGCGGGGTCAAAGGGCAGTTCCATTTTTAGATTTGTGAGGAAATTCCATAGTGTTTTCCACAGTGGCCTCACCAGTCTGCATTCCCCCCAACAGCGCACTAGGGTTCCCTTTTCTCTGCATCCTCTTCACCCTTTGTGTGTGGATTCGTTCACGTTGGCCACTCTGACCGGTGTGAGATGGTACCTCCTTGTGGTTTGAATTGGCATCTCTCTGATGGCTAGTGATGCCGAGTATCTTTTCCTATGTCTCTGGGCCCTCTGTATGTCTTCCTTGGAGAAGTGTGTGTTCAAGTCCCTTGCCCCTTTTTCAATTGGGTTGCTTGTCTTCCTGGAGTGGAGTCGTGTGAGTTGTTTATCTAGTTTTGGAGAGCAGGTCCTTGTCGGACGTATCGTTAGCTACTATGTTTTCCCATACTGTTGGTTCTTTTGTGATTTGGGGCTGTTTTCCTTAGCCGTGCAGAAGCTTTTTGTTTTGATGCGGTCCCATTTTTTATTCTTTCCCTTATGTCCCTTGCTTTAGGGGATATGTCCGTGAGGATGTTGCTGCAGGGAATGCCTGATAGTGTCCTGCCAATGTTTTCCTCAAGGACTTTTATGGTGTTACAACGTATGTGTGAGTCTTTTATCCACCTTCAGTTTATTTCTGTGTACGGTGTAAGTTGGTGGTTGAGTCCCTTTCTCTTTTTTCTTTCCTTTTTATTTTTTTTTTCACGTACCTGTCCAGATCTCCCAACACCATCTGTTGAAGAGGCTGCTTTTGCTCCATTTTACGCTCCTGCCTCCTTCGTCACATGTTAATTGACCGTAAAGGCTTGAGTTTATTTCTGGGCTCTCTTTTCTGTTCCATTGGTCTATGTGCCTGCTTTTATGCCGGTACCGGGCTGTTTGGATCACAGCGGCCTTGTAATACAGTTTGACCTCAGGTATTGTGATCCCTCCTGCTTTGTTCTGCTTTCTCAACATTGCTGCAGCTATTCGGCGTCGTTTATGGTTCCATATAAATTTCTGAAATGTTTCTTCTGTGACTGTGAAATATGTCATGGGTACTCTAACAGAGATTGCATGAATCTATACATCGCTCTGGGTGGTAGAGCCATTTCGATGATGTTAATTCTTCCAATTGATGAGCATGGGACATGCTTGCATTTCTGGTGTCTTCCTTAATTTCTTTCTTCAATGAGGTGTAGTGTTCTGAGTACAGGTATTTTACCTCCTTGGCGAGGTTTATTCCTCGGTACTTCCTTTTTCTTGTTGCTGCATCAAATGGGATTTTATTTTTCCTGATGTCCATGGTTGGTGTACAGAAATGCCTCTGGTTTCTGAGCATTGACTTTGTATCCGGCTGTGCTGCCCCATTCATTGATTAGGTCGAATAGTTTCTGTGGAGTCTGTGGAATTGTCGGCGTACACTCTCATGTCATCTGCAACACAATGGCCGCTTTGTTTCCTCCTTTCCAATTTGGATGCCTTTTGTGTCTTGTTCTTGTCTCATTGCTGTGGCTAGGGCTTCCAATACTGCGTTGACTAGGAGCAGTGAAGGCGGGCATCCCCGTCTTGTTCCTGATCTTCGTTGGAAAGCTCTAAGTTTTTGTCCATTGAGTACGATGTCGGCCGTAGGCCTCTCCTACATGGCCTCTATGATGTTGAGGAATGCTCCCTCTATCCCACTTTGCTGAGTGTTTTTTTTTTTGTTTGGTTGGTTATCATAAACCGCTGCTGTACCTTATCAAATGTTTTTTTCCACATCGATAGATGATATCATGTGGGTTTTGTCTTAGCTTTTGGTTATGTGGTGTTTTATGTGTGTTGACTTGCGAATATGATACCGTCCTTGCATCCCTGGGATGAACCCCACTTGGTCATGGTCAATGCTCTTTTCAATGTATTGCTGGATGTGGTTTGCCAATATTTTGTTCAGGATTTTAGCATGTCTATTCATCAGCAATATAGGTCGGAAGTGTTCTTTCTCTGTTATGTGTTTATCTGGATTGCTGTGTAGGATGATGCTGGCTTTATTAAAAGGGTCTGGGAGTCTTCCATCTTCTTGAAGTTTTTCTAATAATCTTTGAAGGATGGGGGCTAGCCTTGCTTTAAATGCTTCGTAAAATCCTCCTGTCTAGTCCAGCGCTTTTGTGTGTTGAAAGCTTTTGAATTACTGTGTCAGTGTCATCAGTTGTGATTGGACTGTTCAGGCTTTCTGCTTCTTCTTGATTGAGTTTTGGAAGGTCGCATTTGTCTAGAAATCTGTCCCTTTCACCCAGCCTTTCAAATGTCTTGGCTTTTTTTTTTTTTTTTTACCGTCCTTTGTATTGCTGTGGTATCAGTTGTAATCGCTCCTCTCCCATTTCTGATTGTGTTTATGTGGATCCTCTCTTTTCGTCTTGACGAAGATGCTTAGGGGCTTATTGGTCTTGCTCTTCTTTTCAAAGCACCACTTCCTGGATTCATTGAACTTTGAATTGTGCTTTCAGTGTGTATGTTGTTTCATTGTGCTCTGGTCTTGGTTATTTCCTTCCTTCTATTGTCTCTGGGCTGTCTTTGTTGTTTTTCCTCCAGTTCTTGTGGGAATCGGCTCAGGCTGTTCATTGGAAAGGTTTCCCTTTTGGATAGGTCTGTACTGCTGTAAACTTCCCTCTCAGGACTGCCTTTGCTGTGACCCATCAGTTATGGGTCGTTGCAAGTTCATTTTCATTTGTTTCCATGAACTTTTTTGATTTCCTCCTTGATATCATGCTTGACCCATTCACTGTTTAATAGCATGCTGTTTAATCTGCATGAGTTTGAGTGGTTTTGAGTTCTTTCCTTGAGGTTGGTTTCTACATTCAGGCCCTTGTGGCCAGAGAAAATGCGTGTTATGATTTCAATTCTCTTGAATTTGTGGAGGCGTGTTCTGTCAACTATCCCGTGGTCTATCTTTGACAATGTTCCATGTGCATTTGAAAAGAATAGGGATTTTGCTTCTTCGGGATGAAAGGCTCTCTCTCTCCGTATATATCAGTTTAGTCCGCTTGATGTAGGACAACGTTCAATGCCACAATGTCTTTGATGATATTTTGTGTGGAAAGCCGTCCATCTTTGACAGTGGGGTGTTGGAATCCCCTACTATAACTGGGTTGCAGTCAATATCTCTCTCGAAGTCCTCAAGATTTTCTTTATGTGTTGGGGTGCTTCTAGGTTGGGAGCATATATATATTTACAATGTTAACATCTTGTGAATGGAATCTCCCCTTGAGTAGGATGAAGGGATCTTCCGGGACACTTTTAATGTCTTTTTGAAGTCAGTTTCTCTTCTGATGTGAGCTATGCTACCCTGACTCCCTCCACCGCCAATCCACTTGCTCGGAATATTTTTCTGCAGCTCTTCCCATTCCGTCTTCGTAGGTCATTTGTTCTGAGGTGGGTCTCTTGTAGGCAGCATGTGTGTGGGCCATGCTTCCTTTTCCATTCACTATTGTATGTCTCTTGATTGGGGCACATAATCCATTTACATTTAAGGTTATTATTGATGAGTACTCCTTCCTTGCCAGTTTCTCGTACCTGTGTTCATCTCTGTCTCGGTGTTTTTGTTTTTAATTTTTATTGTTATTCAGTTACAGTTGTATGCCTTCTCTCCCCAACCCTGCAGCCCACCCCAGCTGAACCCACATCCGTGCCCGACATCCAACCTCCGCCCCCGCCCCACCACCACCCCCCATCCCTCACCCCGCCCGATCCTGTCCATGCGTCCTTCACAGAAGCTCCTGCAATCCCCTCCTCCCACCGTTCCCACCCCACTCCCCCAAGGCTAGTGTGAGATTGTTCTCAACTTCAACTTCTCTGGGTATATTTTGTTTGCTTCATTCTTCTAATGATTATGTTCCAGTTAAAGGTGGGATCATATGGTATTTGTCCCTCACCACCTGGCTTATTTCACTTACATAATGCTCTCCAGTTCCATCCTTGCTCTTGCACAGGGTGTGAGCTCCTCCTTTCCTTCTGCTGCGTAGAATTCCATTGCGTAAATGTACCGTAGACTTTGGACCCACTCGTTTGCTGATGGGCACTTAGGTTGCTTCCAGTACTTGGCTATTGTAAACTGTGCTGCTATGAACATTGGGGTGCACAGGTTCTTTTGCATTGGTGTTTCCGGGTTCTTAGGATATAATCCCAGCAGCGGAATTGCGGGGTCAAAGGGCAGTTCCATTTTTAGATTTGTGAGGAAATTCCATAGTGTTTTCCACAGTGGCCTCACCAGTCTGCATTCCCCCCAACAGCGCACTAGGGTTCCCTTTTCTCTGCATCCTCTTCACCCTTTGTGTGTGGATTCGTTCACGTTGGCCACTCTGACCGGTGTGAGATGGTACCTCCTTGTGGTTTGAATTGGCATCTCTCTGATGGCTAGTGATGCCGAGTATCTTTTCCTATGTCTCTGGGCCCTCTGTATGTCTTCCTTGGAGAAGTGTGTGTTCAAGTCCCTTGCCCCTTTTTCAATTGGGTTGCTTGTCTTCCTGGAGTGGAGTCGTGTGAGTTCTTTATCTAGTTTTGGAGAGCAGGTCCTTGTCGGACGTATCGTTAGCTACTATGTTTTCCCATACTGTTGGTTCTTTTGTGATTTGGGGCTGTTTTCCTTAGCCGTGCAGAAGCTTTTTGTTTTGATGCGGTCCCATTTTTTATTCTTTCCCTTATGTCCCTTGCTTTAGGGGATATGTCCGTGAGGATGTTGCTGCAGGGAATGCCTGATAGTGTCCTGCCAATGTTTTCCTCAAGGACTTTTATGGTGTTACAACGTATGTGTGAGTCTTTTATCCACCTTCAGTTTATTTCTGTGTACGGTGTAAGTTGGTGGTTGAGTCCCTTTCTCTTTTTTCTTTCCTTTTTATTTTTTTTTTTCACGTACCTGTCCAGATCTCCCAACACCATCTGTTGAAGAGGCTGCTTTTGCTCCATTTTACGCTCCTGCCTCCTTCGTCACATGTTAATTGACCGTAAAGGCTTGAGTTTATTTCTGGGCTCTCTTTTCTGTTCCATTGGTCTATGTGCCTGCTTTTATGCTGGTACCGGGCTGTTTGGATCACAGTGGCCTTGTAATACAGTTTGACCTCAGGTATTGTGATCCCTCCTGCTTTGTTCTGCTTTCTCAACATTGCTGCAGCTATTCGGCGTCGTTTATGGTTCCATATAAATTTCTGAAATGTTTCTTCTGTGACTGTGAAATATGTCATGGGTACTCTAACAGGGATTGCATGAATCTATACATCGCTCTGGGTGGTAGAGCCATTTCGATGATGTTAATTCTTCCAATTGATGAGCATGGGACATGCTTGCATTTCTGGTGTCTTCCTTAATTTCTTTCTTCAATGAGGTGTAGTGTTCTGAGTACAGGTATTTTACCTCCTTGGCGAGGTTTATTCCTCGGTACTTCCTTCTTCTTGTTGCTGCATCAAATGGGATTTTATTTTTCCTGATGTCCATGGTTGGTGTACAGAAATGCCTCTGGTTTCTGAGCATTGACTTTGTATCCGGCTGTGCTGCCCCATTCATTGATTAGGTCGAATAGTTTCTGTGGAGTCTGTGGAATTGTCGGCGTACACTCTCATGTCATCTGCAACACAATGGCCGCTTTGTTTCCTCCTTTCCAATTTGGATGCCTTTTGTGTCTTGTTCTTGTCTCATTGCTGTGGCTAGGGCTTCCAATACTGCGTTGACTAGGAGCAGTGAAGGCGGGCATCCCCGTCTTGTTCCTGATCTTCGTTGGAAAGCTCTAAGTTTTTGTCCATTGAGTACGATGTCGGCCGTAGGCCTCTCCTACATGGCCTCTATGATGTTGAGGAATGCTCCCTCTATCCCACTTTGCTGAGTGTTTTTTTTTTTTGTTTGGTTGGTTATCATAAACCGCTGCTGTACCTTATCAAATGTTTTTTTCCACATCGATAGATGATATCATGTGGGTTTTGTCTTAGCTTTTGGTTATGTGGTGTTTTATGTGTGTTGACTTGCGAATATGATACCGTCCTTGCATCCCTGGGATGAACCCCACTTGGTCATGGTCAATGCTCTTTTCAATGTATTGCTGGATGTGGTTTGCCAATATTTTGTTCAGGATTTTAGCATGTCTATTCATCAGCAATATAGGTCGGAAGTGTTCTTTCTCTGTTATGTGTTTATCTGGATTGCTGTGTAGGATGATGCTGGCTTTATTAAAAGGGTCTGGGAGTCTTCCATCTTCTTGAAGTTTTTCTAATAATCTTTGAAGGATGGGGGCTAGCCTTGCTTTAAATGCTTCGTAAAATCCTCCTGTCTAGTCCAGCGCTTTTGTGTGTTGAAAGCTTTTGAATTACTGTGTCAGTGTCATCAGTTGTGATTGGACTGTTCAGGCTTTCTGCTTCTTCTTGATTGAGTTTTGGAAGGTCGCATTTGTCTAGAAATCTGTCCCTTTCACCCAGCCTTTCAAATGTCTTGGCTTTTTTTTTTTTTTTTACCGTCCTTTGTATTGCTGTGGTATCAGTTGTAATCGCTCCTCTCCCATTTCTGATTGTGTTTATGTGGATCCTCTCTTTTCGTCTTGACGAAGATGCTTAGGGGCTTATTGGTCTTGCTCTTCTTTTCAAAGCACCACTTCCTGGATTCATTGAACTTTGAATTGTGCTTTCAGTGTGTATGTTGTTTCATTGTGCTCTGGTCTTGGTTATTTCCTTCCTTCTATTGTCTCTGGGCTGTCTTTGTTGTTTTTCCTCCAGTTCTTGTGGGAATCGGCTCAGGCTGTTCATTGGAAAGGTTTCCCTTTTGGATAGGTCTGTACTGCTGTAAACTTCCCTCTCAGGACTGCCTTTGCTGTGACCCATCAGTTATGGGTCGTTGCAAGTTCATTTTCATTTGTTTCCATGAACTTTTTTGATTTCCTCCTTGATATCATGCTTGACCCATTCACTGTTTAATAGCATGCTGTTTAATCTGCATGAGTTTGAGTGGTTTTGAGTTCTTTCCTTGAGGTTGGTTTCTACATTCAGGCCCTTGTGGCCAGAGAAAATGCGTGTTATGATTTCAATTCTCTTGAATTTGTGGAGGCGTGTTCTGTCAACTATCCCGTGGTCTATCTTTGACAATGTTCCATGTGCATTTGAAAAGAATAGGGATTTTGCTTCTTCGGGATGAAAGGCTCTCTCTCTCCGTATATATCAGTTTAGTCCGCTTGATGTAGGACAACGTTCAATGCCACAATGTCTTTGATGATATTTTGTGTGGAAAGCCGTCCATCTTTGACAGTGGGGTGTTGGAATCCCCTACTATAACTGGGTTGCAGTCAATATCTCTCTCGAAGTCCTCAAGATTTTCTTTATGTGTTGGGGTGCTTCTAGGTTGGGAGCATATATATATTTACAATGTTAACATCTTGTGAATGGAATCTCCCCTTGAGTAGGATGAAGGGATCTTCCGGGACACTTTTAATGTCTTTTTGAAGTCAGTTTCTCTTCTGATGTGAGCTATGCTACCCTGACTCCCTCCACCGCCAATCCACTTGCTCGGAATATTTTTCTGCAGCTCTTCCCATTCCGTCTTCGTAGGTCATTTGTTCTGAGGTGGGTCTCTTGTAGGCAGCATGTGTGTGGGCCATGCTTCCTTTTCCATTCACTATTGTATGTCTCTTGATTGGGGCACATAATCCATTTACATTTAAGGTTATTATTGATGAGTACTCTTTCCTTGCCAGTTTCTCGTACCTGTCTTCATCTCTGTCTCGGTGTTTTTGTTTTTAATTTTTATTGTTATTCAGTTACAGTTGTATGCCTTCTCTCCCCAACCCTGCAGCCCACCCCAGCTGAACCCACATCCGTGCCCGACATCCAACCTCCGCCCCCGCCCCACCACCACCCCCCATCCCTCACCCCGCCCGATCCTGTCCATGCGTCCTTCACAGAAGCTCCTGCAATCCCCTCCTCCCACCGTTCCCACCCCACTCCCCCAAGGCTAGTGTGAGATTGTTCTCAACTTCAATTTCTCTGGGTATATTTTGTTTGCTTCATTCTTCTAATGATTATGTTCCAGTTAAAGGTGGGATCATATGGTATTTGTCCATCACCACCTGGCTTATTTCACTTAGCATAATGCTCTCCAGTTCCATCCTTGCTCTTGCACAGGGTGTGAGCTCCTCCTTTCCTTCTGCTGCGTAGAATTCCATTGCGTAAATGTACCGTAGACTTTGGACCCACTCGTTTGCTGATGGGCACTTAGGTTGCTTCCAGTACTTGGCTATTGTAAACTGTGCTGCTATGAACATTGGGGTGCACAGGTTCTTTTGCATTGGTGTTTCCGGGTTCTTAGGATATAATCCCAGCAGCGGAATTGCGGGGTAAAAGGGCAGTTCCATTTTTAGATTTGTGAGGAAATTCCATAGTGTTTTCCACAGTGGCCTCACCAGTCTGCATTCCCCCCAACAGCGCACTAGGGTTCCCTTTTCTCTGCATCCTCTTCACGCTTTGTGTGTGGATTCGTTCACGTTGGCCACTCTGACCGGTGTGAGATGGTACCTCCTTGTGGTTTGAATTGGCATCTCTCTGATGGCTAGTGATGCCGAGTATCTTTTCCTATGTCTCTGGGCCCTCTGTATGTCTTCCTTGGAGAAGTGTGTGTTCAAGTCCCTTGCCCCTTTTTCAATTGGGTTGCTTGTCTTCCTGGAGTGGAGTCGTGTGAGTTCTTTATCTAGTTTTGGAGAGCAGGTCCTTGTCGGATGTATCGTTAGCTACTATGTTTTCCCATACTGTTGGTTCTTTTGTGATTTGGGGCTGTTTTCCTTAGCCGTGCAGAAGCTTTTTGTTTTGATGCGGTCCCATTTTTTATTCTTTCCCTTATGTCCCTTGCTTTAGGGGATATGTCCGTGAGGATGTTGCTGCAGGGAATGCCTGATAGTGTCCTGCCAATGTTTTCCTCAAGGACTTTTATGGTGTTACAACGTATGTGTGAGTCTTTTATCCACCTTCAGTTTATTTCTGTGTACGGTGTAAGTTGGTGGTTGAGTCCCTTTCTCTTTTTTCTTTCCTTTTTATTTTTTTTTTTCACGTACCTGTCCAGATCTCCCAACACCATCTGTTGAAGAGGCTGCTTTTGCTCCATTTTACGCTCCTGCCTCCTTCGTCACATGTTAATTGACCGTAAAGGCTTGAGTTTATTTCTGGGCTCTCTTTTCTGTTCCATTGGTCTATGTGCCTGCTTTTATGCTGGTACCGGGCTGTTTGGATCACAGTGGCCTTGTAATACAGTTTGACCTCAGGTATTGTGATCCCTCCTGCTTTGTTCTGCTTTCTCAACATTGCTGCAGCTATTCGGCGTCGTTTATGGTTCCATATAAATTTCTGAAATGTTTCTTCTGTGACTGTGAAATATGTCATGGGTACTCTAACAGGGATTGCATGAATCTATACATCGCTCTGGGTGGTAGAGCCATTTCGATGATGTTAATTCTTCCAATTGATGAGCATGGGACATGCTTGCATTTCTGGTGTCTTCCTTAATTTCTTTCTTCAATGAGGTGTAGTGTTCTGAGTACAGGTATTTTACCTCCTTGGCGAGGTTTATTCCTCGGTACTTCCTTTTTCTTGTTGCTGCATCAAATGGGATTTTATTTTTCCTGATGTCCATGGTTGGTGTACAGAAATGCCTCTGGTTTCTGAGCATTGACTTTGTATCCGGCTGTGCTGCCCCATTCATTGATTAGGTCGAATAGTTTCTGTGGAGTCTGTGGAATTGTCGGCGTACACTCTCATGTCATCTGCAACACAATGGCCGCTTTGTTTCCTCCTTTCCAATTTGGATGCCTTTTGTGTCTTGTTCTTGTCTCATTGCTGTGGCTAGGGCTTCCAATACTGCGTTGACTAGGAGCAGTGAAGGCGGGCATCCCCGTCTTGTTCCTGATCTTCGTTGGAAAGCTCTAAGTTTTTGTCCATTGAGTACGATGTCGGCCGTAGGCCTCTCCTACATGGCCTCTATGATGTTGAGGAATGCTCCCTCTATCCCACTTTGCTGAGTGTTTTTTTTTTTTGTTTGGTTGGTTATCATAAACCGCTGCTGTACCTTATCAAATGTTTTTTTCCACATCGATAGATGATATCATGTGGGTTTTGTCTTAGCTTTTGGTTATGTGGTGTTTTATGTGTGTTGACTTGCGAATATGATACCGTCCTTGCATCCCTGGGATGAACCCCACTTGGTCATGGTCAATGCTCTTTTCAATGTATTGCTGGATGTGGTTTGCCAATATTTTGTTCAGGATTTTAGCATGTCTATTCATCAGCAATATAGGTCGGAAGTGTTCTTTCTCTGTTATGTGTTTATCTGGATTGCTGTGTAGGATGATGCTGGCTTTATTAAAAGGGTCTGGGAGTCTTCCATCTTCTTGAAGTTTTTCTAATAATCTTTGAAGGATGGGGGCTAGCCTTGCTTTAAATGCTTCGTAAAATCCTCCTGTCTCGTCCAGCGCTTTTGTGTGTTGAAAGCTTTTGAATTACTGTGTCAGTGTCATCAGTTGTGATTGGACTGTTCAGGCTTTCTGCTTCTTCTTGATTGAGTTTTGGAAGGTCGCATTTGTCTAGAAATCTGTCCCTTTCACCCAGCCTTTCAAATGTCTTGGCTTTTTTTTTTTTTTTTACCGTCCTTTGTATTGCTGTGGTATCAGTTGTAATCGCTCCTCTCCCATTTCTGATTGTGTTTATGTGGATCCTCTCTTTTCGTCTTGACGAAGATGCTTAGGGGCTTATTGGTCTTGCTCTTCTTTTCAAAGCACCACTTCCTGGATTCATTGAACTTTGAATTGTGCTTTCAGTGTGTATGTTGTTTCATTGTGCTCTGGTCTTGGTTATTTCCTTCCTTCTATTGTCTCTGGGCTGTCTTTGTTGTTTTTCCTCCAGTTCTTGTGGGAATCGGCTCAGGCTGTTCATTGGAAAGGTTTCCCTTTTGGATAGGTCTGTACTGCTGTAAACTTCCCTCTCAGGACTGCCTTTGCTGTGACCCATCAGTTATGGGTCGTTGCAAGTTCATTTTCATTTGTTTCCATGAACTTTTTTGATTTCCTCCTTGATATCATGCTTGACCCATTCACTGTTTAATAGCATGCTGTTTAATCTGCATGAGTTTGAGTGGTTTTGAGTTCTTTCCTTGAGGTTGGTTTCTACATTCAGGCCCTTGTGGCCAGAGAAAATGCGTGTTATGATTTCAATTCTCTTGAATTTGTGGAGGCGTGTTCTGTCAACTATCCCGTGGTCTATCTTTGACAATGTTCCATGTGCATTTGAAAAGAATAGGGATTTTGCTTCTTCGGGATGAAAGGCTCTCTCTCTCCGTATATATCAGTTTAGTCCGCTTGATGTAGGACAACGTTCAATGCCACAATGTCTTTGATGATATTTTGTGTGGAAAGCCGTCCATCTTTGACAGTGGGGTGTTGGAATCCCCTACTATAACTGGGTTGCAGTCAATATCTCTGTCGAAGTGCTCAAGATTTTCTTTATGTGTTGGGGTGCTTCTAGGTTGGGAGCATATATATATTTACAATGTTAACATCTTGTGAATGGAATCTCCCCTTGAGTAGGATGAAGGGATCTTCCGGGACACTTTTAATGTCTTTTTGAAGTCAGTTTCTCTTCTGATGTGAGCTATGCTACCCTGACTCCCTCCACCGCCAATCCACTTGCTCGGAATATTTTTCTGCAGCTCTTCCCATTCCGTCTTCGTAGGTCATTTGTTCTGAGGTGGGTCTCTTGTAGGCAGCATGTGTGTGGGCCATGCTTCCTTTTCCATTCACTATTGTATGTCTCTTGATTGGGGCACATAATCCATTTACATTTAAGGTTATTATTGATGAGTACTCTTTCCTTGCCAGTTTCTCGTACCTGTCTTCATCTCTGTCTCGGTGTTTTTGTTTTTAATTTTTATTGTTATTCAGTTACAGTTGTATGCCTTCTCTCCCCAACCCTGCAGCCCACCCCAGCTGAACCCACATCCGTGCCCGACATCCAACCTCCGCCCCCGCCCCACCACCACCCCCCATCCCTCACCCCGCCCGATCCTGTCCATGCGTCCTTCACAGAAGCTCCTGCAATCCCCTCCTCCCACCGTTCCCACCCCACTCCCCCAAGGCTAGTGTGAGATTGTTCTCAACTTCAATTTCTCTGGGTATATTTTGTTTGCTTCATTCTTCTAATGATTATGTTCCAGTTAAAGGTGGGATCATATGGTATTTGTCCATCACCACCTGGCTTATTTCACTTAGCATAATGCTCTCCAGTTCCATCCTTGCTCTTGCACAGGGTGTGAGCTCCTCCTTTCCTTCTGCTGCGTAGAATTCCATTGCGTAAATGTACCGTAGACTTTGGACCCACTCGTTTGCTGATGGGCACTTAGGTTGCTTCCAGTACTTGGCTATTGTAAACTGTGCTGCTATGAACATTGGGGTGCACAGGTTCTTTTGCATTGGTGTTTCCGGGTTCTTAGGATATAATCCCAGCAGCGGAATTGCGGGGTAAAAGGGCAGTTCCATTTTTAGATTTGTGAGGAAATTCCATAGTGTTTTCCACAGTGGCCTCACCAGTCTGCATTCCCCCCAACAGCGCACTAGGGTTCCCTTTTCTCTGCATCCTCTTCACGCTTTGTGTGTGGATTCGTTCACGTTGGCCACTCTGACCGGTGTGAGATGGTACCTCCTTGTGGTTTGAATTGGCATCTCTCTGATGGCTAGTGATGCCGAGTATCTTTTCCTATGTCTCTGGGCCCTCTGTATGTCTTCCTTGGAGAAGTGTGTGTTCAAGTCCCTTGCCCCTTTTTCAATTGGGTTGCTTGTCTTCCTGGAGTGGAGTCGTGTGAGTTCTTTATCTAGTTTTGGAGAGCAGGTCCTTGTCGGATGTATCGTTAGCTACTATGTTTTCCCATACTGTTGGTTCTTTTGTGATTTGGGGCTGTTTTCCTTAGCCGTGCAGAAGCTTTTTGTTTTGATGCGGTCCCATTTTTTATTCTTTCCCTTATGTCCCTTGCTTTAGGGGATATGTCCGTGAGGATGTTGCTGCAGGGAATGCCTGATAGTGTCCTGCCAATGTTTTCCTCAAGGACTTTTATGGTGTTACAACGTATGTGTGAGTCTTTTATCCACCTTCAGTTTATTTCTGTGTACGGTGTAAGTTGGTGGTTGAGTCCCTTTCTCTTTTTTCTTTCCTTTTTATTTTTTTTTTTCACGTACCTGTCCAGATCTCCCAACACCATCTGTTGAAGAGGCTGCTTTTGCTCCATTTTACGCTCCTGCCTCCTTCGTCACATGTTAATTGACCGTAAAGGCTTGAGTTTATTTCTGGGCTCTCTTTTCTGTTCCATTGGTCTATGTGCCTGCTTTTATGCTGGTACCGGGCTGTTTGGATCACAGTGGCCTTGTAATACAGTTTGACCTCAGGTATTGTGATCCCTCCTGCTTTGTTCTGCTTTCTCAACATTGCTGCAGCTATTCGGCGTCGTTTATGGTTCCATATAAATTTCTGAAATGTTTCTTCTGTGACTGTGAAATATGTCATGGGTACTCTAACAGGGATTGCATGAATCTATACATCGCTCTGGGTGGTAGAGCCATTTCGATGATGTTAATTCTTCCAATTGATGAGCATGGGACATGCTTGCATTTCTGGTGTCTTCCTTAATTTCTTTCTTCAATGAGGTGTAGTGTTCTGAGTACAGGTATTTTACCTCCTTGGCGAGGTTTATTCCTCGGTACTTCCTTTTTCTTGTTGCTGCATCAAATGGGATTTTATTTTTCCTGATGTCCATGGTTGGTGTACAGAAATGCCTCTGGTTTCTGAGCATTGACTTTGTATCCGGCTGTGCTGCCCCATTCATTGATTAGGTCGAATAGTTTCTGTGGAGTCTGTGGAATTGTCGGCGTACACTCTCATGTCATCTGCAACACAATGGCCGCTTTGTTTCCTCCTTTCCAATTTGGATGCCTTTTGTGTCTTGTTCTTGTCTCATTGCTGTGGCTAGGGCTTCCAATACTGCGTTGACTAGGAGCAGTGAAGGCGGGCATCCCCGTCTTGTTCCTGATCTTCGTTGGAAAGCTCTAAGTTTTTGTCCATTGAGTACGATGTCGGCCGTAGGCCTCTCCTACATGGCCTCTATGATGTTGAGGAATGCTCCCTCTATCCCACTTTGCTGAGTGTTTTTTTTTTTTGTTTGGTTGGTTATCATAAACCGCTGCTGTACCTTATCAAATGTTTTTTTCCACATCGATAGATGATATCATGTGGGTTTTGTCTTAGCTTTTGGTTATGTGGTGTTTTATGTGTGTTGACTTGCGAATATGATACCGTCCTTGCATCCCTGGGATGAACCCCACTTGGTCATGGTCAATGCTCTTTTCAATGTATTGCTGGATGTGGTTTGCCAATATTTTGTTCAGGATTTTAGCATGTCTATTCATCAGCAATATAGGTCGGAAGTGTTCTTTCTCTGTTATGTGTTTATCTGGATTGCTGTGTAGGATGATGCTGGCTTTATTAAAAGGGTCTGGGAGTCTTCCATCTTCTTGAAGTTTTTCTAATAATCTTTGAAGGATGGGGGCTAGCCTTGCTTTAAATGCTTCGTAAAATCCTCCTGTCTCGTCCAGCGCTTTTGTGTGTTGAAAGCTTTTGAATTACTGTGTCAGTGTCATCAGTTGTGATTGGACTGTTCAGGCTTTCTGCTTCTTCTTGATTGAGTTTTGGAAGGTCGCATTTGTCTAGAAATCTGTCCCTTTCACCCAGCCTTTCAAATGTCTTGGCTTTTTTTTTTTTTTTTACCGTCCTTTGTATTGCTGTGGTATCAGTTGTAATCGCTCCTCTCCCATTTCTGATTGTGTTTATGTGGATCCTCTCTTTTCGTCTTGACGAAGATGCTTAGGGGCTTATTGGTCTTGCTCTTCTTTTCAAAGCACCACTTCCTGGATTCATTGAACTTTGAATTGTGCTTTCAGTGTGTATGTTGTTTCATTGTGCTCTGGTCTTGGTTATTTCCTTCCTTCTATTGTCTCTGGGCTGTCTTTGTTGTTTTTCCTCCAGTTCTTGTGGGAATCGGCTCAGGCTGTTCATTGGAAAGGTTTCCCTTTTGGATAGGTCTGTACTGCTGTAAACTTCCCTCTCAGGACTGCCTTTGCTGTGACCCATCAGTTATGGGTCGTTGCAAGTTCATTTTCATTTGTTTCCATGAACTTTTTTGATTTCCTCCTTGATATCATGCTTGACCCATTCACTGTTTAATAGCATGCTGTTTAATCTGCATGAGTTTGAGTGGTTTTGAGTTCTTTCCTTGAGGTTGGTTTCTACATTCAGGCCCTTGTGGCCAGAGAAAATGCGTGTTATGATTTCAATTCTCTTGAATTTGTGGAGGCGTGTTCTGTCAACTATCCCGTGGTCTATCTTTGACAATGTTCCATGTGCATTTGAAAAGAATAGGGATTTTGCTTCTTCGGGATGAAAGGCTCTCTCTCTCCGTATATATCAGTTTAGTCCGCTTGATGTAGGACAACGTTCAATGCCACAATGTCTTTGATGATATTTTGTGTGGAAAGCCGTCCATCTTTGACAGTGGGGTGTTGGAATCCCCTACTATAACTGGGTTGCAGTCAATATCTCTGTCGAAGTGCTCAAGATTTTCTTTATGTGTTGGGGTGCTTCTAGGTTGGGAGCATATATATATTTACAATGTTAACATCTTGTGAATGGAATCTCCCCTTGAGTAGGATGAAGGGATCTTCCGGGACACTTTTAATGTCTTTTTGAAGTCAGTTTCTCTTCTGATGTGAGCTATGCTACCCTGACTCCCTCCACCGCCAATCCACTTGCTCGGAATATTTTTCTGCAGCTCTTCCCATTCCGTCTTCGTAGGTCATTTGTTCTGAGGTGGGTCTCTTGTAGGCAGCATGTGTGTGGGCCATGCTTCCTTTTCCATTCACTATTGTATGTCTCTTGATTGGGGCACATAATCCATTTACATTTAAGGTTATTATTGATGAGTACTCTTTCCTTGCCAGTTTCTCGTACCTGTCTTCATCTCTGTCTCGGTGTTTTTGTTTTTAATTTTTATTGTTATTCAGTTACAGTTGTATGCCTTCTCTCCCCAACCCTGCAGCCCACCCCAGCTGAACCCACATCCGTGCCCGACATCCAACCTCCGCCCCCGCCCCACCACCACCCCCCATCCCTCACCCCGCCCGATCCTGTCCATGCGTCCTTCACAGAAGCTCCTGCAATCCCCTCCTCCCACCGTTCCCACCCCACTCCCCCAAGGCTAGTGTGAGATTGTTCTCAACTTCAATTTCTCTGGGTATATTTTGTTTGCTTCATTCTTCTAATGATTATGTTCCAGTTAAAGGTGGGATCATATGGTATTTGTCCATCACCACCTGGCTTATTTCACTTAGCATAATGCTCTCCAGTTCCATCCTTGCTCTTGCACAGGGTGTGAGCTCCTCCTTTCCTTCTGCTGCGTAGAATTCCATTGCGTAAATGTACCGTAGACTTTGGACCCACTCGTTTGCTGA
The DNA here is from genome assembly GCF_022682495.2 of Desmodus rotundus. Lineage (NCBI taxonomy): Eukaryota > Metazoa > Chordata > Mammalia > Chiroptera > Phyllostomidae > Desmodus > Desmodus rotundus. The sequence continues at coordinate 314,624 of NW_026527500.1, forward strand.
TGGGCACTTAGGTTGCTTCCAGTACTTGGCTATTGTAAACTGTGCTGCTATGAACATTGGGGTGCACAGGTTCTTTTGCATTGGTGTTTCCGGGTTCTTAGGATATAATCCCAGCAGCGGAATTGCGGGGTAAAAGGGCAGTTCCATTTTTAGATTTGTGAGGAAATTCCATAGTGTTTTCCACAGTGGCCTCACCAGTCTGCATTCCCCCCAACAGCGCACTAGGGTTCCCTTTTCTCTGCATCCTCTTCACGCTTTGTGTGTGGATTCGTTCACGTTGGCCACTCTGACCGGTGTGAGATGGTACCTCCTTGTGGTTTGAATTGGCATCTCTCTGATGGCTAGTGATGCCGAGTATCTTTTCCTATGTCTCTGGGCCCTCTGTATGTCTTCCTTGGAGAAGTGTGTGTTCAAGTCCCTTGCCCCTTTTTCAATTGGGTTGCTTGTCTTCCTGGAGTGGAGTCGTGTGAGTTCTTTATCTAGTTTTGGAGAGCAGGTCCTTGTCGGATGTATCGTTAGCTACTATGTTTTCCCATACTGTTGGTTCTTTTGTGATTTGGGGCTGTTTTCCTTAGCCGTGCAGAAGCTTTTTGTTTTGATGCGGTCCCATTTTTTATTCTTTCCCTTATGTCCCTTGCTTTAGGGGATATGTCCGTGAGGATGTTGCTGCAGGGAATGCCTGATAGTGTCCTGCCAATGTTTTCCTCAAGGACTTTTATGGTGTTACAACGTATGTGTGAGTCTTTTATCCACCTTCAGTTTATTTCTGTGTACGGTGTAAGTTGGTGGTTGAGTCCCTTTCTCTTTTTTCTTTCCTTTTTATTTTTTTTTTCACGTACCTGTCCAGATCTCCCAACACCATCTGTTGAAGAGGCTGCTTTTGCTCCATTTTACGCTCCTGCCTCCTTCGTCACATGTTAATTGACCGTAAAGGCTTGAGTTTATTTCTGGGCTCTCTTTTCTGTTCCATTGGTCTATGTGCCTGCTTTTATGCTGGTACCGGGCTGTTTGGATCACAGTGGCCTTGTAATACAGTTTGACCTCAGGTATTGTGATCCCTCCTGCTTTGTTCTGCTTTCTCAACATTGCTGCAGCTATTCGGCGTCGTTTATGGTTCCATATAAATTTCTGAAATGTTTCTTCTGTGACTGTGAAATATGTCATGGGTACTCTAACAGGGATTGCATGAATCTATACATCGCTCTGGGTGGTAGAGCCATTTCGATGATGTTAATTCTTCCAATTGATGAGCATGGGACATGCTTGCATTTCTGGTGTCTTCCTTAATTTCTTTCTTCAATGAGGTGTAGTGTTCTGAGTACAGGTATTTTACCTCCTTGGCGAGGTTTATTCCTCGGTACTTCCTTTTTCTTGTTGCTGCATCAAATGGGATTTTATTTTTCCTGATGTCCATGGTTGGTGTACAGAAATGCCTCTGGTTTCTGAGCATTGACTTTGTATCCGGCTGTGCTGCCCCATTCATTGATTAGGTCGAATAGTTTCTGTGGAGTCTGTGGAATTGTCGGCGTACACTCTCATGTCATCTGCAACACAATGGCCGCTTTGTTTCCTCCTTTCCAATTTGGATGCCTTTTGTGTCTTGTTCTTGTCTCATTGCTGTGGCTAGGGCTTCCAATACTGCGTTGACTAGGAGCAGTGAAGGCGGGCATCCCCGTCTTGTTCCTGATCTTCGTTGGAAAGCTCTAAGTTTTTGTCCATTGAGTACGATGTCGGCCGTAGGCCTCTCCTACATGGCCTCTATGATGTTGAGGAATGCTCCCTCTATCCCACTTTGCTGAGTGTTTTTTTTTTTTGTTTGGTTGGTTATCATAAACCGCTGCTGTACCTTATCAAATGTTTTTTTCCACATCGATAGATGATATCATGTGGGTTTTGTCTTAGCTTTTGGTTATGTGGTGTTTTATGTGTGTTGACTTGCGAATATGATACCGTCCTTGCATCCCTGGGATGAACCCCACTTGGTCATGGTCAATGCTCTTTTCAATGTATTGCTGGATGTGGTTTGCCAATATTTTGTTCAGGATTTTAGCATGTCTATTCATCAGCAATATAGGTCGGAAGTGTTCTTTCTCTGTTATGTGTTTATCTGGATTGCTGTGTAGGATGATGCTGGCTTTATTAAAAGGGTCTGGGAGTCTTCCATCTTCTTGAAGTTTTTCTAATAATCTTTGAAGGATGGGGGCTAGCCTTGCTTTAAATGCTTCGTAAAATCCTCCTGTCTCGTCCAGCGCTTTTGTGTGTTGAAAGCTTTTGAATTACTGTGTCAGTGTCATCAGTTGTGATTGGACTGTTCAGGCTTTCTGCTTCTTCTTGATTGAGTTTTGGAAGGTCGCATTTGTCTAGAAATCTGTCCCTTTCACCCAGCCTTTCAAATGTCTTGGCTTTTTTTTTTTTTTTTACCGTCCTTTGTATTGCTGTGGTATCAGTTGTAATCGCTCCTCTCCCATTTCTGATTGTGTTTATGTGGATCCTCTCTTTTCGTCTTGACGAAGATGCTTAGGGGCTTATTGGTCTTGCTCTTCTTTTCAAAGCACCACTTCCTGGATTCATTGAACTTTGAATTGTGCTTTCAGTGTGTATGTTGTTTCATTGTGCTCTGGTCTTGGTTATTTCCTTCCTTCTATTGTCTCTGGGCTGTCTTTGTTGTTTTTCCTCCAGTTCTTGTGGGAATCGGCTCAGGCTGTTCATTGGAAAGGTTTCCCTTTTGGATAGGTCTGTACTGCTGTAAACTTCCCTCTCAGGACTGCCTTTGCTGTGACCCATCAGTTATGGGTCGTTGCAAGTTCATTTTCATTTGTTTCCATGAACTTTTTTGATTTCCTCCTTGATATCATGCTTGACCCATTCACTGTTTAATAGCATGCTGTTTAATCTGCATGAGTTTGAGTGGTTTTGAGTTCTTTCCTTGAGGTTGGTTTCTACATTCAGGCCCTTGTGGCCAGAGAAAATGCGTGTTATGATTTCAATTCTCTTGAATTTGTGGAGGCGTGTTCTGTCAACTATCCCGTGGTCTATCTTTGACAATGTTCCATGTGCATTTGAAAAGAATAGGGATTTTGCTTCTTCGGGATGAAAGGCTCTCTCTCTCCGTATATATCAGTTTAGTCCGCTTGATGTAGGACAACGTTCAATGCCACAATGTCTTTGATGATATTTTGTGTGGAAAGCCGTCCATCTTTGACAGTGGGGTGTTGGAATCCCCTACTATAACTGGGTTGCAGTCAATATCTCTGTCGAAGTGCTCAAGATTTTCTTTATGTGTTGGGGTGCTTCTAGGTTGGGAGCATATATATATTTACAATGTTAACATCTTGTGAATGGAATCTCCCCTTGAGTAGGATGAAGGGATCTTCCGGGACACTTTTAATGTCTTTTTGAAGTCAGTTTCTCTTCTGATGTGAGCTATGCTACCCTGACTCCCTCCACCGCCAATCCACTTGCTCGGAATATTTTTCTGCAGCTCTTCCCATTCCGTCTTCGTAGGTCATTTGTTCTGAGGTGGGTCTCTTGTAGGCAGCATGTGTGTGGGCCATGCTTCCTTTTCCATTCACTATTGTATGTCTCTTGATTGGGGCACATAATCCATTTACATTTAAGGTTATTATTGATGAGTACTCTTTCCTTGCCAGTTTCTCGTACCTGTCTTCATCTCTGTCTCGGTGTTTTTGTTTTTAATTTTTATTGTTATTCAGTTACAGTTGTATGCCTTCTCTCCCCAACCCTGCAGCCCACCCCAGCTGAACCCACATCCGTGCCCGACATCCAACCTCCGCCCCCGCCCCAACTCCACCCCCCATCCCTCACCCCGCCCGATCCTGTCCATGCGTCCTTCACAGAAGCTCCTGCAATCCCCTCCTCCCACCGTTCCCACCCCACTCCCCCAAGGCTAGTGTGAGATTGTTCTCAACTTCAATTTCTCTGGGTATATTTTGTTTGCTTCATTCTTCTAATGATTATGTTCCAGTTAAAGGTGGGATCATATGGTATTTGTCCATCACCACCTGGCTTATTTCACTTAGCATAATGCTCTCCAGTTCCATCCTTGCTCTTGCACAGGGTGTGAGCTCCTCCTTTCCTTCTGCTGCGTAGAATTCCATTGCGTAAATGTACCGTAGACTTTGGACCCACTCGTTTGCTGATGGGCACTTAGGTTGCTTCCAGTACTTGGCTATTGTAAACTGTGCTGCTATGAACATTGGGGTGCACAGGTTCTTTTGCATTGGTGTTTCCGGGTTCTTAGGATATAATCCCAGCAGCGGAATTGCGGGGTAAAAGGGCAGTTCCATTTTTAGATTTGTGAGGAAATTCCATAGTGTTTTCCACAGTGGCCTCACCAGTCTGCATTCCCCCCAACAGCGCACTAGGGTTCCCTTTTCTCTGCATCCTCTTCACGCTTTGTGTGTGGATTCGTTCACGTTGGCCACTCTGACCGGTGTGAGATGGTACCTCCTTGTGGTTTGAATTGGCATCTCTCTGATGGCTAGTGATGCCGAGTATCTTTTCCTATGTCTCTGGGCCCTCTGTATGTCTTCCTTGGAGAAGTGTGTGTTCAAGTCCCTTGCCCCTTTTTCAATTGGGTTGCTTGTCTTCCTGGAGTGGAGTCGTGTGAGTTCTTTATCTAGTTTTGGAGAGCAGGTCCTTGTCGGATGTATCGTTAGCTACTATGTTTTCCCATACTGTTGGTTCTTTTGTGATTTGGGGCTGTTTTCCTTAGCCGTGCAGAAGCTTTTTGTTTTGATGCGGTCCCATTTTTTATTCTTTCCCTTATGTCCCTTGCTTTAGGGGATATGTCCGTGAGGATGTTGCTGCAGGGAATGCCTGATAGTGTCCTGCCAATGTTTTCCTCAAGGACTTTTATGGTGTTACAACGTATGTGTGAGTCTTTTATCCACCTTCAGTTTATTTCTGTGTACGGTGTAAGTTGGTGGTTGAGTCCCTTTCTCTTTTTTCTTTCCTTTTTATTTTTTTTTTCACGTACCTGTCCAGATCTCCCAACACCATCTGTTGAAGAGGCTGCTTTTGCTCCATTTTACGCTCCTGCCTCCTTCGTCACATGTTAATTGACCGTAAAGGCTTGAGTTTATTTCTGGGCTCTCTTTTCTGTTCCATTGGTCTATGTGCCTGCTTTTATGCTGGTACCGGGCTGTTTGGATCACAGTGGCCTTGTAATACAGTTTGACCTCAGGTATTGTGATCCCTCCTGCTTTGTTCTGCTTTCTCAACATTGCTGCAGCTATTCGGCGTCGTTTATGGTTCCATATAAATTTCTGAAATGTTTCTTCTGTGACTGTGAAATATGTCATGGGTACTCTAACAGGGATTGCATGAATCTATACATCGCTCTGGGTGGTAGAGCCATTTCGATGATGTTAATTCTTCCAATTGATGAGCATGGGACATGCTTGCATTTCTGGTGTCTTCCTTAATTTCTTTCTTCAATGAGGTGTAGTGTTCTGAGTACAGGTATTTTACCTCCTTGGCGAGGTTTATTCCTCGGTACTTCCTTTTTCTTGTTGCTGCATCAAATGGGATTTTATTTTTCCTGATGTCCATGGTTGGTGTACAGAAATGCCTCTGGTTTCTGAGCATTGACTTTGTATCCGGCTGTGCTGCCCCATTCATTGATTAGGTCGAATAGTTTCTGTGGAGTCTGTGGAATTGTCGGCGTACACTCTCATGTCATCTGCAACACAATGGCCGCTTTGTTTCCTCCTTTCCAATTTGGATGCCTTTTGTGTCTTGTTCTTGTCTCATTGCTGTGGCTAGGGCTTCCAATACTGCGTTGACTAGGAGCAGTGAAGGCGGGCATCCCCGTCTTGTTCCTGATCTTCGTTGGAAAGCTCTAAGTTTTTGTCCATTGAGTACGATGTCGGCCGTAGGCCTCTCCTACATGGCCTCTATGATGTTGAGGAATGCTCCCTCTATCCCACTTTGCTGAGTGTTTTTTTTTTTTGTTTGGTTGGTTATCATAAACCGCTGCTGTACCTTATCAAATGTTTTTTTCCACATCGATAGATGATATCATGTGGGTTTTGTCTTAGCTTTTGGTTATGTGGTGTTTTATGTGTGTTGACTTGCGAATATGATACCGTCCTTGCATCCCTGGGATGAACCCCACTTGGTCATGGTCAATGCTCTTTTCAATGTATTGCTGGATGTGGTTTGCCAATATTTTGTTCAGGATTTTAGCATGTCTATTCATCAGCAATATAGGTCGGAAGTGTTCTTTCTCTGTTATGTGTTTATCTGGATTGCTGTGTAGGATGATGCTGGCTTTATTAAAAGGGTCTGGGAGTCTTCCATCTTCTTGAAGTTTTTCTAATAATCTTTGAAGGATGGGGGCTAGCCTTGCTTTAAATGCTTCGTAAAATCCTCCTGTCTAGTCCAGCGCTTTTGTGTGTTGAAAGCTTTTGAATTACTGTGTCAGTGTCATCAGTTGTGATTGGACTGTTCAGGCTTTCTGCTTCTTCTTGATTGAGTTTTGGAAGGTCGCATTTGTCTAGAAATCTGTCCCTTTCACCCAGCCTTTCAAATGTCTTGGCTTTTTTTTTTTTTTTTACCGTCCTTTGTATTGCTGTGGTATCAGTTGTAATCGCTCCTCTCCCATTTCTGATTGTGTTTATGTGGATCCTCTCTTTTCGTCTTGACGAAGATGCTTAGGGGCTTATTGGTCTTGCTCTTCTTTTCAAAGCACCACTTCCTGGATTCATTGAACTTTGAATTGTGCTTTCAGTGTGTATGTTGTTTCATTGTGCTCTGGTCTTGGTTATTTCCTTCCTTCTATTGTCTCTGGGCTGTCTTTGTTGTTTTTCCTCCAGTTCTTGTGGGAATCGGCTCAGGCTGTTCATTGGAAAGGTTTCCCTTTTGGATAGGTCTGTACTGCTGTAAACTTCCCTCTCAGGACTGCCTTTGCTGTGACCCATCAGTTATGGGTCGTTGCAAGTTCATTTTCATTTGTTTCCATGAACTTTTTTGATTTCCTCCTTGATATCATGCTTGACCCATTCACTGTTTAATAGCATGCTGTTTAATCTGCATGAGTTTGAGTGGTTTTGAGTTCTTTCCTTGAGGTTGGTTTCTACATTCAGGCCCTTGTGGCCAGAGAAAATGCGTGTTATGATTTCAATTCTCTTGAATTTGTGGAGGCGTGTTCTGTCAACTATCCCGTGGTCTATCTTTGACAATGTTCCATGTGCATTTGAAAAGAATAGGGATTTTGCTTCTTCGGGATGAAAGGCTCTCTCTCTCCGTATATATCAGTTTAGTCCGCTTGATGTAGGACAACGTTCAATGCCACAATGTCTTTGATGATATTTTGTGTGGAAAGCCGTCCATCTTTGACAGTGGGGTGTTGGAATCCCCTACTATAACTGGGTTGCAGTCAATATCTCTGTCGAAGTGCTCAAGATTTTCTTTATGTGTTGGGGTGCTTCTAGGTTGGGAGCATATATATATTTACAATGTTAACATCTTGTGAATGGAATCTCCCCTTGAGTAGGATGAAGGGATCTTCCGGGACACTTTTAATGTCTTTTTGAAGTCAGTTTCTCTTCTGATGTGAGCTATGCTACCCTGACTCCCTCCACCGCCAATCCACTTGCTCGGAATATTTTTCTGCAGCTCTTCCCATTCCGTCTTCGTAGGTCATTTGTTCTGAGGAGGGTCTCTTGTAGGCAGCATGTGTGTGGGCCATGCTTCCTTTTCCATTCACTATTGTATGTCTCTTGATTGGGGCACATAATCCATTTACATTTAAGGTTATTATTGATGAGTACTCCTTCCTTGCCAGTTTCTCGTACCTGTGTTCATCTCTGTCTCGGTGTTTTTGTTTTTAATTTTTATTGTTATTCAGTTACAGTTGTATGCCTTCTCTCCCCAACCCTGCAGCCCACCCCAGCTGAACCCACATCCGTGCCCGACATCCAACCTCCGCCCCCGCCCCAACTCCACCCCCCATCCCTCACCCCGCCCGATCCTGTCCATGCGTCCTTCACAGAAGCTCCTGCAATCCCCTCCTCCCACCGTTCCCACCCCACTCCCCCAAGGCTAGTGTGAGATTGTTCTCAACTTCAATTTCTCTGGGTATATTTTGTTTGCTTCATTCTTCTAATGATTATGTTCCAGTTAAAGGTGGGATCATATGGTATTTGTCCATCACCACCTGGCTTATTTCACTTAGCATAATGCTCTCCAGTTCCATCCTTGCTCTTGCACAGGGTGTGAGCTCCTCCTTTCCTTCTGCTGCGTAGAATTCCATTGCGTAAATGTACCGTAGACTTTGGACCCACTCGTTTGCTGATGGGCACTTAGGTTGCTTCCAGTACTTGGCTATTGTAAACTGTGCTGCTATGAACATTGGGGTGCACAGGTTCTTTTGCATTGGTGTTTCCGGGTTCTTAGGATATAATCCCAGCAGCGGAATTGCGGGGTAAAAGGGCAGTTCCATTTTTAGATTTGTGAGGAAATTCCATAGTGTTTTCCACAGTGGCCTCACCAGTCTGCATTCCCCCCAACAGCGCACTAGGGTTCCCTTTTCTCTGCATCCTCTTCACGCTTTGTGTGTGGATTCGTTCACGTTGGCCACTCTGACCGGTGTGAGATGGTACCTCCTTGTGGTTTGAATTGGCATCTCTCTGATGGCTAGTGATGCCGAGTATCTTTTCCTATGTCTCTGGGCCCTCTGTATGTCTTCCTTGGAGAAGTGTGTGTTCAAGTCCCTTGCCCCTTTTTCAATTGGGTTGCTTGTCTTCCTGGAGTGGAGTCGTGTGAGTTCTTTATTTGGTTTTGGAGAGCAGGTCCTTGTCGGACGTATCGTTAGCTACTATGTTTTCCCATACTGTTGGTTCTTTTGTGATTTGGGGCTGTTTTCCTTAGCCGTGCAGAAGCTTTTTGTTTTGATGCGGTCCCATTTTTTATTCTTTCCCTTATGTCCCTTGCTTTAGGGGATATGTCCGTGAGGATGTTGCTGCAGGGAATGCCTGATAGTGTCCTGCCAATGTTTTCCTCAAGGACTTTTATGGTGTTACAACGTATGTGTGAGTCTTTTATCCACCTTCAGTTTATTTCTGTGTACGGTGTAAGTTGGTGGTTGAGTCCCTTTCTCTTTTTTCTTTCCTTTTTATTTTTTTTTTTCACGTACCTGTCCAGATCTCCCAACACCATCTGTTGAAGAGGCTGCTTTTGCTCCATTTTACGCTCCTGCCTCCTTCGTCACATGTTAATTGACCGTAAAGGCTTGAGTTTATTTCTGGGCTCTCTTTTCTGTTCCATTGGTCTATGTGCCTGCTTTTATGCTGGTACCGGGCTGTTTGGATCACAGTGGCCTTGTAATACAGTTTGACCTCAGGTATTGTGATCCCTCCTGCTTTGTTCTGCTTTCTCAACATTGCTGCAGCTATTCGGCGTCGTTTATGGTTCCATATAAATTTCTGAAATGTTTCTTCTGTGACTGTGAAATATGTCATGGGTACTCTAACAGGGATTGCATGAATCTATACATCGCTCTGGGTGGTAGAGCCATTTCGATGATGTTAATTCTTCCAATTGATGAGCATGGGACATGCTTGCATTTCTGGTGTCTTCCTTAATTTCTTTCTTCAATGAGGTGTAGTGTTCTGAGTACAGGTATTTTACCTCCTTGGCGAGGTTTATTCCTCGGTACTTCCTTTTTCTTGTTGCTGCATCAAATGGGATTTTATTTTTCCTGATGTCCATGGTTGGTGTACAGAAATGCCTCTGGTTTCTGAGCATTGACTTTGTATCCGGCTGTGCTGCCCCATTCATTGATTAGGTCGAATAGTTTCTGTGGAGTCTGTGGAATTGTCGGCGTACACTCTCATGTCATCTGCAACACAATGGCCGCTTTGTTTCCTCCTTTCCAATTTGGATGCCTTTTGTGTCTTGTTCTTGTCTCATTGCTGTGGCTAGGGCTTCCAATACTGCGTTGACTAGGAGCAGTGAAGGCGGGCATCCCCGTCTTGTTCCTGATCTTCGTTGGAAAGCTCTAAGTTTTTGTCCATTGAGTACGATGTCGGCCGTAGGCCTCTCCTACATGGCCTCTATGATGTTGAGGAATGCTCCCTCTATCCCACTTTGCTGAGTGTTTTTTTTTTTTGTTTGGTTGGTTATCATAAACCGCTGCTGTACCTTATCAAATGTTTTTTTCCACATCGATAGATGATATCATGTGGGTTTTGTCTTAGCTTTTGGTTATGTGGTGTTTTATGTGTGTTGACTTGCGAATATGATACCGTCCTTGCATCCCTGGGATGAACCCCACTTGGTCATGGTCAATGCTCTTTTCAATGTATTGCTGGATGTGGTTTGCCAATATTTTGTTCAGGATTTTAGCATGTCTATTCATCAGCAATATAGGTCGGAAGTGTTCTTTCTCTGTTATGTGTTTATCTGGATTGCTGTGTAGGATGATGCTGGCTTTATTAAAAGGGTCTGGGAGTCTTCCATCTTCTTGAAGTTTTTCTAATAATCTTTGAAGGATGGGGGCTAGCCTTGCTTTAAATGCTTCGTAAAATCCTCCTGTCTAGTCCAGCGCTTTTGTGTGTTGAAAGCTTTTGAATTACTGTGTCAGTGTCATCAGTTGTGATTGGACTGTTCAGGCTTTCTGCTTCTTCTTGATTGAGTTTTGGAAGGTCGCATTTGTCTAGAAATCTGTCCCTTTCACCCAGCCTTTCAAATGTCTTGGCTTTTTTTTTTTTTTTTACCGTCCTTTGTATTGCTGTGGTATCAGTTGTAATCGCTCCTCTCCCATTTCTGATTGTGTTTATGTGGATCCTCTCTTTTCGTCTTGACGAAGATGCTTAGGGGCTTATTGGTCTTGCTCTTCTTTTCAAAGCACCACTTCCTGGATTCATTGAACTTTGAATTGTGCTTTCAGTGTGTATGTTGTTTCATTGTGCTCTGGTCTTGGTTATTTCCTTCCTTCTATTGTCTCTGGGCTGTCTTTGTTGTTTTTCCTCCAGTTCTTGTGGGAATCGGCTCAGGCTGTTCATTGGAAAGGTTTCCCTTTTGGATAGGTCTGTACTGCTGTAAACTTCCCTCTCAGGACTGCCTTTGCTGTGACCCATCAGTTATGGGTCGTTGCAAGTTCATTTTCATTTGTTTCCATGAACTTTTTTGATTTCCTCCTTGATATCATGCTTGACCCATTCACTGTTTAATAGCATGCTGTTTAATCTGCATGAGTTTGAGTGGTTTTGAGTTCTTTCCTTGAGGTTGGTTTCTACATTCAGGCCCTTGTGGCCAGAGAAAATGCGTGTTATGATTTCAATTCTCTTGAATTTGTGGAGGCGTGTTCTGTCAACTATCCCGTGGTCTATCTTTGACAATGTTCCATGTGCATTTGAAAAGAATAGGGATTTTGCTTCTTCGGGATGAAAGGCTCTCTCTCTCCGTATATATCAGTTTAGTCCGCTTGATGTAGGACAACGTTCAATGCCACAATGTCTTTGATGATATTTTGTGTGGAAAGCCGTCCATCTTTGACAGTGGGGTGTTGGAATCCCCTACTATAACTGGGTTGCAGTCAATATCTCTGTCGAAGTGCTCAAGATTTTCTTTATGTGTTGGGGTGCTTCTAGGTTGGGAGCATATATATATTTACAATGTTAACATCTTGTGAATGGAATCTCCCCTTGAGTAGGATGAAGGGATCTTCCGGGACACTTTTAATGTCTTTTTGAAGTCAGTTTCTCTTCTGATGTGAGCTATGCTACCCTGACTCCCTCCACCGCCAATCCACTTGCTCGGAATATTTTTCTGCAGCTCTTCCCATTCCGTCTTCGTAGGTCATTTGTTCTGAGGAGGGTCTCTTGTAGGCAGCATGTGTGTGGGCCATGCTTCCTTTTCCATTCACTATTGTATGTCTCTTGATTGGGGCACATAATCCATTTACATTTAAGGTTATTATTGATGAGTACTCCTTCCTTGCCAGTTTCTCGTACCTGTGTTCATCTCTGTCTCGGTGTTTTTGTTTTTAATTTTTATTGTTATTCAGTTACAGTTGTATGCCTTCTCTCCCCAACCCTGCAGCCCACCCCAGCTGAACCCACATCCGTGCCCGACATCCAACCTCCGCCCCCGCCCCACCGCCACCCCCCATCCCTCACCCCGCCCGATCCTGTCCATGCGTCCTTCACAGAAGCTCCTGCAATCCCCTCCTCCCACCGTTCCCACCCCACTCCCCCAAGGCTAGTGTGAGATTGTTCTCAACTTCAATTTCTCTGGGTATATTTTGTTTGCTTCATTCTTCTAATGATTATGTTCCAGTTAAAGGTGGGATCATATGGTATTTGTCCATCACCACCTGGCTTATTTCACTTAGCATAATGCTCTCCAGTTCCATCCTTGCTCTTGCACAGGGTGTGAGCTCCTCCTTTCCTTCTGCTGCGTAGAATTCCATTGCGTAAATGTACCGTAGACTTTGGACCCACTCGTTTGCTGATGGGCACTTAGGTTGCTTCCAGTACTTGGCTATTGTAAACTGTGCTGCTATGAACATTGGGGTGCACAGGTTCTTTTGCATTGGTGTTTCCGGGTTCTTAGGATATAATCCCAGCAGCGGAATTGCGGGGTCAAAGGGCAGTTCCATTTTTAGATTTGTGAGGAAATTCCATAGTGTTTTCCACAGTGGCCTCACCAGTCTGCATTCCCCCCAACAGCGCACTAGGGTTCCCTTTTCTCTGCATCCTCTTCACGCTTTGTGTGTGGATTCGTTCACGTTGGCCACTCTGACCGGTGTGAGATGGTACCTCCTTGTGGTTTGAATTGGCATCTCTCTGATGGCTAGTGATGCCGAGTATCTTTTCCTATGTCTCTGGGCCCTCTGTATGTCTTCCTTGGAGAAGTGTGTGTTCAAGTCCCTTGCCCCTTTTTCAATTGGGTTGCTTGTCTTCCTGGAGTGGAGTCGTGTGAGTTCTTTATTTGGTTTTGGAGAGCAGGTCCTTGTCGGACGTATCGTTAGCTACTATGTTTTCCCATACTGTTGGTTCTTTTGTCATTTGGGGCTGTTTTCCTTAGCCGTGCAGAAGCTTTTTGTTTTGATGCGGTCCCATTTTTTATTCTTTCCCTTATGTCCCTTGCTTTAGGGGATATGTCCGTGAGGATGTTGCTGCAGGGAATGCCTGATAGTGTCCTGCCAATGTTTTCCTCAAGGACTTTTATGGTGTTACAACGTATGTGTGAGTCTTTTATCCACCTTCAGTTTATTTCTGTGTACGGTGTAAGTTGGTGGTTGAGTCCCTTTCTCTTTTTTCTTTCCTTTTTATTTTTTTTTTCACGTACCTGTCCAGATCTCCCAACACCATCTGTTGAAGAGGCTGCTTTTGCTCCATTTTACGCTCCTGCCTCCTTCGTCACATGTTAATTGACCGTAAAGGCTTGAGTTTATTTCTGGGCTCTCTTTTCTGTTCCATTGGTCTATGTGCCTGCTTTTATGCCGGTACCGGGCTGTTTGGATCACAGTGGCCTTGTAATACAGTTTGACCTCAGGTATTGTGATCCCTCCTGCTTTGTTCTGCTTTCTCAACATTGCTGCAGCTATTCGGCGTCGTTTATGGTTCCATATAAATTTCTGAAATGTTTCTTCTGTGACTGTGAAATATGTCATGGGTACTCTAACAGGGATTGCATGAATCTATACATCGCTCTGGGTGGTAGAGCCATTTCGATGATGTTAATTCTTCCAATTGATGAGCATGGGACATGCTTGCATTTCTGGTGTCTTCCTTAATTTCTTTCTTCAATGAGGTGTAGTGTTCTGAGTACAGGTATTTTACCTCCTTGGCGAGGTTTATTCCTCGGTACTTCCTTCTTCTTGTTGCTGCATCAAATGGGATTTTATTTTTCCTGATGTCCATGGTTGGTGTACAGAAATGCCTCTGGTTTCTGAGCATTGACTTTGTATCCGGCTGTGCTGCCCCATTCATTGATTAGGTCGAATAGTTTCTGTGGAGTCTGTGGAATTGTCGGCGTACACTCTCATGTCATCTGCAACACAATGGCCGCTTTGTTTCCTCCTTTCCAATTTGGATGCCTTTTGTGTCTTGTTCTTGTCTCATTGCTGTGGCTAGGGCTTCCAATACTGCGTTGACTAGGAGCAGTGAAGGCGGGCATCCCCGTCTTGTTCCTGATCTTCGTTGGAAAGCTCTAAGTTTTTGTCCATTGAGTACGATGTCGGCCGTAGGCCTCTCCTACATGGCCTCTATGATGTTGAGGAATGCTCCCTCTATCCCACTTTGCTGAGTGTTTTTTTTTTTTGTTTGGTTGGTTATCATAAACCGCTGCTGTACCTTATCAAATGTTTTTTTCCACATCGATAGATGATATCATGTGGGTTTTGTCTTAGCTTTTGGTTATGTGGTGTTTTATGTGTGTTGACTTGCGAATATGATACCGTCCTTGCATCCCTGGGATGAACCCCACTTGGTCATGGTCAATGCTCTTTTCAATGTATTGCTGGATGTGGTTTGCCAATATTTTGTTCAGGATTTTAGCATGTCTATTCATCAGCAATATAGGTCGGAAGTGTTCTTTCTCTGTTATGTGTTTATCTGGATTGCTGTGTAGGATGATGCTGGCTTTATTAAAAGGGTCTGGGAGTCTTCCATCTTCTTGAAGTTTTTCTAATAATCTTTGAAGGATGGGGGCTAGCCTTGCTTTAAATGCTTCGTAAAATCCTCCTGTCTAGTCCAGCGCTTTTGTGTGTTGAAAGCTTTTGAATTACTGTGTCAGTGTCATCAGTTGTGATTGGACTGTTCAGGCTTTCTGCTTCTTCTTGATTGAGTTTTGGAAGGTCGCATTTGTCTAGAAATCTGTCCCTTTCACCCAGCCTTTCAAATGTCTTGGCTTTTTTTTTTTTTTTTTACCGTCCTTTGTATTGCTGTGGTATCAGTTGTAATCGCTCCTCTCCCATTTCTGATTGTGTTTATGTGGATCCTCTCTTTTCGTCTTGACGAAGATGCTTAGAGGCTTATTGGTCTTGCTCTTCTTTTCAAAGCACCACTTCCTGGATTCATTGAACTTTGAATTGTGCTTTCAGTGTGTATGTTGTTTCATTGTGCTCTGGTCTTGGTTATTTCCTTCCTTCTATTGTCTCTGGGCTGTCTTTGTTGTTTTTCCTCCAGTTCTTGTGGGAATCGGCTCAGGCTGTTCATTGGAAAGGTTTCCCTTTTGGATAGGTCTGTACTGCTGTAAACTTCCCTCTCAGGACTGCCTTTGCTGTGACCCATCAGTTATGGGTCGTTGCAAGTTCATTTTCATTTGTTTCCATGAACTTTTTTGATTTCCTCCTTGATATCATGCTTGACCCATTCACTGTTTAATAGCATGCTGTTTAATCTGCATGAGTTTGAGTGGTTTTGAGTTCTTTCCTTGAGGTTGGTTTCTACATTCAGGCCCTTGTGGCCAGAGAAAATGCGTGTTATGATTTCAATTCTCTTGAATTTGTGGAGGCGTGTTCTGTCAACTATCCCGTGGTCTATCTTTGACAATGTTCCATGTGCATTTGAAAAGAATAGGGATTTTGCTTCTTCGGGATGAAAGGCTCTCTCTCTCCGTATATATCAGTTTAGTCCGCTTGATGTAGGACAACGTTCAATGCCACAATGTCTTTGATGATATTTTGTGTGGAAAGCCGTCCATCTTTGACAGTGGGGTGTTGGAATCCCCTACTATAACTGGGTTGCAGTCAATATCTCTCTCGAAGTCCTCAAGATTTTCTTTATGTGTTGGGGTGCTTCTAGGTTGGGAGCATATATATATTTACAATGTTAACATCTTGTGAATGGAATCTCCCCTTGAGTAGGATGAAGGGATCTTCCGGGACACTTTTAATGTCTTTTTGAAGTCAGTTTCTCTTCTGATGTGAGCTATGCTACCCTGACTCCCTCCACCGCCAATCCACTTGCTCGGAATATTTTTCTGCAGCTCTTCCCATTCCGTCTTCGTAGGTCATTTGTTCTGAGGAGGGTCTCTTGTAGGCAGCATGTGTGTGGGCCATGCTTCCTTTTCCATTCACTATTGTATGTCTCTTGATTGGGGCACATAATCCATTTACATTTAAGGTTATTATTGATGAGTACTCCTTCCTTGCCAGTTTCTCGTACCTGTGTTCATCTCTGTCTCGGTGTTTTTGTTTTTAATTTTTATTGTTATTCAGTTACAGTTGTATGCCTTCTCTCCCCAACCCTGCAGCCCACCCCAGCTGAACCCACATCCGTGCCCGACATCCAACCTCCGCCCCCGCCCCAACTCCACCCCCCATCCCTCACCCCGCCCGATCCTGTCCATGCGTCCTTCACAGAAGCTCCTGCAATCCCCTCCTCCCACCGTTCCCACCCCACTCCCCCAAGGCTAGTGTGAGATTGTTCTCAACTTCAATTTCTCTGGGTATATTTTGTTTGCTTCATTCTTCTAATGATTATGTTCCAGTTAAAGGTGGGATCATATGGTATTTGTCCATCACCACCTGGCTTATTTCACTTAGCATAATGCTCTCCAGTTCCATCCTTGCTCTTGCACAGGGTGTGAGCTCCTCCTTTCCTTCTGCTGCGTAGAATTCCATTGCGTAAATGTACCGTAGACTTTGGACCCACTCGTTTGCTGATGGGCACTTAGGTTGCTTCCAGTACTTGGCTATTGTAAACTGTGCTGCTATGAACATTGGGGTGCACAGGTTCTTTTGCATTGGTGTTTCCGGGTTCTTAGGATATAATCCCAGCAGCGGAATTGCGGGGTCAAAGGGCAGTTCCATTTTTAGATTTGTGAGGAAATTCCATAGTGTTTTCCACAGTGGCCTCACCAGTCTGCATTCCCCCCAACAGCGCACTAGGGTTCCCTTTTCTCTGCATCCTCTTCACCCTTTGTGTGTGGATTCGTTCACGTTGGCCACTCTGACCGGTGTGAGATGGTACCTCCTTGTGGTTTGAATTGGCATCTCTCTGATGGCTAGTGATGCCGAGTATCTTTTCCTATGTCTCTGGGCCCTCTGTATGTCTTCCTTGGAGAAGTGTGTGTTCAAGTCCCTTGCCCCTTTTTCAATTGGGTTGCTTGTCTTCCTGGAGTGGAGTCGTGTGAGTTCTTTATTTGGTTTTGGAGAGCAGGTCCTTGTCGGACGTATCGTTAGCTACTATGTTTTCCCATACTGTTGGTTCTTTTGTCATTTGGGGCTGTTTTCCTTAGCCGTGCAGAAGCTTTTTGTTTTGATGCGGTCCCATTTTTTATTCTTTCCCTTATGTCCCTTGCTTTAGGGGATATGTCCGTGAGGATGTTGCTGCAGGGAATGCCTGATAGTGTCCTGCCAATGTTTTCCTCAAGGACTTTTATGGTGTTACAACGTATGTGTGAGTCTTTTATCCACCTTCAGTTTATTTCTGTGTACGGTGTAAGTTGGTGGTTGAGTCCCTTTCTCTTTTTTCTTTCCTTTTTATTTTTTTTTTTCACGTACCTGTCCAGATCTCCCAACACCATCTGTTGAAGAGGCTGCTTTTGCTCCATTTTACGCTCCTGCCTCCTTCGTCACATGTTAATTGACCGTAAAGGCTTGAGTTTATTTCTGGGCTCTCTTTTCTGTTCCATTGGTCTATGTGCCTGCTTTTATGCCGGTACCGGGCTGTTTGGATCACAGTGGCCTTGTAATACAGTTTGACCTCAGGTATTGTGATCCCTCCTGCTTTGTTCTGCTTTCTCAACATTGCTGCAGCTATTCGGCGTCGTTTATGGTTCCATATAAATTTCTGAAATGTTTCTTCTGTGACTGTGAAATATGTCATGGGTACTCTAACAGGGATTGCATGAATCTATACATCGCTCTGGGTGGTAGAGCCATTTCGATGATGTTAATTCTTCCAATTGATGAGCATGGGACATGCTTGCATTTCTGGTGTCTTCCTTAATTTCTTTCTTCAATGAGGTGTAGTGTTCTGAGTACAGGTATTTTACCTCCTTGGCGAGGTTTATTCCTCGGTACTTCCTTCTTCTTGTTGCTGCATCAAATGGGATTTTATTTTTCCTGATGTCCATGGTTGGTGTACAGAAATGCCTCTGGTTTCTGAGCATTGACTTTGTATCCGGCTGTGCTGCCCCATTCATTGATTAGGTCGAATAGTTTCTGTGGAGTCTGTGGAATTGTCGGCGTACACTCTCATGTCATCTGCAACACAATGGCCGCTTTGTTTCCTCCTTTCCAATTTGGATGCCTTTTGTGTCTTGTTCTTGTCTCATTGCTGTGGCTAGGGCTTCCAATACTGCGTTGACTAGGAGCAGTGAAGGCGGGCATCCCCGTCTTGTTCCTGATCTTCGTTGGAAAGCTCTAAGTTTTTGTCCATTGAGTACGATGTCGGCCGTAGGCCTCTCCTACATGGCCTCTATGATGTTGAGGAATGCTCCCTCTATCCCACTTTGCTGAGTGTTTTTTTTTTTTGTTTGGTTGGTTATCATAAACCGCTGCTGTACCTTATCAAATGTTTTTTTCCACATCGATAGATGATATCATGTGGGTTTTGTCTTAGCTTTTGGTTATGTGGTGTTTTATGTGTGTTGACTTGCGAATATGATACCGTCCTTGCATCCCTGGGATGAACCCCACTTGGTCATGGTCAATGCTCTTTTCAATGTATTGCTGGATGTGGTTTGCCAATATTTTGTTCAGGATTTTAGCATGTCTATTCATCAGCAATATAGGTCGGAAGTGTTCTTTCTCTGTTATGTGTTTATCTGGATTGCTGTGTAGGATGATGCTGGCTTTATTAAAAGGGTCTGGGAGTCTTCCATCTTCTTGAAGTTTTTCTAATAATCTTTGAAGGATGGGGGCTAGCCTTGCTTTAAATGCTTCGTAAAATCCTCCTGTCTAGTCCAGCGCTTTTGTGTGTTGAAAGCTTTTGAATTACTGTGTCAGTGTCATCAGTTGTGATTGGACTGTTCAGGCTTTCTGCTTCTTCTTGATTGAGTTTTGGAAGGTCGCATTTGTCTAGAAATCTGTCCCTTTCACCCAGCCTTTCAAATGTCTTGGCTTTTTTTTTTTTTTTTTACCGTCCTTTGTATTGCTGTGGTATCAGTTGTAATCGCTCCTCTCCCATTTCTGATTGTGTTTATGTGGATCCTCTCTTTTCGTCTTGACGAAGATGCTTAGAGGCTTATTGGTCTTGCTCTTCTTTTCAAAGCACCACTTCCTGGATTCATTGAACTTTGAATTGTGCTTTCAGTGTGTATGTTGTTTCATTGTGCTCTGGTCTTGGTTATTTCCTTCCTTCTATTGTCTCTGGGCTGTCTTTGTTGTTTTTCCTCCAGTTCTTGTGGGAATCGGCTCAGGCTGTTCATTGGAAAGGTTTCCCTTTTGGATAGGTCTGTACTGCTGTAAACTTCCCTCTCAGGACTGCCTTTGCTGTGACCCATCAGTTATGGGTCGTTGCAAGTTCATTTTCATTTGTTTCCATGAACTTTTTTGATTTCCTCCTTGATATCATGCTTGACCCATTCACTGTTTAATAGCATGCTGTTTAATCTGCATGAGTTTGAGTGGTTTTGAGTTCTTTCCTTGAGGTTGGTTTCTACATTCAGGCCCTTGTGGCCAGAGAAAATGCGTGTTATGATTTCAATTCTCTTGAATTTGTGGAGGCGTGTTCTGTCAACTATCCCGTGGTCTATCTTTGACAATGTTCCATGTGCATTTGAAAAGAATAGGGATTTTGCTTCTTCGGGATGAAAGGCTCTCTCTCTCCGTATATATCAGTTTAGTCCGCTTGATGTAGGACAACGTTCAATGCCACAATGTCTTTGATGATATTTTGTGTGGAAAGCCGTCCATCTTTGACAGTGGGGTGTTGGAATCCCCTACTATAACTGGGTTGCAGTCAATATCTCTCTCGAAGTCCTCAAGATTTTCTTTATGTGTTGGGGTGCTTCTAGGTTGGGAGCATATATATATTTACAATGTTAACATCTTGTGAATGGAATCTCCCCTTGAGTAGGATGAAGGGATCTTCCGGGACACTTTTAATGTCTTTTTGAAGTCAGTTTCTCTTCTGATGTGAGCTATGCTACCCTGACTCCCTCCACCGCCAATCCACTTGCTCGGAATATTTTTCTGCAGCTCTTCCCATTCCGTCTTCGTAGGTCATTTGTTCTGAGGAGGGTCTCTTGTAGGCAGCATGTGTGTGGGCCATGCTTCCTTTTCCATTCACTATTGTATGTCTCTTGATTGGGGCACATAATCCATTTACATTTAAGGTTATTATTGATGAGTACTCCTTCCTTGCCAGTTTCTCGTACCTGTGTTCATCTCTGTCTCGGTGTTTTTGTTTTTAATTTTTATTGTTATTCAGTTACAGTTGTATGCCTTCTCTCCCCAACCCTGCAGCCCACCCCAGCTGAACCCACATCCGTGCCCGACATCCAACCTCCGCCCCCGCCCCAACTCCACCCCCCATCCCTCACCCCGCCCGATCCTGTCCATGCGTCCTTCACAGAAGCTCCTGCAATCCCCTCCTCCCACCGTTCCCACCCCACTCCCCCAAGGCTAGTGTGAGATTGTTCTCAACTTCAATTTCTCTGGGTATATTTTGTTTGCTTCATTCTTCTAATGATTATGTTCCAGTTAAAGGTGGGATCATATGGTATTTGTCCATCACCACCTGGCTTATTTCACTTAGCATAATGCTCTCCAGTTCCATCCTTGCTCTTGCACAGGGTGTGAGCTCCTCCTTTCCTTCTGCTGCGTAGAATTCCATTGCGTAAATGTACCGTAGACTTTGGACCCACTCGTTTGCTGATGGGCACTTAGGTTGCTTCCAGTACTTGGCTATTGTAAACTGTGCTGCTATGAACATTGGGGTGCACAGGTTCTTTTGCATTGGTGTTTCCGGGTTCTTAGGATATAATCCCAGCAGCGGAATTGCGGGGTCAAAGGGCAGTTCCATTTTTAGATTTGTGAGGAAATTCCATAGTGTTTTCCACAGTGGCCTCACCAGTCTGCATTCCCCCCAACAGCGCACTAGGGTTCCCTTTTCTCTGCATCCTCTTCACCCTTTGTGTGTGGATTCGTTCACGTTGGCCACTCTGACCGGTGTGAGATGGTACCTCCTTGTGGTTTGAATTGGCATCTCTCTGATGGCTAGTGATGCCGAGTATCTTTTCCTATGTCTCTGGGCCCTCTGTATGTCTTCCTTGGAGAAGTGTGTGTTCAAGTCCCTTGCCCCTTTTTCAATTGGGTTGCTTGTCTTCCTGGAGTGGAGTCGTGTGAGTTCTTTATTTGGTTTTGGAGAGCAGGTCCTTGTCGGACGTATCGTTAGCTACTATGTTTTCCCATACTGTTGGTTCTTTTGTCATTTGGGGCTGTTTTCCTTAGCCGTGCAGAAGCTTTTTGTTTTGATGCGGTCCCATTTTTTATTCTTTCCCTTATGTCCCTTGCTTTAGGGGATATGTCCGTGAGGATGTTGCTGCAGGGAATGCCTGATAGTGTCCTGCCAATGTTTTCCTCAAGGACTTTTATGGTGTTACAACGTATGTGTGAGTCTTTTATCCACCTTCAGTTTATTTCTGTGTACGGTGTAAGTTGGTGGTTGAGTCCCTTTCTCTTTTTTCTTTCCTTTTTATTTTTTTTTTTCACGTACCTGTCCAGATCTCCCAACACCATCTGTTGAAGAGGCTGCTTTTGCTCCATTTTACGCTCCTGCCTCCTTCGTCACATGTTAATTGACCGTAAAGGCTTGAGTTTATTTCTGGGCTCTCTTTTCTGTTCCATTGGTCTATGTGCCTGCTTTTATGCCGGTACCGGGCTGTTTGGATCACAGTGGCCTTGTAATACAGTTTGACCTCAGGTATTGTGATCCCTCCTGCTTTGTTCTGCTTTCTCAACATTGCTGCAGCTATTCGGCGTCGTTTATGGTTCCATATAAATTTCTGAAATGTTTCTTCTGTGACTGTGAAATATGTCATGGGTACTCTAACAGGGATTGCATGAATCTATACATCGCTCTGGGTGGTAGAGCCATTTCGATGATGTTAATTCTTCCAATTGATGAGCATGGGACATGCTTGCATTTCTGGTGTCTTCCTTAATTTCTTTCTTCAATGAGGTGTAGTGTTCTGAGTACAGGTATTTTACCTCCTTGGCGAGGTTTATTCCTCGGTACTTCCTTCTTCTTGTTGCTGCATCAAATGGGATTTTATTTTTCCTGATGTCCATGGTTGGTGTACAGAAATGCCTCTGGTTTCTGAGCATTGACTTTGTATCCGGCTGTGCTGCCCCATTCATTGATTAGGTCGAATAGTTTCTGTGGAGTCTGTGGAATTGTCGGCGTACACTCTCATGTCATCTGCAACACAATGGCCGCTTTGTTTCCTCCTTTCCAATTTGGATGCCTTTTGTGTCTTGTTCTTGTCTCATTGCTGTGGCTAGGGCTTCCAATACTGCGTTGACTAGGAGCAGTGAAGGCGGGCATCCCCGTCTTGTTCCTGATCTTCGTTGGAAAGCTCTAAGTTTTTGTCCATTGAGTACGATGTCGGCCGTAGGCCTCTCCTACATGGCCTCTATGATGTTGAGGAATGCTCCCTCTATCCCACTTTGCTGAGTGTTTTTTTTTTTGTTTGGTTGGTTATCATAAACCGCTGCTGTACCTTATCAAACGTTTTTTTCCACATCGATAGATGATATCATGTGGGTTTTGTCTTAGCTTTTGGTTATGTGGTGTTTTATGTGTGTTGACTTGCGAATATGATACCGTCCTTGCATCCCTGGGATGAACCCCACTTGGTCATGGTCAATGCTCTTTTCAATGTATTGCTGGATGTGGTTTGCCAATATTTTGTTCAGGATTTTAGCATGTCTATTCATCAGCAATATAGGTCGGAAGTGTTCTTTCTCTGTTATGTGTTTATCTGGATTGCTGTGTAGGATGATGCTGGCTTTATTAAAAGGGTCTGGGAGTCTTCCATCTTCTTGAAGTTTTTCTAATAATCTTTGAAGGATGGGGGCTAGCCTTGCTTTAAATGCTTCGTAAAATCCTCCTGTCTAGTCCAGCGCTTTTGTGTGTTGAAAGCTTTTGAATTACTGTGTCAGTGTCATCAGTTGTGATTGGACTGTTCAGGCTTTCTGCTTCTTCTTGATTGAGTTTTGGAAGGTCGCATTTGTCTAGAAATCTGTCCCTTTCACCCAGCCTTTCAAATGTCTTGGCTTTTTTTTTTTTTTTTTACCGTCCTTTGTATTGCTGTGGTATCAGTTGTAATCGCTCCTCTCCCATTTCTGATTGTGTTTATGTGGATCCTCTCTTTTCGTCTTGACGAAGATGCTTAGAGGCTTATTGGTCTTGCTCTTCTTTTCAAAGCACCACTTCCTGGATTCATTGAACTTTGAATTGTGCTTTCAGTGTGTATGTTGTTTCATTGTGCTCTGGTCTTGGTTATTTCCTTCCTTCTATTGTCTCTGGGCTGTCTTTGTTGTTTTTCCTCCAGTTCTTGTGGGAATCGGCTCAGGCTGTTCATTGGAAAGGTTTCCCTTTTGGATAGGTCTGTACTGCTGTAAACTTCCCTCTCAGGACTGCCTTTGCTGTGACCCATCAGTTATGGGTCGTTGCAAGTTCATTTTCATTTGTTTCCATGAACTTTTTTGATTTCCTCCTTGATATCATGCTTGACCCATTCACTGTTTAATAGCATGCTGTTTAATCTGCATGAGTTTGAGTGGTTTTGAGTTCTTTCCTTGAGGTTGGTTTCTACATTCAGGCCCTTGTGGCCAGAGAAAATGCGTGTTATGATTTCAATTCTCTTGAATTTGTGGAGGCGTGTTCTGTCAACTATCCCGTGGTCTATCTTTGACAATGTTCCATGTGCATTTGAAAAGAATAGGGATTTTGCTTCTTCGGGATGAAAGGCTCTCTCTCTCCGTATATATCAGTTTAGTCCGCTTGATGTAGGACAACGTTCAATGCCACAATGTCTTTGATGATATTTTGTGTGGAAAGCCGTCCATCTTTGACAGTGGGGTGTTGGAATCCCCTACTATAACTGGGTTGCAGTCAATATCTCTCTCGAAGTCCTCAAGATTTTCTTTATGTGTTGGGGTGCTTCTAGGTTGGGAGCATATATATATTTACAATGTTAACATCTTGTGAATGGAATCTCCCCTTGAGTAGGATGAAGGGATCTTCCGGGACACTTTTAATGTCTTTTTGAAGTCAGTTTCTCTTCTGATGTGAGCTATGCTACCCTGACTCCCTCCACCGCCAATCCACTTGCTCGGAATATTTTTCTGCAGCTCTTCCCATTCCGTCTTCGTAGGTCATTTGTTCTGAGGAGGGTCTCTTGTAGGCAGCATGTGTGTGGGCCATGCTTCCTTTTCCATTCACTATTGTATGTCTCTTGATTGGGGCACATAATCCATTTACATTTAAGGTTATTATTGATGAGTACTCCTTCCTTGCCAGTTTCTCGTACCTGTGTTCATCTCTGTCTCGGTGTTTTTGTTTTTAATTTTTATTGTTATTCAGTTACAGTTGTATGCCTTCTCTCCCCAACCCTGCAGCCCACCCCAGCTGAACCCACATCCGTGCCCGACATCCAACCTCCGCCCCCGCCCCAACTCCACCCCCCATCCCTCACCCCGCCCGATCCTGTCCATGCGTCCTTCACAGAAGCTCCTGCAATCCCCTCCTCCCACCGTTCCCACCCCACTCCCCCAAGGCTAGTGTGAGATTGTTCTCAACTTCAATTTCTCTGGGTATATTTTGTTTGCTTCATTCTTCTAATGATTATGTTCCAGTTAAAGGTGGGATCATATGGTATTTGTCCATCACCACCTGGCTTAT
Organism: Desmodus rotundus; assembly: GCF_022682495.2. Classification (NCBI taxonomy): domain Eukaryota; kingdom Metazoa; phylum Chordata; class Mammalia; order Chiroptera; family Phyllostomidae; genus Desmodus; species Desmodus rotundus. The sequence goes on from NW_026527500.1 coordinate 339,460, forward strand.
TTCACTTAGCATAATGCTCTCCAGTTCCATCCTTGCTCTTGCACAGGGTGTGAGCTCCTCCTTTCCTTCTGCTGCGTAGAATTCCATTGCGTAAATGTACCGTAGACTTTGGACCCACTCGTTTGCTGATGGGCACTTAGGTTGCTTCCAGTACTTGGCTATTGTAAACTGTGCTGCTATGAACATTGGGGTGCACAGGTTCTTTTGCATTGGTGTTTCCGGGTTCTTAGGATATAATCCCAGCAGCGGAATTGCGGGGTCAAAGGGCAGTTCCATTTTTAGATTTGTGAGGAAATTCCATAGTGTTTTCCACAGTGGCCTCACCAGTCTGCATTCCCCCCAACAGCGCACTAGGGTTCCCTTTTCTCTGCATCCTCTTCACCCTTTGTGTGTGGATTCGTTCACGTTGGCCACTCTGACCGGTGTGAGATGGTACCTCCTTGTGGTTTGAATTGGCATCTCTCTGATGGCTAGTGATGCCGAGTATCTTTTCCTATGTCTCTGGGCCCTCTGTATGTCTTCCTTGGAGAAGTGTGTGTTCAAGTCCCTTGCCCCTTTTTCAATTGGGTTGCTTGTCTTCCTGGAGTGGAGTCGTGTGAGTTCTTTATTTGGTTTTGGAGAGCAGGTCCTTGTCGGACGTATCGTTAGCTACTATGTTTTCCCATACTGTTGGTTCTTTTGTCATTTGGGGCTGTTTTCCTTAGCCGTGCAGAAGCTTTTTGTTTTGATGCGGTCCCATTTTTTATTCTTTCCCTTATGTCCCTTGCTTTAGGGGATATGTCCGTGAGGATGTTGCTGCAGGGAATGCCTGATAGTGTCCTGCCAATGTTTTCCTCAAGGACTTTTATGGTGTTACAACGTATGTGTGAGTCTTTTATCCACCTTCAGTTTATTTCTGTGTACGGTGTAAGTTGGTGGTTGAGTCCCTTTCTCTTTTTTCTTTCCTTTTTATTTTTTTTTTTCACGTACCTGTCCAGATCTCCCAACACCATCTGTTGAAGAGGCTGCTTTTGCTCCATTTTACGCTCCTGCCTCCTTCGTCACATGTTAATTGACCGTAAAGGCTTGAGTTTATTTCTGGGCTCTCTTTTCTGTTCCATTGGTCTATGTGCCTGCTTTTATGCCGGTACCGGGCTGTTTGGATCACAGTGGCCTTGTAATACAGTTTGACCTCAGGTATTGTGATCCCTCCTGCTTTGTTCTGCTTTCTCAACATTGCTGCAGCTATTCGGCGTCGTTTATGGTTCCATATAAATTTCTGAAATGTTTCTTCTGTGACTGTGAAATATGTCATGGGTACTCTAACAGGGATTGCATGAATCTATACATCGCTCTGGGTGGTAGAGCCATTTCGATGATGTTAATTCTTCCAATTGATGAGCATGGGACATGCTTGCATTTCTGGTGTCTTCCTTAATTTCTTTCTTCAATGAGGTGTAGTGTTCTGAGTACAGGTATTTTACCTCCTTGGCGAGGTTTATTCCTCGGTACTTCCTTCTTCTTGTTGCTGCATCAAATGGGATTTTATTTTTCCTGATGTCCATGGTTGGTGTACAGAAATGCCTCTGGTTTCTGAGCATTGACTTTGTATCCGGCTGTGCTGCCCCATTCATTGATTAGGTCGAATAGTTTCTGTGGAGTCTGTGGAATTGTCGGCGTACACTCTCATGTCATCTGCAACACAATGGCCGCTTTGTTTCCTCCTTTCCAATTTGGATGCCTTTTGTGTCTTGTTCTTGTCTCATTGCTGTGGCTAGGGCTTCCAATACTGCGTTGACTAGGAGCAGTGAAGGCGGGCATCCCCGTCTTGTTCCTGATCTTCGTTGGAAAGCTCTAAGTTTTTGTCCATTGAGTACGATGTCGGCCGTAGGCCTCTCCTACATGGCCTCTATGATGTTGAGGAATGCTCCCTCTATCCCACTTTGCTGAGTGTTTTTTTTTTTGTTTGGTTGGTTATCATAAACCGCTGCTGTACCTTATCAAACGTTTTTTTCCACATCGATAGATGATATCATGTGGGTTTTGTCTTAGCTTTTGGTTATGTGGTGTTTTATGTGTGTTGACTTGCGAATATGATACCGTCCTTGCATCCCTGGGATGAACCCCACTTGGTCATGGTCAATGCTCTTTTCAATGTATTGCTGGATGTGGTTTGCCAATATTTTGTTCAGGATTTTAGCATGTCTATTCATCAGCAATATAGGTCGGAAGTGTTCTTTCTCTGTTATGTGTTTATCTGGATTGCGGTGTAGGATGATGCTGGCTTTATTAAAAGGGTCTGGGAGTCTTCCATCTTCTTGAAGTTTTTCTAATAATCTTTGAAGGATGGGGGCTAGCCTTGCTTTAAATGCTTCGTAAAATCCTCCTGTCTAGTCCAGCGCTTTTGTGTGTTGAAAGCTTTTGAATTACTGTGTCAGTGTCATCAGTTGTGATTGGACTGTTCAGGCTTTCTGCTTCTTCTTGATTGAGTTTTGGAAGGTCGCATTTGTCTAGAAATCTGTCCCTTTCACCCAGCCTTTCAAATGTCTTGGCTTTTTTTTTTTTTTTTTACCGTCCTTTGTATTGCTGTGGTATCAGTTGTAATCGCTCCTCTCCCATTTCTGATTGTGTTTATGTGGATCCTCTCTTTTCGTCTTGACGAAGATGCTTAGAGGCTTATTGGTCTTGCTCTTCTTTTCAAAGCACCACTTCCTGGATTCATTGAACTTTGAATTGTGCTTTCAGTGTGTATGTTGTTTCATTGTGCTCTGGTCTTGGTTATTTCCTTCCTTCTATTGTCTCTGGGCTGTCTTTGTTGTTTTTCCTCCAGTTCTTGTGGGAATCGGCTCAGGCTGTTCATTGGAAAGGTTTCCCTTTTGGATAGGTCTGTACTGCTGTAAACTTCCCTCTCAGGACTGCCTTTGCTGTGACCCATCAGTTATGGGTCGTTGCAAGTTCATTTTCATTTGTTTCCATGAACTTTTTTGATTTCCTCCTTGATATCATGCTTGACCCATTCACTGTTTAATAGCATGCTGTTTAATCTGCATGAGTTTGAGTGGTTTTGAGTTCTTTCCTTGAGGTTGGTTTCTACATTCAGGCCCTTGTGGCCAGAGAAAATGCGTGTTATGATTTCAATTCTCTTGAATTTGTGGAGGCGTGTTCTGTCAACTATCCCGTGGTCTATCTTTGACAATGTTCCATGTGCATTTGAAAAGAATAGGGATTTTGCATCTTCGGGATGAAAGGCTCTCTCTCTCCGTATATATCAGTTTAGTCCGCTTGATGTAGGACAACGTTCAATGCCACAATGTCTTTGATGATATTTTGTGTGGAAAGCCGTCCATCTTTGACAGTGGGGTGTTGGAATCCCCTACTATAACTGGGTTGCAGTCAATATCTCTCTCGAAGTCCTCAAGATTTTCTTTATGTGTTGGGGTGCTTCTAGGTTGGGAGCATATATATATTTACAATGTTAACATCTTGTGAATGGAATCTCCCCTTGAGTAGGATGAAGGGATCTTCCGGGACACTTTTAATGTCTTTTTGAAGTCAGTTTCTCTTCTGATGTGAGCTATGCTACCCTGACTCCCTCCACCGCCAATCCACTTGCTCGGAATATTTTTCTGCAGCTCTTCCCATTCCGTCTTCGTAGGTCATTTGTTCTGAGGAGGGTCTCTTGTAGGCAGCATGTGTGTGGGCCATGCTTCCTTTTCCATTCACTATTGTATGTCTCTTGATTGGGGCACATAATCCATTTACATTTAAGGTTATTATTGATGAGTACTCCTTCCTTGCCAGTTTCTCGTACCTGTGTTCATCTCTGTCTCGGTGTTTTTGTTTTTAATTTTTATTGTTATTCAGTTACAGTTGTATGCCTTCTCTCCCCAACCCTGCAGCCCACCCCAGCTGAACCCACATCCGTGCCCGACATCCAACCTCCGCCCCCGCCCCACCTCCACCCCCCATCCCTCACCCCGCCCGATCCTGTCCATGCGTCCTTCACAGAAGCTCCTGCAATCCCCTCCTCCCACCGTTCCCACCCCACTCCCCCAAGGCTAGTGTGAGATTGTTCTCAACTTCAATTTCTCTGGGTATATTTTGTTTGCTTCATTCTTCTAATGATTATGTTCCAGTTAAAGGTGGGATCATATGGTATTTGTCCATCACCACCTGGCTTATTTCACTTAGCATAATGCTCTCCAGTTCCATCCTTGCTCTTGCACAGGGTGTGAGCTCCTCCTTTCCTTCTGCTGCGTAGAATTCCATTGCGTAAATGTACCGTAGACTTTGGACCCACTCGTTTGCTGATGGGCACTTAGGTTGCTTCCAGTACTTGGCTATTGTAAACTGTGCTGCTATGAACATTGGGGTGCACAGGTTCTTTTGCATTGGTGTTTCCGGGTTCTTAGGATATAATCCCAGCAGCGGAATTGCGGGGTCAAAGGGCAGTTCCATTTTTAGATTTGTGAGGAAATTCCATAGTGTTTTCCACAGTGGCCTCACCAGTCTGCATTCCCCCCAACAGCGCACTAGGGTTCCCTTTTCTCTGCATCCTCTTCACCCTTTGTGTGTGGATTCGTTCACGTTGGCCACTCTGACCGGTGTGAGATGGTACCTCCTTGTGGTTTGAATTGGCATCTCTCTGATGGCTAGTGATGCCGAGTATCTTTTCCTATGTCTCTGGGCCCTCTGTATGTCTTCCTTGGAGAAGTGTGTGTTCAAGTCCCTTGCCCCTTTTTCAATTGGGTTGCTTGTCTTCCTGGAGTGGAGTCGTGTGAGTTCTTTATTTGGTTTTGGAGAGCAGGTCCTTGTCGGACGTATCGTTAGCTACTATGTTTTCCCATACTGTTGGTTCTTTTGTCATTTGGGGCTGTTTTCCTTAGCCGTGCAGAAGCTTTTTGTTTTGATGCGGTCCCATTTTTTATTCTTTCCCTTATGTCCCTTGCTTTAGGGGATATGTCCGTGAGGATGTTGCTGCAGGGAATGCCTGATAGTGTCCTGCCAATGTTTTCCTCAAGGACTTTTATGGTGTTACAACGTATGTGTGAGTCTTTTATCCACCTTCAGTTTATTTCTGTGTACGGTGTAAGTTGGTGGTTGAGTCCCTTTCTCTTTTTTCTTTCCTTTTTATTTTTTTTTTTCACGTACCTGTCCAGATCTCCCAACACCATCTGTTGAAGAGGCTGCTTTTGCTCCATTTTACGCTCCTGCCTCCTTCGTCACATGTTAATTGACCGTAAAGGCTTGAGTTTATTTCTGGGCTCTCTTTTCTGTTCCATTGGTCTATGTGCCTGCTTTTATGCCGGTACCCGGGCTGTTTGGATCACAGTGGCCTTGTAATACAGTTTGACCTCAGGTATTGTGATCCCTCCTGCTTTGTTCTGCTTTCTCAACATTGCTGCAGCTATTCGGCGTCGTTTATGGTTCCATATAAATTTCTGAAATGTTTCTTCTGTGACTGTGAAATATGTCATGGGTACTCTAACAGGGATTGCATGAATCTATACATCGCTCTGGGTGGTAGAGCCATTTCGATGATGTTAATTCTTCCAATTGATGAGCATGGGACATGCTTGCATTTCTGGTGTCTTCCTTAATTTCTTTCTTCAATGAGGTGTAGTGTTCTGAGTACAGGTATTTTACCTCCTTGGCGAGGTTTATTCCTCGGTACTTCCTTCTTCTTGTTGCTGCATCAAATGGGATTTTATTTTTCCTGATGTCCATGGTTGGTGTACAGAAATGCCTCTGGTTTCTGAGCATTGACTTTGTATCCGGCTGTGCTGCCCCATTCATTGATTAGGTCGAATAGTTTCTGTGGAGTCTGTGGAATTGTCGGCGTACACTCTCATGTCATCTGCAACACAATGGCCGCTTTGTTTCCTCCTTTCCAATTTGGATGCCTTTTGTGTCTTGTTCTTGTCTCATTGCTGTGGCTAGGGCTTCCAATACTGCGTTGACTAGGAGCAGTGAAGGCGGGCATCCCCGTCTTGTTCCTGATCTTCGTTGGAAAGCTCTAAGTTTTTGTCCATTGAGTACGATGTCGGCCGTAGGCCTCTCCTACATGGCCTCTATGATGTTGAGGAATGCTCCCTCTATCCCACTTTGCTGAGTGTTTTTTTTTTTGTTTGGTTGGTTATCATAAACCGCTGCTGTACCTTATCAAACGTTTTTTTCCACATCGATAGATGATATCATGTGGGTTTTGTCTTAGCTTTTGGTTATGTGGTGTTTTATGTGTGTTGACTTGCGAATATGATACCGTCCTTGCATCCCTGGGATGAACCCCACTTGGTCATGGTCAATGCTCTTTTCAATGTATTGCTGGATGTGGTTTGCCAATATTTTGTTCAGGATTTTAGCATGTCTATTCATCAGCAATATAGGTCGGAAGTGTTCTTTCTCTGTTATGTGTTTATCTGGATTGCGGTGTAGGATGATGCTGGCTTTATTAAAAGGGTCTGGGAGTCTTCCATCTTCTTGAAGTTTTTCTAATAATCTTTGAAGGATGGGGGCTAGCCTTGCTTTAAATGCTTCGTAAAATCCTCCTGTCTAGTCCAGCGCTTTTGTGTGTTGAAAGCTTTTGAATTACTGTGTCAGTGTCATCAGTTGTGATTGGACTGTTCAGGCTTTCTGCTTCTTCTTGATTGAGTTTTGGAAGGTCGCATTTGTCTAGAAATCTGTCCCTTTCACCCAGCCTTTCAAATGTCTTGGCTTTTTTTTTTTTTTTTTACCGTCCTTTGTATTGCTGTGGTATCAGTTGTAATCGCTCCTCTCCCATTTCTGATTGTGTTTATGTGGATCCTCTCTTTTCGTCTTGACGAAGATGCTTAGAGGCTTATTGGTCTTGCTCTTCTTTTCAAAGCACCACTTCCTGGATTCATTGAACTTTGAATTGTGCTTTCAGTGTGTATGTTGTTTCATTGTGCTCTGGTCTTGGTTATTTCCTTCCTTCTATTGTCTCTGGGCTGTCTTTGTTGTTTTTCCTCCAGTTCTTGTGGGAATCGGCTCAGGCTGTTCATTGGAAAGGTTTCCCTTTTGGATAGGTCTGTACTGCTGTAAACTTCCCTCTCAGGACTGCCTTTGCTGTGACCCATCAGTTATGGGTCGTTGCAAGTTCATTTTCATTTGTTTCCATGAACTTTTTTGATTTCCTCCTTGATATCATGCTTGACCCATTCACTGTTTAATAGCATGCTGTTTAATCTGCATGAGTTTGAGTGGTTTTGAGTTCTTTCCTTGAGGTTGGTTTCTACATTCAGGCCCTTGTGGCCAGAGAAAATGCGTGTTATGATTTCAATTCTCTTGAATTTGTGGAGGCGTGTTCTGTCAACTATCCCGTGGTCTATCTTTGACAATGTTCCATGTGCATTTGAAAAGAATAGGGATTTTGCTTCTTCGGGATGAAAGGCTCTCTCTCTCCGTATATATCAGTTTAGTCCGCTTGATGTAGGACAACGTTCAATGCCACAATGTCTTTGATGATATTTTGTGTGGAAAGCCGTCCATCTTTGACAGTGGGGTGTTGGAATCCCCTACTATAACTGGGTTGCAGTCAATATCTCTCTCGAAGTCCTCAAGATTTTCTTTATGTGTTGGGGTGCTTCTAGGTTGGGAGCATATATATATTTACAATGTTAACATCTTGTGAATGGAATCTCCCCTTGAGTAGGATGAAGGGATCTTCCGGGACACTTTTAATGTCTTTTTGAAGTCAGTTTCTCTTCTGATGTGAGCTATGCTACCCTGACTCCCTCCACCGCCAATCCACTTGCTCGGAATATTTTTCTGCAGCTCTTCCCATTCCGTCTTCGTAGGTCATTTGTTCTGAGGAGGGTCTCTTGTAGGCAGCATGTGTGTGGGCCATGCTTCCTTTTCCATTCACTATTGTATGTCTCTTGATTGGGGCACATAATCCATTTACATTTAAGGTTATTATTGATGAGTACTCCTTCCTTGCCAGTTTCTCGTACCTGTGTTCATCTCTGTCTCGGTGTTTTTGTTTTTAATTTTTATTGTTATTCAGTTACAGTTGTATGCCTTCTCTCCCCAACCCTGCAGCCCACCCCAGCTGAACCCACATCCGTGCCCGACATCCAACCTCCGCCCCCGCCCCACCTCCACCCCCCATCCCTCACCCCGCCCGATCCTGTCCATGCGTCCTTCACAGAAGCTCCTGCAATCCCCTCCTCCCACCGTTCCCACCCCACTCCCCCAAGGCTAGTGTGAGATTGTTCTCAACTTCAATTTCTCTGGGTATATTTTGTTTGCTTCATTCTTCTAATGATTATGTTCCAGTTAAAGGTGGGATCATATGGTATTTGTCCATCACCACCTGGCTTATTTCACTTAGCATAATGCTCTCCAGTTCCATCCTTGCTCTTGCACAGGGTGTGAGCTCCTCCTTTCCTTCTGCTGCGTAGAATTCCATTGCGTAAATGTACCGTAGACTTTGGACCCACTCGTTTGCTGATGGGCACTTAGGTTGCTTCCAGTACTTGGCTATTGTAAACTGTGCTGCTATGAACATTGGGGTGCACAGGTTCTTTTGCATTGGTGTTTCCGGGTTCTTAGGATATAATCCCAGCAGCGGAATTGCGGGGTCAAAGGGCAGTTCCATTTTTAGATTTGTGAGGAAATTCCATAGTGTTTTCCACAGTGGCCTCACCAGTCTGCATTCCCCCCAACAGCGCACTAGGGTTCCCTTTTCTCTGCATCCTCTTCACCCTTTGTGTGTGGATTCGTTCACGTTGGCCACTCTGACCGGTGTGAGATGGTACCTCCTTGTGGTTTGAATTGGCATCTCTCTGATGGCTAGTGATGCCGAGTATCTTTTCCTATGTCTCTGGGCCCTCTGTATGTCTTCCTTGGAGAAGTGTGTGTTCAAGTCCCTTGCCCCTTTTTCAATTGGGTTGCTTGTCTTCCTGGAGTGGAGTCGTGTGAGTTCTTTATTTGGTTTTGGAGAGCAGGTCCTTGTCGGACGTATCGTTAGCTACTATGTTTTCCCATACTGTTGGTTCTTTTGTCATTTGGGGCTGTTTTCCTTAGCCGTGCAGAAGCTTTTTGTTTTGATGCGGTCCCATTTTTTATTCTTTCCCTTATGTCCCTTGCTTTAGGGGATATGTCCGTGAGGATGTTGCTGCAGGGAATGCCTGATAGTGTCCTGCCAATGTTTTCCTCAAGGACTTTTATGGTGTTACAACGTATGTGTGAGTCTTTTATCCACCTTCAGTTTATTTCTGTGTACGGTGTAAGTTGGTGGTTGAGTCCCTTTCTCTTTTTTCTTTCCTTTTTATTTTTTTTTTTCACGTACCTGTCCAGATCTCCCAACACCATCTGTTGAAGAGGCTGCTTTTGCTCCATTTTACGCTCCTGCCTCCTTCGTCACATGTTAATTGACCGTAAAGGCTTGAGTTTATTTCTGGGCTCTCTTTTCTGTTCCATTGGTCTATGTGCCTGCTTTTATGCCGGTACCGGGCTGTTTGGATCACAGTGGCCTTGTAATACAGTTTGACCTCAGGTATTGTGATCCCTCCTGCTTTGTTCTGCTTTCTCAACATTGCTGCAGCTATTCGGCGTCGTTTATGGTTCCATATAAATTTCTGAAATGTTTCTTCTGTGACTGTGAAATATGTCATGGGTACTCTAACAGGGATTGCATGAATCTATACATCGCTCTGGGTGGTAGAGCCATTTCGATGATGTTAATTCTTCCAATTGATGAGCATGGGACATGCTTGCATTTCTGGTGTCTTCCTTAATTTCTTTCTTCAATGAGGTGTAGTGTTCTGAGTACAGGTATTTTACCTCCTTGGCGAGGTTTATTCCTCGGTACTTCCTTCTTCTTGTTGCTGCATCAAATGGGATTTTATTTTTCCTGATGTCCATGGTTGGTGTACAGAAATGCCTCTGGTTTCTGAGCATTGACTTTGTATCCGGCTGTGCTGCCCCATTCATTGATTAGGTCGAATAGTTTCTGTGGAGTCTGTGGAATTGTCGGCGTACACTCTCATGTCATCTGCAACACAATGGCCGCTTTGTTTCCTCCTTTCCAATTTGGATGCCTTTTGTGTCTTGTTCTTGTCTCATTGCTGTGGCTAGGGCTTCCAATACTGCGTTGACTAGGAGCAGTGAAGGCGGGCATCCCCGTCTTGTTCCTGATCTTCGTTGGAAAGCTCTAAGTTTTTGTCCATTGAGTACGATGTCGGCCGTAGGCCTCTCCTACATGGCCTCTATGATGTTGAGGAATGCTCCCTCTATCCCACTTTGCTGAGTGTTTTTTTTTTTGTTTGGTTGGTTATCATAAACCGCTGCTGTACCTTATCAAACGTTTTTTTCCACATCGATAGATGATATCATGTGGGTTTTGTCTTAGCTTTTGGTTATGTGGTGTTTTATGTGTGTTGACTTGCGAATATGATACCGTCCTTGCATCCCTGGGATGAACCCCACTTGGTCATGGTCAATGCTCTTTTCAATGTATTGCTGGATGTGGTTTGCCAATATTTTGTTCAGGATTTTAGCATGTCTATTCATCAGCAATATAGGTCGGAAGTGTTCTTTCTCTGTTATGTGTTTATCTGGATTGCGGTGTAGGATGATGCTGGCTTTATTAAAAGGGTCTGGGAGTCTTCCATCTTCTTGAAGTTTTTCTAATAATCTTTGAAGGATGGGGGCTAGCCTTGCTTTAAATGCTTCGTAAAATCCTCCTGTCTAGTCCAGCGCTTTTGTGTGTTGAAAGCTTTTGAATTACTGTGTCAGTGTCATCAGTTGTGATTGGACTGTTCAGGCTTTCTGCTTCTTCTTGATTGAGTTTTGGAAGGTCGCATTTGTCTAGAAATCTGTCCCTTTCACCCAGCCTTTCAAATGTCTTGGCTTTTTTTTTTTTTTTTTACCGTCCTTTGTATTGCTGTGGTATCAGTTGTAATCGCTCCTCTCCCATTTCTGATTGTGTTTATGTGGATCCTCTCTTTTCGTCTTGACGAAGATGCTTAGAGGCTTATTGGTCTTGCTCTTCTTTTCAAAGCACCACTTCCTGGATTCATTGAACTTTGAATTGTGCTTTCAGTGTGTATGTTGTTTCATTGTGCTCTGGTCTTGGTTATTTCCTTCCTTCTATTGTCTCTGGGCTGTCTTTGTTGTTTTTCCTCCAGTTCTTGTGGGAATCGGCTCAGGCTGTTCATTGGAAAGGTTTCCCTTTTGGATAGGTCTGTACTGCTGTAAACTTCCCTCTCAGGACTGCCTTTGCTGTGACCCATCAGTTATGGGTCGTTGCAAGTTCATTTTCATTTGTTTCCATGAACTTTTTTGATTTCCTCCTTGATATCATGCTTGACCCATTCACTGTTTAATAGCATGCTGTTTAATCTGCATGAGTTTGAGTGGTTTTGAGTTCTTTCCTTGAGGTTGGTTTCTACATTCAGGCCCTTGTGGCCAGAGAAAATGCGTGTTATGATTTCAATTCTCTTGAATTTGTGGAGGCGTGTTCTGTCAACTATCCCGTGGTCTATCTTTGACAATGTTCCATGTGCATTTGAAAAGAATAGGGATTTTGCTTCTTCGGGATGAAAGGCTCTCTCTCTCCGTATATATCAGTTTAGTCCGCTTGATGTAGGACAACGTTCAATGCCACAATGTCTTTGATGATATTTTGTGTGGAAAGCCGTCCATCTTTGACAGTGGGGTGTTGGAATCCCCTACTATAACTGGGTTGCAGTCAATATCTCTGTCGAAGTGCTCAAGATTTTCTTTATGTGTTGGGGTGCTTCTAGGTTGGGAGCATATATATATTTACAATGTTAACATCTTGTGAATGGAATCTCCCCTTGAGTAGGATGAAGGGATCTTCCGGGACACTTTTAATGTCTTTTTGAAGTCAGTTTCTCTTCTGATGTGAGCTATGCTACCCTGACTCCCTCCACCGCCAATCCACTTGCTCGGAATATTTTTCTGCAGCTCTTCCCATTCCGTCTTCGTAGGTCATTTGTTCTGAGGTGGGTCTCTTGTAGGCAGCATGTGTGTGGGCCATGCTTCCTTTTCCATTCACTATTGTATGTCTCTTGATTGGGGCACATAATCCATTTACATTTAAGGTTATTATTGATGAGTACTCCTTCCTTGCCAGTTTCTCGTACCTGTGTTCATCTCTGTCTCGGTGTTTTTGTTTTTAATTTTTATTGTTATTCAGTTACAGTTGTATGCCTTCTCTCCTGAACCCTGCAGCCCACCCCAGCTGAACCCACATCCGTGCCCGACATCCAACCTCCGCCTCCGCCCCACCGCCACCCCCCCAACCCTCACCCCGTCCGATCCTGTCCATGCGTCCTTCACAGAAGCTCCTGCAATCCCCTCCTCCCACCGTTCCCACCCCACTCCCCCAAGGCTAGTGTGAGATTGTTCTCAACTTCAATTTCTCTGGGTATATTTTGTTTGCTTCATTCTTCTAATGATTATGTTCCAGTTAAAGGTGGGATCATATGGTATTTGTCCCTCACCACCTGGCTTATTTCACTTAGCATAATGCTCTCCAGTTCCATCCTTGCTCTTGCACAGGGTGTGAGCTCCTCCTTGCCTTCTGCTGCGTAGAATTCCATTGCGTAAATGTACCGTAGACTTTGGACCCACTCGTTTGCTGATGGGCACTTAGGTTGCTTCCAGTACTTGGCTATTGTAAACGGTGCTGCTATGAACATTGGGGTGCACAGGTTCTTTTGCATTGGTGTTTCAGGGTTCTTAGGATATAATCCCAGCAGTGGAATTGCGGGGTCAAAGGGCAGTTCCATTTTTAGATTTGTGAGGAAATTCCATAGTGTTTTCCACAGTGGCCTCACCAGTCTGCATTCCCCCCAACAGCGCACTAGGGTTCCCTTTTCTCTGCATCCTCTTCACCCTTTGTGTGTGGATTCGTTCACGTTGGCCACTCTGACCGGTGTGAGATGGTACCTCCTTGTGGTTTGAATTGGCATCTCTCTGATGGCTAGTGATGCCGAGTATCTTTTCCTATGTCTCTGGGCCCTCTGTATGTCTTCCTTGGAGAAGTGTGTGTTCAAGTCCCTTGCCCCTTTTTCAATTGGGTTGCTTGTCTTCCTGGAGTGGAGTCGTGTGAGTTCTTTATCTAGTTTTGGAGAGCAGGTCCTTGTCGGACGTATCGTTAGCTACTATGTTTTCCCATACTGTTGGTTCTTTTGTGATTTGGGGCTGTTTTCCTTAGCCGTGCAGAAGCTTTTTGTTTTGATGCGGTCCCATTTTTTATTCTTTCCCTTATGTCCCTTGCTTTAGGGGATATGTCCGTGAGGATGTTGCTGCAGGGAATGCCTGATAGTGTCCTGCCAATGTTTTCCTCAAGGACTTTTATGGTGTTACAACGTATGTGTGAGTCTTTTATCCACCTTCAGTTTATTTCTGTGTACGGTGTAAGTTGGTGGTTGAGTCCCTTTCTCTTTTTTCTTTCCTTTTTATTTTTTTTTTCTCGTACCTGTCCAGATCTCCCAACACCATCTGTTGAAGAGGCTGCTTTTGCTCCATTTTACGCTCCTGCCTCCTTCGTCACATGTTAATTGACCGTAAAGGCTTGAGTTTATTTCTGGGCTCTCTTTTCTGTTCCATTGGTCTATGTGCCTGCTTTTATGCCGGTACCGGGCTGTTTGGATCACAGCGGCCTTGTAATACAGTTTGACCTCAGGTATTGTGATCCCTCCTGCTTTGTTCTGCTTTCTCAACATTGCTGCAGCTATTCGGCGTCGTTTATGGTTCCATATAAATTTCTGAAATGTTTCTTCTGTGACTGTGAAATATGTCATGGGTACTCTAACAGGGATTGCATGAATCTATACATCGCTCTGGGTGGTAGAGCCATTTCGATGATGTTAATTCTTCCAATTGATGAGCATGGGACATGCTTGCATTTCTGGTGTCTTCCTTAATTTCTTTCTTCAATGAGGTGTAGTGTTCTGAGTACAGGTATTTTACCTCCTTGGCGAGGTTTATTCCTCGGTACTTCCTTCTTCTTGTTGCTGCATCAAATGGGATTTTATTTTTCCTGATGTCCATGGTTGGTGTACAGAAATGCCTCTGGTTTCTGAGCATTGACTTTGTATCCGGCTGTGCTGCCCCATTCATTGATTAGGTCGAATAGTTTCTGTGGAGTCTGTGGAATTGTCGGCGTACACTCTCATGTCATCTGCAACACAATGGCCGCTTTGTTTCCTCCTTTCCAATTTGGATGCCTTTTGTGTCTTGTTCTTGTCTCATTGCTGTGGCTAGGGCTTCCAATACTGCGTTGACTAGGAGCAGTGAAGGCGGGCATCCCCGTCTTGTTCCTGATCTTCGTTGGAAAGCTCTAAGTTTTTGTCCATTGAGTACGATGTCGGCCGTAGGCCTCTCCTACATGGCCTCTATGATGTTGAGGAATGCTCCCTCTATCCCACTTTGCTGAGTGTTTTTTTTTTTTTTGTTTGGTTGGTTATCATAAACCGCTGCTGTACCTTATCAAATGTTTTTTTCCACATCGATAGATGATATCATGTGGGTTTTGTCTTAGCTTTTGGTTATGTGGTGTTTTATGTGTGTTGACTTGCGAATATGATACCGTCCTTGCATCCCTGGGATGAACCCCACTTGGTCATGGTCAATGCTCTTTTCAATGTATTGCTGGATGTGGTTTGCCAATATTTTGTTCAGGATTTTAGCATGTCTATTCATCAGCAATATAGGTCGGAAGTGTTCTTTCTCTGTTATGTGTTTATCTGGATTGCTGTGTAGGATGATGCTGGCTTTATTAAAAGGGTCTGGGAGTCTTCCATCTTCTTGAAGTTTTTCTAATAATCTTTGAAGGATGGGGGCTAGCCTTGCTTTAAATGCTTCGTAAAATCCTCCTGTCTAGTCCAGCGCTTTTGTGTGTTGAAAGCTTTTGAATTACTGTGTCAGTGTCATCAGTTGTGATTGGACTGTTCAGGCTTTCTGCTTCTTCTTGATTGAGTTTTGGAAGGTCGCATTTGTCTAGAAATCTGTCCCTTTCACCCAGCCTTTCAAATGTCTTGGCTTTTTTTTTTTTTTTTTACCGTCCTTTGTATTGCTGTGGTATCAGTTGTAATCGCTCCTCTCCCATTTCTGATTGTGTTTATGTGGATCCTCTCTTTTCGTCTTGACGAAGATGCTTAGAGGCTTATTGGTCTTGCTCTTCTTTTCAAAGCACCACTTCCTGGATTCATTGAACTTTGAATTGTGCTTTCAGTGTGTATGTTGTTTCATTGTGCTCTGGTCTTGGTTATTTCCTTCCTTCTATTGTCTCTGGGCTGTCTTTGTTGTTTTTCCTCCAGTTCTTGTGGGAATCGGCTCAGGCTGTTCATTGGAAAGGTTTCCCTTTTGGATAGGTCTGTACTGCTGTAAACTTCCCTCTCAGGACTGCCTTTGCTGTGACCCATCAGTTATGGGTCGTTGCAAGTTCATTTTCATTTGTTTCCATGAACTTTTTTGATTTCCTCCTTGATATCATGCTTGACCCATTCACTGTTTAATAGCATGCTGTTTAATCTGCATGAGTTTGAGTGGTTTTGAGTTCTTTCCTTGAGGTTGGTTTCTACATTCAGGCCCTTGTGGCCAGAGAAAATGCGTGTTATGATTTCAATTCTCTTGAATTTGTGGAGGCGTGTTCTGTCAACTATCCCGTGGTCTATCTTTGACAATGTTCCATGTGCATTTGAAAAGAATAGGGATTTTGCTTCTTCGGGATGAAAGGCTCTCTCTCTCCGTATATATCAGTTTAGTCCGCTTGATGTAGGACAACGTTCAATGCCACAATGTCTTTGATGATATTTTGTGTGGAAAGCCGTCCATCTTTGACAGTGGGGTGTTGGAATCCCCTACTATAACTGGGTTGCAGTCAATATCTCTCTCGAAGTCCTCAAGATTTTCTTTATGTGTTGGGGTGCTTCTAGGTTGGGAGCATATATATATTTACAATGTTAACATCTTGTGAATGGAATCTCCCCTTGAGTAGGATGAAGGGATCTTCCGGGACACTTTTAATGTCTTTTTGAAGTCAGTTTCTCTTCTGATGTGAGCTATGCTACCCTGACTCCCTCCACCGCCAATCCACTTGCTCGGAATATTTTTCTGCAGCTCTTCCCATTCCGTCTTCGTAGGTCATTTGTTCTGAGGAGGGTCTCTTGTAGGCAGCATGTGTGTGGGCCATGCTTCCTTTTCCATTCACTATTGTATGTCTCTTGATTGGGGCACATAATCCATTTACATTTAAGGTTATTATTGATGAGTACTCCTTCCTTGCCAGTTTCTCGTACCTGTGTTCATCTCTGTCTCGGTGTTTTTGTTTTTAATTTTTATTGTTATTCAGTTACAGTTGTATGCCTTCTCTCCCCAACCCTGCAACCCACCCCAGCTGAACCCACATCCGTGCCCGACATCCAACCTCCGCCCCCGCCCCACCTCCACCCCCCATCCCTCACCCCGCCCGATCCTGTCCATGCGTCCTTCACAGAAGCTCCTGCAATCCCCTCCTCCCACCGTTCCCACGCCACTCCCCCAAGGCTAGTGTGAGATTGTTCTCAACTTCAATTTCTCTGGGTATATTTTGTTTGCTTCATTCTTCTAATGATTATGTTCCAGTTAAAGGTGGGATCATATGGTATTTGTCCATCACCACCTGGCTTATTTCACTTAGCATAATGCTCTCCAGTTCCATCCTTGCTCTTGCACAGGGTGTGAGCTCCTCCTTTCCTTCTGCTGCGTAGAATTCCATTGCGTAAATGTACCGTAGACTTTGGACCCACTCGTTTGCTGATGGGCACTTAGGTTGCTTCCAGTACTTGGCTATTGTAAACTGTGCTGCTATGAACATTGGGGTGCACAGGTTCTTTTGCATTGGTGTTTCAGGGTTCTTAGGATATAATCCCAGCAGCGGAATTGCGGGGTCAAAGGGCAGTTCCATTTTTAGATTTGTGAGGAAATTCCATAGTGTTTTCCACAGTGGCCTCACCAGTCTGCATTCCCCCCAACAGCGCACTAGGGTTCCCTTTTCTCTGCATCCTCTTCACCCTTTGTGTGTGGATTCGTTCACGTTGGCCACTCTGACCGGTGTGAGATGGTACCTCCTTGTGGTTTGAATTGGCATCTCTCTGATGGCTAGTGATGCCGAGTATCTTTTCCTATGTCTCTGGGCCCTCTGTATGTCTTCCTTGGAGAAGTGTGTGTTCAAGTCCCTTGCCCCTTTTTCAATTGGGTTGCTTGTCTTCCTGGAGTGGAGTCGTGTGAGTTCTTTATTTGGTTTTGGAGAGCAGGTCCTTGTCGGACGTATCGTTAGCTACTATGTTTTCCCATACTGTTGGTTCTTTTGTGATTTGGGGCTGTTTTCCTTAGCCGTGCAGAAGCTTTTTGTTTTGATGCGGTCCCATTTTTTATTCTTTCCCTTATGTCCCTTGCTTTAGGGGATATGTCCGTGAGGATGTTGCTGCAGGGAATGCCTGATAGTGTCCTGCCAATGTTTTCCTCAAGGACTTTTATGGTGTTACAACGTATGTGTGAGTCTTTTATCCACCTTCAGTTTATTTCTGTGTACGGTGTAAGTTGGTGGTTGAGTCCCTTTCTCTTTTTTCTTTCCTTTTTATTTTTTTTTTTCACGTACCTGTCCAGATCTCCCAACACCATCTGTTGAAGAGGCTGCTTTTGCTCCATTTTACGCTCCTGCCTCCTTCGTCACATGTTAATTGACCGTAAAGGCTTGAGTTTATTTCTGGGCTCTCTTTTCTGTTCCATTGGTCTATGTGCCTGCTTTTATGCCGGTACCCGGGCTGTTTGGATCACAGTGGCCTTGTAATACAGTTTGACCTCAGGTATTGTGATCCCTCCTGCTTTGTTCTGCTTTCTCAACATTGCTGCAGCTATTCGGCGTCGTTTATGGTTCCATATAAATTTCTGAAATGTTTCTTCTGTGACTGTGAAATATGTCATGGGTACTCTAACAGGGATTGCATGAATCTATACATCGCTCTGGGTGGTAGAGCCATTTCGATGATGTTAATTCTTCCAATTGATGAGCATGGGACATGCTTGCATTTCTGGTGTCTTCCTTAATTTCTTTCTTCAATGAGGTGTAGTGTTCCGAGTACAGGTATTTTACCTCCTTGGCGAGGTTTATTCCTCGGTACTTCCTTCTTCTTGTTGCTGCATCAAATGGGATTTTATTTTTCCTGATGTCCATGGTTGGTGTACAGAAATGCCTCTGGTTTCTGAGCATTGACTTTGTATCCGGCTGTGCTGCCCCATTCATTGATTAGGTCGAATAGTTTCTGTGGAGTCTGTGGAATTGTCGGCGTACACTCTCATGTCATCTGCAACACAATGGCCGCTTTGTTTCCTCCTTTCCAATTTGGATGCCTTTTGTGTCTTGTTCTTGTCTCATTGCTGTGGCTAGGGCTTCCAATACTGCGTTGACTAGGAGCAGTGAAGGCGGGCATCCCCGTCTTGTTCCTGATCTTCGTTGGAAAGCTCTAAGTTTTTGTCCATTGAGTACGATGTCGGCCGTAGGCCTCTCCTACATGGCCTCTATGATGTTGAGGAATGCTCCCTCTATCCCACTTTGCTGAGTGTTTTTTTTTTTTTGTTTGGTTGGTTATCATAAACCGCTGCTGTACCTTATCAAATGTTTTTTTCCACATTGATAGATGATATCATGTGGGTTTTGTCTTAGGTTTTGGTTATGTGGTGTTTTATGTGTGTTGACTTGCGAATATGATACCGTCCTTGCATCCCTGGGATGAACCCCACTTGGTCATGGTCAATGCTCTTTTCAATGTATTGCTGGATGTGGTTTGCCAATATTTTGTTCAGGATTTTAGCATGTCTATTCATCAGCAATATAGGTCGGAAGTGTTCTTTCTCTGTTATGTGTTTATCTGGATTGCTGTGTAGGATGATGCTGGCTTTATTAAAAGGGTCTGGGAGTCTTCCATCTTCTTGAAGTTTTTCTAATAATCTTTGAAGGATGGGGGCTAGCCTTGCTTTAAATGCTTCGTAAAATCCTCCTGTCTAGTCCAGCGCTTTTGTGTGTTGAAAGCTTTTGAATTACTGTGTCAGTGTCATCAGTTGTGATTGGACTGTTCAGGCTTTCTGCTTCTTCTTGATTGAGTTTTGGAAGGTCGCATTTGTCTAGAAATCTGTCCCTTTCACCCAGCCTTTCAAATGTCTTGGCTTTTTTTTTTTTTTTTTACCGTCCTTTGTATTGCTGTGGTATCAGTTGTAATCGCTCCTCTCCCATTTCTGATTGTGTTTATGTGGATCCTCTCTTTTCGTCTTGACGAAGATGCTTAGAGGCTTATTGGTCTTGCTCTTCTTTTCAAAGCACCACTTCCTGGATTCATTGAACTTTGAATTGTGCTTTCAGTGTGTATGTTGTTTCATTGTGCTCTGGTCTTGGTTATTTCCTTCCTTCTATTGTCTCTGGGCTGTCTTTGTTGTTTTTCCTCCAGTTCTTGTGGGAATCGGCTCAGGCTGTTCATTGGAAAGGTTTCCCTTTTGGATAGGTCTGTACTGCTGTAAACTTCCCTCTCAGGACTGCCTTTGCTGTGACCCATCAGTTATGGGTCGTTGCAAGTTCATTTTCATTTGTTTCCATGAACTTTTTTGATTTCCTCCTTGATATCATGCTTGACCCATTCACTGTTTAATAGCATGCTGTTTAATCTGCATGAGTTTGAGTGGTTTTGAGTTCTTTCCTTGAGGTTGGTTTCTACATTCAGGCCCTTGTGGCCAGAGAAAATGCGTGTTATGATTTCAATTCTCTTGAATTTGTGGAGGCGTGTTCTGTCAACTATCCCGTGGTCTATCTTTGACAATGTTCCATGTGCATTTGAAAAGAATAGGGATTTTGCTTCTTCGGGATGAAAGGCTCTCTCTCTCCGTATATATCAGTTTAGTCCGCTTGATGTAGGACAACGTTCAATGCCACAATGTCTTTGATGATATTTTGTGTGGAAAGCCGTCCATCTTTGACAGTGGGGTGTTGGAATCCCCTACTATAACTGGGTTGCAGTCAATATCTCTGTCGAAGTGCTCAAGATTTTCTTTATGTGTTGGGGTGCTTGTATGTTGGGACCATATATATATTTACAATGTTAACATCTTGTGAATGGAATCTCCCCTTGAGTAGGATGAAGGGATCTTCCGGGACACTTTTAATGTCTTTTTGAAGTCAGTTTCTCTTCTGATGTGAGCTATGCTACCCTGACTCCCTCCACCGCCAATCCACTTGCTCGGAATATTTTTCTGCAGCGCTTCCCATTCCGTCTTCGTAGGTCATTTGTTCTGAGGTGGGTCTCTTGTAGGCAGCATGTGTGTGGGCCATGCTTCCTTTTCCATTCACTATTGTATGTCTCTTGATTGGGGCACATAATCCATTTACATTTAAGGTTATTATTGATGAGTACTCCTTCCTTGCCAGTTTCTCGTACCTGTGTTCATCTCTGTCTCGGTGTTTTTGTTTTTAATTTTTATTGTTATTCAGTTACAGTTGTATGCCTTCTCTCCCCAACCCTGCAGCCCACCCCAGCTGAACCCACATCCGTGCCCGACATCCAACCTCCGCCTCCAACCCACCACCACCCCCCAACCCTCACCCCGCCCGATCCTGTCCATGCGTCCTTCACAGAAGCTCCTGCAATCCCCTCTTCCCACCGTTCCCACCCCACTCCCCCAAGGCTAGTGTGAGATTGTTCTCAACTTCAATTTCTCTGGGTATATTTTGTTTGCTTCATTCTTCTAATGATTATGTTCCAGTTAAAGGTGGGATCATATGGTATTTGTCCCTCACCACCTGGCTTATTTCACTTAGCATAATGCTCTCCAGTTCCATCCTTGCTCTTGCACAGGGTGTGAGCTCCTCCTTGCCTTCTGCTGCGTAGAATTCCATTGCGTAAATGTACCGTAGACTTTGGACCCACTCGTTTGCTGATGGGCACTTAGGTTGCTTCCAGTACTTGGCTATTGTAAACGGTGCTGCTATGAACATTGGGGTGCACAGGTTCTTTTGCATTGGTGTTTCAGGGTTCTTAGGATATAATCCCAGCAGCGGAATTGCGGGGTCAAAGGGCAGTTCCATTTTTAGATTTGTGAGGAAATTCCATAGTGTTTTCCACAGTGGCCTCACCAGTCTGTATTCCCCCCAACAGCACACTAGGGTTCCCTTTTCTCTCCATCCTCTTCACCCTTTGTGTGTGGATTCGTTCACGTTGGCCACTCTGACCGGTGTGAGATGGTACCTCCTTGTGGTTTGAATTGGCATCTCTCTGATGGCTAGTGATGCCGAGTATCTTTTCCTATGTCTCTGGGCCCTCTGTATGTCTTCCTTGGAGAAGTGTGTGTTCAAGTCCCTTGCCCCTTTTTCAATTGGGTTGCTTGTCTTCCTGGAGTGGAGTCGTGTGAGTTCTTTATCTAGTTTTGGAGAGCAGGTCCTTGTCGGACGTATCGTTAACTACTATGTTTTCCCATACTGTTGGTTCTTTTGTGATTTGGGGCTGTTTTCCTTAGCCGTGCAGAAGCTTTTTGTTTTGATGCGGTCCCATTTTTTATTCTTTCCCTTATGTCCCTTGCTTTAGGGGATATGTCCGTGAGGATGTTGCTGCAGGGAATGCCTGATAGTGTCCTGCCAATGTTTTCCTCAAGGACTTTTATGGTGTTACAACGTATGTGTGAGTCTTTTATCCACCTTCAGTTTATTTCTGTGTACGGTGTAAGTTGGTGGTTGAGTCCCTTTCTCTTTTTTCTTTCCTTTTTATTTTTTTTTTCACGTACCTGTCCAGATCTCCCAACACCATCTGTTGAAGAGGCTGCTTTTGCTCCATTTTACGCTCCTGCCTCCTTCGTCACATGTTAATTGACCGTAAAGGCTTGAGTTTATTTCTGGGCTCTCTTTTCTGTTCCATTGGTCTATGTGCCTGCTTTTATGCCGGTACCGGGCTGTTTGGATCACAGTGGCCATGTAATACAGTTTGACCTCAGGTATTGTGATCCCTCCTGCTTTGTTCTGCTTTCTCAACATTGCTGCAGCTATTCGGCGTCGTTTATGGTTCCATATAAATTTCTGAAATGTTTCTTCTGTGACTGTGAAATATGTCATGGGTACTCTAACAGGGATAGCATGAATCTATACATCGCTCTGGGTGGTAGAGCCATTTCGATGATGTTAATTCTTCCATGATGAGCATGGGACATGCTTGCATTTCTGGTGTCTTCCTTAATTTCTTTCTTCAATGAGGTGTAGTGTTCCGAGTACAGGTATTTTACCTCCTTGGCGCGGTTTATTCCTTGGTACTTCCTTTTTCTTGTTGCTGCATCAAATGGGATTTTATTTTTCCTGATGTCCATGGTTGGTGCACAGAAATGCCTCTGTTTTCTGAGCATTGACTTTGTATCCGGCTGTGCTGCCCCATTCATTGATTAGGTCGAATAGTTTCTGTGGAGTCTGTGGAATTGTCGGGGTACACTCTCATGTCATCTGCAACACAATGGCCGCTTTGTTTCCTCCTTTCCAATTTGGATGCCTTTTGTGTCTTGTTCTTGTCTCATTGCTGTGGCTAGGGCTTCCAATACTGCGTTGACTAGGAGCAGTGAAGGCGGGCATCCCCGTCTTGTTCCTGATCTTCGTTGGAAAGCTCTAAGTTTTTGTCCATTGAGTACGATGTCGGCCGTAGGCCTCTCCTACATGGCCTCTATGATGTTGAGGAATGCTCCCTCTATCCCACTTTGCTGAGTGTTTTTTTTTTTTGTTTGGTTGGTTATCATAAACCGCTGCTGTATCTTATCAAATGTTTTTTTACACATCGATAGATGATATCATGTGGGTTTTGTCTTAGGTTTTGGTTATGTGGTGTTTTATGTGTGTTGACTTGCGAATATGATACCGTCCTTGCATCCCTGGGATGAACCCCACTTGGTCACGGTGAATGCTCTTTTCAATGTATTGCTGGATGTGGTTTGCCAGTATTTTGTTCAGGATTTTAGCATCTCTATCCATCAGCAATATAGGTCGGAAGTGTTCTTTCTCTGTTATGTGTTTATCTGGATTGCTGTGTAGGATGATGCTGGCTTTATTAAAAGGGTCTGGGAGTCTTCCATGTTCTTGAAGTTTTTCTAATAATCTTTGAAGGATGGGGGCTAGCCTTGCTTTAAATGCTTCGTAAAATCCTCCTGTCTAGTCCAGCGCTTTTGTGTGTTGAAAGCTTTTGAATTACTGTGTCAGTGTCATCAGTTGTGATTGGACTGTTCAGGCTTTCTGCTTCTTCTTGATTGAGTTTTGGAAGGTCGCATTTGTCTAGAAATCTGTCCCTTTCACCCAGCCTTTCAAATGTCTTGGTTTTTTTTTTTTTTTTTTTAATCGTCCTTTGTATTGCTGTGGTATCAGTTGTAATCGCTCCTCTCCCATTTCTGATTGTGTTTATGTGGATCCTCTCTTTTCGTCTTGACGAAGATGCTTGGAGGCTTATTGGTCTTGCTTTTCTTTTCAAAGCACCAGTTCCTGGATTCAGTGAACTTTGAATTGTGCTTTCATTGTGTATGTTGTTTCATTGTGCTCTGGTCTTCGTTATTTCCTTCCTTCTATTGTCTCTGGGCTGTCTTTGTTGTTTTTCCTCGAGTTCTTGTGCGAATCGGCTCAGGCTGTTCATTGGAAAGGTTTCTCTTTTGGATAGGTCTGTACTGCTGTAAACTTCCGTCTCAGGACTGCCTTTGATGTGACCCATCAGTTATGGGTCGTTGCAAGTTCATTTTCATTTGTTTCCATGAACTTTTTTGATTTCCTCCTTGATATCATGCTTGACCCATTCACTGTTTAATAGCATGCTGTTTAATCTGCATGAGTTTGAGTGGTTTTGAGTTCTTTCCTTGAGGCTGGTTTCTACATTCAGGCCCTTGTGGCCAGAGAAAATGAGTGTTATGATTTCAATTCTCTTGAATTTGTGGAGGCGTGTTTTGTCAACTATCCCGTGGTCTATCTTTGAAAATGTTCCATGTGCATTTGAAAAGAATAGGGATTTTGCTTCTTCGGGATGAAAGGCTCTCTCTCTCCGTATATATCAGTTTAGTCCGCTTGATGTAGGACAATGTTCAATGCCACAATGTCTTTGATGATATTTTGTGTGGAAAGCCGTCCATCTTTGACAGTGGGGTGTTGGAATCCCCTACTATAACTGGGTTGCAGTCAATATCTCTCTCGAAGTCCTCAAGATTTTCTTTATGTGTTGGGGTGCTTCTATGTTGGGAGCATATATATATTTACAATGTTAACGTCTTGTGAATGGAGTCTCCCCTTGAGTAGGATGAAGGGATCTTCCGGGACCCTTTTAATGTCTTTTTGAAGTCATTTTCTCTTCAGATGTGAGCTATGCTACCCTGACTCCCCCCACCGCCAATCCACTTGCTCGGAATATTTTTCTGCAGCTCTTCCCATTCCGTCTTCGTAGGTCATTTGTTCTGAGGTGGGTCTCTTGTAGGCAGCATGTGTGTGGGCCATGCTTCCTTTTCCATTCACTATTGTATATCTCTTGATTGGGGCACATAATCCATTTACATTTAAGGTTATTATTGATGAGTACTCCTTCCTTGCCAGTTTCTCGTACCTGTGTTCATCTCTGTCTCGGTGTTTTTGTTTTTAATTTTTATTGTTATTCAGTTACAGTTGTATGCCTTCTCTCCCCAACCCTGCAGCCCACCCCAGCTGAACCCACATCCGTGCCCGACATCCAACCTCCGCCCCAGCCCCCCACCACCCCCCATCCCTCACCCCGCCCGATCCTGTCCATGCGTCCTTCACAGAAGCTCCTGCAATCCCCTACTCCCACTGTTCCCACCCCACTCCCCCAAGGCTAGTGTGAGATTGTTCTCAACTTCAATGTCTCTGGGTATGTTTTGTTTGCTTCATTCTTCTAATGATTATGTTCCAGTTAAAGGTGGGATCATATGGTATTTGTCCCTCACCGCCTGGCTTATTTCACTTAGCATAATGCTCTCCAGTTCCATCCTTGCTCTTGCACAGGGTGTGAGCTCCTCCTTTCCTTCTGCTGCGTAGAATTCCATTGCGTAAATGTACCGTAGACTTTGGACCCACTCGTTTGCTGATGGGCACTTAGGTTGCTTCCAGTACTTGGCTATTGTAAACTGTGCTGCTATGAACATTGGGGTGCACAGGTTCTTTTGCATTGGTGTTTCAGGGTTCTTAGGATATAATCCCAGCAGCGGAATTGCGGGGTCAAAGGGCAGTTCCATTTTTAGATTTGTGAGGAAATTCCATAGTGTTTTCCACAGTGGCCTCACCAGTCTGCATTCCCCCCAACAGCGCACTAGGGTTCCCTTTTCTCTGCATCCTCTTCAC
Organism: Desmodus rotundus; assembly: GCF_022682495.2. Taxonomy (NCBI): domain Eukaryota; kingdom Metazoa; phylum Chordata; class Mammalia; order Chiroptera; family Phyllostomidae; genus Desmodus; species Desmodus rotundus. Next base: position 364,814 of record NW_026527500.1, read on the forward strand.
CCTTTGTGTGTGGATTCGTTCACGTTGGCCACTCTGACCGGTGTGAGATGGTACCTCCTTGTGGTTTGAATTGGCATCTCTCTGATGGCTAGTGATGCCGAGTATCTTTTCCTATGTCTCTGGGCCCTCTGTATGTCTTCCTTGGAGAAGTGTGTGTTCAAGTCCCTTGCCCCTTTTTCAATTGGGTTGCTTGTCTTCCTGGAGTGGAGTCGTGTGAGTTCTTTATCTAGTTTTGGAGAGCAGGTCCTTGTCGGACGTATCGTTAGCTACTATGTTTTCCCATACTGTTGGTTCTTTTGTGATTTGGGGCTGTTTTCCTTAGCCGTGCAGAAGCTTTTTGTTTTGATGCGGTCCCATTTTTTATTCTTTCCCTTATGTCCCTTGCTTTAGGGGATATGTCCGTGAGGATGTTGCTGCAGGGAATGCCTGATAGTGTCCTGCCAATGTTTTCCTCAAGGACTTTTATGGTGTTACAACGTATGTGTGAGTCTTTTATCCACCTTCAGTTTATTTCTGTGTACGGCGTAAGTTGCTGGTTGAGTCCCTTTCTCTTTTTTCTTTCCTTTTTATTTTTTTTTTTCACGTACCTGTCCAGATCTCCCAACACCATCTGTTGAAGAGGCTGCTTTTGCTCCATTTTACGCTCCTGCCTCCTTCGTCACATGTTAATTGACCGTAAAGGCTTGAGTTTATTTCTGGGCTCTCTTTTCTGTTCCATTGGTCTATGTGCCTGCTTTTATGCCGGTACCGGGCTGTTTGGATCACAGTGGCCTTGTAATACAGTTTGACCTCAGGTTTTGTGATCCCTCCTGCTTTGTTCTGCCTTCGCAACATTGCTGCAGCTATTCGGCGTCGTTTATGGTTCCACATAAATTTCTGAAATGTTTCTTCTGTGACTGTGAAATATGTCATGGGTACTCTAACAGGGATTGCATGAATCTATACATCGCTCTGGGTGGTAGAGCCATTTCGATGATGTTAATTCTTCCAATTGATGAGCATGGGACATGCTTGCATTTCTGGTGTCTTCCTTAATTTCTTTCTTCAATGAGGTGTAGTGTTCCCAGTACAGGTATTTTACCTCCTTGGCGCGGTTTATTCCTTGGTACTTCCTTTTTCTTGTTGCTGCATCAAATGGGATTTTATTTTTCCTGATGTCCATGGTTGGTGCACAGAAATGCCTCTGATTTCTGAGCATTGACTTTGTATCCGGCTGTGCTGCCCCATTCATTGATTAGGTCGAATAGTTTCTGTGGAGTCTGTGGAATTGTCGGCGTACACTCTCATGTCATCTGCAACACAATGGCCGTTTTGTTTCCTCCTTTCCAATTTGGATGCCTTTTGTGTCTTGTTCTTGTCTCATTGCTGTGGCTAGGGCTTCCAATACTGCGTTGACTAGGAGCAGTGAAGGCGGGCATCCCCGTCTTGTTCCTGATCTTCGTTGGAAAGCTCTAAGTTTTTGTCCATTGAGTACGATGTCGGCCGTAGGCCTCTCCTACATGGCCTCTATGATGTTGAGGAATGCTCCCTCTATCCCACTTTGCTGAGTGTTTTTTTTTTTTGTTTGGTGGTTATCATAAACCGCTGCTGTACCTTATCAAATGTTTTTTTCCACATCGATAGATGATATCATGTGGGTTTTGTCTTAGGTTTTGGTTATGTGGTGTTTTATGTGTGTTGACTTGCGAATATGATACTGTCCTTGCATCCCTGGGATGAACCCCACTTGGTCACGGTGAATGCTCTTTTCAATGTATTGCTGGATGTGGTTTGCCAGTATTTTGTTCAGGATTTTAGCATCTCTATCCATCAGCAATATAGGTCGGAAGTGTTCTTTCTCTGTTATGTCTTTATCTGGATTGCTGTGTAGGATGATGCTGGCTTTATTAAAAGGGTCTGGGAGTCTTCCATCTTCTTGAAGTTTTTCTAATAATCTTTGAAGGATGGGGGCTAGCCTTGCTTTAAATGCTTCGTAAAATCCTCCTGTCTAGTCCAGCGCTTTTGTGTGTTGAAAGCTTTTGAATTACTGTGTCAGTGTCATCAGTTGTGATTGGACTGTTCAGGCTTTTTGCTTCTTCTTGATTGAGTTTTGGAAGGTCGCATTTGTCTAGAAATCTGTCCCTTTCACCCAGCCTTTCAAATGTCTTGGCTTTTTTTTTTTTTTTTTTAATCGTCCTTTGTATTGCTGTGGTATCAGTTGTAATCGCTCCTCTCCCATTTCTGATTGTGTTTATGTGGATCCTCTCTTTTCGTCTTGACGAAGATGCTTAGAGGCTTATTGGTCTTGCTTTTCTTTTCAAAGCACCAGTTCCTGGATTCATTGAACTTTGAATTGTGCTTTCAGTGTGTATGTTGTTTCATTGTGCTCTGGTCTTCGTTATTTCCTTCCTTCTATTGTCTCTGGGCTGTCTTTGTTGTTTTTCCTCGAGTTCTTGTGCGAATCGGCTCAGGCTGTTCATTGGAAAGGTTTCTCTTTTGGATAGGTCTGTACTGCTGTAAACTTCCGTCTCAGGACTGCCTTTGATGTGACCCATCAGTTATGGGTCGTTGCAAGTTCATTTTCATTTGTTTCCATGAACTTTTTTGATTTCCTCCTTGATATCATGCTTGACCCATTCACTGTTTAATAGCATGCTGTTTAATCTGCATGAGTTTGAGTGGTTTTGAGTTCTTTCCTTGAGGCTGGTTTCTACATTCAGGCCCTTGTGGCCAGAGAAAATGAGTGTTATGATTTCAATTCTCTTGAATTTGTGGAGGCGTGTTTTGTCAACTATCCCGTGGTCTATCTTTGAAAATGTTCCATGTGCATTTGAAAAGAATAGGGATTTTGCTTCTTCGGGATGAAAGGCTCTCTCTCTCCGTATATATCAGTTTAGTCCGCTTGATGTAGGACAATGTTCAATGCCACAATGTCTTTGATGATATTTTGTGTGGAAAGCCGTCCATCTTTGACAGTGGGGTGTTGGAATCCCCTACTATAACTGGGTTGCAGTCAATATCTCTCTCGAAGTCCTCAAGATTTTCTTTATGTGTTGGGGTGCTTCTATGTTGGGAGCATATATATATTTACAATGTTAACGTCTTGTGAATGGAGTCTCCCCTTGAGTAGGATGAAGGGATCTTCCGGGACCCTTTTAATGTCTTTTTGAAGTCATTTTCTCTTCAGATGTGAGCTATGCTACCCTGACTCCCCCCACCGCCAATCCACTTGCTCGGAATATTTTTCTGCAGCTCTTCCCATTCCGTCTTCGTAGGTCATTTGTTCTGAGGTGGGTCTCTTGTAGGCAGCATGTGTGTGGGCCATGCTTCCTTTTCCATTCACTATTGTATATCTCTTGATTGGGGCACATAATCCATTTACATTTAAGGTTATTATTGATGAGTACTCCTTCCTTGCCAGTTTCTCGTACCTGTGTTCATCTCTGTCTCGGTGTTTTTGTTTTTAATTTTTATTGTTATTCAGTTACAGTTGTATGCCTTCTCTCCCCAACCCTGCAACCCACCCCAGCTGAACCCACATCCGTGCCTGACATCCAACCTCCGCCCCAGCCCCACCACCACCCCCCATCCCTCACCCCGCCTGATCCTGTCCATGCGTCCTTCACAGAAGCTCCTGCAATCCCCTACTCCCACTGTTCCCACCCCACTCCCCCAAGGCTAGTGTGAGATTGTTCTCAACTTCAATGTCTCTGGGTATGTTTTGTTTGCTTCATTCTTCTAATGATTATGTTCCAGTTAAAGGTGGGATCATATGGTATTTGTCCCTCACCGCCTGGCTTATTTCACTTAGCATAATGCTCTCCAGTTCCATCCTTGCTCTTGCACAGGGTGTGAGCTCCTCCTTTCCTTCTGCTGCGTAGAATTCCATTGCGTAAATGTACCGTAGACTTTGGACCCACTCGTTTGCTGATGGGCACTTAGGTTGCTTCCAGTACTTGGCTATTGTAAACTGTGCTGCTATGAACATTGGGGTGCACAGGTTCTTTTGCATTGGTGTTTCAGGGTTCTTAGGATATAATCCCAGCAGCGGAATTGCGGGGTCAAAGGGCAGTTCCATTTTTAGATTTGTGAGGAAATTCCATAGTGTTTTCCACAGTGGCCTCACCAGTCTGCATTCCCCCCAACAGCGCACTAGGGTTCCCTTTTCTCTGCATCCTCTTCACCCTTTGTGTGTGGATTCGTTCACGTTGGCCACTCTGACCGGTGTGAGATGGTACCTCCTTGTGGTTTGAATTGGCATCTCTCTGATGGCTAGTGATGCCGAGTATCTTTTCCTATGTCTCTGGGCCCTCTGTATGTCTTCCTTGGAGAAGTGTGTGTTCAAGTCCCTTGCCCCTTTTTCAATTGGGTTGCTTGTCTTCCTGGAGTGGAGTCGTGTGAGTTCTTTATCTAGTTTTGGAGAGCAGGTCCTTGTCGGACGTATCGTTAGCTACTATGTTTTCCCATACTGTTGGTTCTTTTGTGATTTGGGGCTGTTTTCCTTAGCCGTGCAGAAGCTTTTTGTTTTGATGCGGTCCCATTTTTTATTCTTTCCCTTATGTCCCTTGCTTTAGGGGATATGTCCGTGAGGATGTTGCTGCAGGGAATGCCTGATAGTGTCCTGCCAATGTTTTCCTCAAGGACTTTTATGGTGTTACAACGTATGTGTGAGTCTTTTATCCACCTTCAGTTTATTTCTGTGTACGGCGTAAGTTGCTGGTTGAGTCCCTTTCTCTTTTTTCTTTCCTTTTTATTTTTTTTTTTCACGTACCTGTCCAGATCTCCCAACACCATCTGTTGAAGAGGCTGCTTTTGCTCCATTTTACGCTCCTGCCTCCTTCGTCACATGTTAATTGACCGTAAAGGCTTGAGTTTATTTCTGGGCTCTCTTTTCTGTTCCATTGGTCTATGTGCCTGCTTTTATGCCGGTACCCGGGCTGTTTGGATCACAGTGGCCTTGTAATACAGTTTGACCTCAGGTTTTGTGATCCCTCCTGCTTTGTTCTGCCTTCGCAACATTGCTGCAGCTATTCGGCGTCGTTTATGGTTCCACATAAATTTCTGAAATGTTTCTTCTGTGACTGTGAAATATGTCATGGGTACTCTAACAGGGATTGCATGAATCTATACATCGCTCTGGGTGGTAGAGCCATTTCGATGATGTTAATTCTTCCAATTGATGAGCATGGGACATGCTTGCATTTCTGGTGTCTTCCTTAATTTCTTTCTTCAATGAGGTGTAGTGTTCCCAGTACAGGTATTTTACCTCCTTGGCGCGGTTTATTCCTTGGTACTTCCTTTTTCTTGTTGCTGCATCAAATGGGATTTTATTTTTCCTGATGTCCATGGTTGGTGCACAGAAATGCCTCTGATTTCTGAGCATTGACTTTGTATCCGGCTGTGCTGCCCCATTCATTGATTAGGTCGAATAGTTTCTGTGGAGTCTGTGGAATTGTCGGCGTACACTCTCATGTCATCTGCAACACAATGGCCGTTTTGTTTCCTCCTTTCCAATTTGGATGCCTTTTGTGTCTTGTTCTTGTCTCATTGCTGTGGCTAGGGCTTCCAATACTGCGTTGACTAGGAGCAGTGAAGGCGGGCATCCCCGTCTTGTTCCTGATCTTCGTTGGAAAGCTCTAAGTTTTTGTCCATTGAGTACGATGTCGGCCGTAGGCCTCTCCTACATGGCCTCTATGATGTTGAGGAATGCTCCCTCTATCCCACTTTGCTGAGTGTTTTTTTTTTTTGTTTGGTGGTTATCATAAACCGCTGCTGTACCTTATCAAATGTTTTTTTCCACATCGATAGATGATATCATGTGGGTTTTGTCTTAGGTTTTGGTTATGTGGTGTTTTATGTGTGTTGACTTGCGAATATGATACTGTCCTTGCATCCCTGGGATGAACCCCACTTGGTCACGGTGAATGCTCTTTTCAATGTATTGCTGGATGTGGTTTGCCAGTATTTTGTTCAGGATTTTAGCATCTCTATCCATCAGCAATATAGGTCGGAAGTGTTCTTTCTCTGTTATGTCTTTATCTGGATTGCTGTGTAGGATGATGCTGGCTTTATTAAAAGGGTCTGGGAGTCTTCCATCTTCTTGAAGTTTTTCTAATAATCTTTGAAGGATGGGGGCTAGCCTTGCTTTAAATGCTTCGTAAAATCCTCCTGTCTAGTCCAGCGCTTTTGTGTGTTGAAAGCTTTTGAATTACTGTGTCAGTGTCATCAGTTGTGATTGGACTGTTCAGGCTTTTTGCTTCTTCTTGATTGAGTTTTGGAAGGTCGCATTTGTCTAGAAATCTGTCCCTTTCACCCAGCCTTTCAAATGTCTTGGCTTTTTTTTTTTTTTTTTTAATCGTCCTTTGTATTGCTGTGGTATCAGTTGTAATCGCTCCTCTCCCATTTCTGATTGTGTTTATGTGGATCCTCTCTTTTCGTCTTGACGAAGATGCTTGGAGGCTTATTGGTCTTGCTTTTCTTTTCAAAGCACCAGTTCCTGGATTCATTGAACTTTGAATTGTGCTTTCAGTGTGTATGTTGTTTCATTGTGCTCTGGTCTTCGTTATTTCCTTCCTTCTATTGTCTCTGGGCTGTCTTTGTTGTTTTTCCTCGAGTTCTTGTGCGAATCGGCTCAGGCTGTTCATTGGAAAGGTTTCTCTTTTGGATAGGTCTGTACTGCTGTAAACTTCCGTCTCAGGACTGCCTTTGATGTGACCCATCAGTTATGGGTCGTTGCAAGTTCATTTTCATTTGTTTCCATGAACTTTTTTGATTTCCTCCTTGATATCATGCTTGACCCATTCACTGTTTAATAGCATGCTGTTTAATCTGCATGAGTTTGAGTGGTTTTGAGTTCTTTCCTTGAGGCTGGTTTCTACATTCAGGCCCTTGTGGCCAGAGAAAATGAGTGTTATGATTTCAATTCTCTTGAATTTGTGGAGGCGTGTTTTGTCAACTATCCCGTGGTCTATCTTTGAAAATGTTCCATGTGCATTTGAAAAGAATAGGGATTTTGCTTCTTCGGGATGAAAGGCTCTCTCTCTCCGTATATATCAGTTTAGTCCGCTTGATGTAGGACAATGTTCAATGCCACAATGTCTTTGATGATATTTTGTGTGGAAAGCCGTCCATCTTTGACAGTGGGGTGTTGGAATCCCCTACTATAACTGGGTTGCAGTCAATATCTCTCTCGAAGTCCTCAAGATTTTCTTTATGTGTTGGGGTGCTTCTATGTTGGGAGCATATATATATTTACAATGTTAACGTCTTGTGAATGGAGTCTCCCCTTGAGTAGGATGAAGGGATCTTCCCGGACACTTTTAATGTCTTTTTGAAGTCATTTTCTCTTCAGATGTGAGCTATGCTACCCTGACTCCCCCCACCGCCAATCCACTTGCTCGGAATATTTTTCTGCAGCTCTTCCCATTCCGTCTTCGTAGGTCATTTGTTCTGAGGTGGGTCTCTTGTAGGCAGCATGTGTGTGGGCCATGCTTCCTTTTCCATTCACTATTGTATATCTCTTGATTGGGGCACATAATCCATTTACATTTAAGGTTATTATTGATGAGTACTCCTTCCTTGCCAGTTTCTCGTACCTGTGTTCATCTCTGTCTCGGTGTTTTTGTTTTTAATTTTTATTGTTATTCAGTTACAGTTGTATGCCTTCTCTCCCCAACCCTGCAGCCCACCCCAGCTGAACCCACATCCGTGCCTGACATCCAACCTCCGCCCCAGCCCCCCACCACCCCCCATCCCTCACCCCGCCCGATCCTGTCCATGCGTCCTTCACAGAAGCTCCTGCAATCCCCTACTCCCACTGTTCCCACCCCACTCCCCCAAGGCTAGTGTGAGATTGTTCTCAACTTCAATGTCTCTGGGTATGTTTTGTTTGCTTCATTCTTCTAATGATTATGTTCCAGTTAAAGGTGGGATCATATGGTATTTGTCCCTCACCGCCTGGCTTATTTCACTTAGCATAATGCTCTCCAGTTCCATCCTTGCTCTTGCACAGGGTGTGAGCTCCTCCTTTCCTTCTGCTGCGTAGAATTCCATTGCGTAAATGTACCGTAGACTTTGGACCCACTCGTTTGCTGATGGGCACTTAGGTTGCTTCCAGTACTTGGCTATTGTAAACTGTGCTGCTATGAACATTGGGGTGCACAGGTTCTTTTGCATTGGTGTTTCAGGGTTCTTAGGATATAATCCCAGCAGCGGAATTGCGGGGTCAAAGGGCAGTTCCATTTTTAGATTTGTGAGGAAATTCCATAGTGTTTTCCACAGTGGCCTCACCAGTCTGCATTCCCCCCAACAGCGCACTAGGGTTCCCTTTTCTCTGCATCCTCTTCACCCTTTGTGTGTGGATTCGTTCACGTTGGCCACTCTGACCGGTGTGAGATGGTACCTCCTTGTGGTTTGAATTGGCATCTCTCTGATGGCTAGTGATGCCGAGTATCTTTTCCTATGTCTCTGGGCCCTCTGTATCTCTTCCTTGGAGAAGTGTCTGTTCAAGTCCCTTGCCCCTTTTTCAATTGGGTTGCTTGTCTTCCTGGAGTGGAGTCGTGTGAGTTCTTTATCTAGTTTTGGAGAGCAGGTCCTTGTCGGACGTATCGTTAGCTACTATGTTTTCCCATACTGTTGGTTCTTTTGTGATTTGGGGCTGTTTTCCTTAGCCGTGCAGAAGCTTTTTGTTTTGATGCGGTCCCATTTTTTATTCTTTCCCTTATGTCCCTTGCTTTAGGGGATATGTCCGTGAGGATGTTGCTGCAGGGAATGCCTGATAGTGTCCTGCCAATGTTTTCCTCAAGGACTTTTATGGTGTTACAACGTGTGTGTGAGTCTTTTATCCACCTTCAGTTTATTTCTGTGTACGGCGTAAGTTGCTGGTTGAGTCCCTTTCTCTTTTTTCTTTCCTTTTTATTTTTTTTTTTCACGTACCTGTCCAGATCTCCCAACACCATCTGTTGAAGAGGCTGCTTTTGCTCTATTTTACGCTCCTGCCTCCTTCGTCACATGTTAATTGACCGTAAAGGCTTGAGTTTATTTCTGGGCTCTCTTTTCTGTTCCATTGGTCTATGTGCCTGCTTTTATGCCGGTACCGGGCTGTTTGGATCACAGTGGCCTTGTAATACAGTTTGACCTCAGGTTTTGTGATCCCTCCTGCTTTGTTCTGCCTTCGCAACATTGCTGCAGCTATTCGGCGTCGTTTATGGTTCCACATAAATTTCTGAAATGTTTCTTCTGTGACTGTGAAATATGTCATGGGTACTCTAACAGGGATTGCATGAATCTATACATCGCTCTGGGTGGTAGAGCCATTTCGATGATGTTAATTCTTCCAATTGATGAGCATGGGACATGCTTGCATTTCTGGTGTCTTCCTTAATTTCTTTCTTCAATGAGGTGTAGTGTTCCCAGTACAGGTATTTTACCTCCTTGGCGCGGTTTATTCCTTGGTACTTCCTTTTTCTTGTTGCTGCATCAAATGGGATTTTATTTTTCCTGATGTCCATGGTTGGTGCACAGAAATGCCTCTGATTTCTGAGCATTGACTTTGTATCCGGCTGTGCTGCCCCATTCATTGATTAGGTCGAATAGTTTCTGTGGAGTCTGTGGAATTGTCGGCGTACACTCTCATGTCATCTGCAACACAATGGCCGTTTTGTTTCCTCCTTTCCAATTTGGATGCCTTTTGTGTCTTGTTCTTGTCTCATTGCTGTGGCTAGGGCTTCCAATACTGCGTTGACTAGGAGCAGTGAAGGCGGGCATCCCCGTCTTGTTCCTGATCTTCGTTGGAAAGCTCTAAGTTTTTGTCCATTGAGTACGATGTCGGCCGTAGGCCTCTCCTACATGGCCTCTATGATGTTGAGGAATGCTCCCTCTATCCCACTTTGCTGAGTGTTTTTTTTTTTTGTTTGGTGGTTATCATAAACCGCTGCTGTACCTTATCAAATGTTTTTTTCCACATCGATAGATGATATCATGTGGGTTTTGTCTTAGGTTTTGGTTATGTGGTGTTTTATGTGTGTTGACTTGCGAATATGATACTGTCCTTGCATCCCTGGGATGAACCCCACTTGGTCACGGTGAATGCTCTTTTCAATGTATTGCTGGATGTGGTTTGCCAGTATTTTGTTCAGGATTTTAGCATCTCTATCCATCAGCAATATAGGTCGGAAGTGTTCTTTCTCTGTTATGTCTTTATCTGGATTGCTGTGTAGGATGATGCTGGCTTTATTAAAAGGGTCTGGGAGTCTTCCATGTTCTTGAAGTTTTTCTAATAATCTTTGAAGGATGGGGGCTAGCCTTGCTTTAAATGCTTCGTAAAATCCTCCTGTCTAGTCCAGCGCTTTTGTGTGTTGAAAGCTTTTGAATTACTGTGTCAGTGTCATCAGTTGTGATTGGACTGTTCAGGCTTTTTGCTTCTTCTTGATTGAGTTTTGGAAGGTCGCATTTGTCTAGAAATCTGTCCCTTTCACACAGCCTTTCAAATGTCTTGGCTTTTTTTTTTTTTTTTAATCGTCCTTTGTATTGCTGTGGTATCAGTTGTAATCGCTCCTCTCCCATTTCTGATTGTGTTTATGTGGATCCTCTCTTTTCGTCTTGACGAAGATGCTTGGAGGCTTATTGGTCTTGCTCTTCTTTTCAAAGCACCACTTCCTGGATTCATTGAACTTTGAATTGTGCTTGCAGTGTGTATGTTGTTTCATTGTGCTCTGGTCTTCGTTATTTCCTTCCTTCTATTGTCTCTGGGCTGTCTTTGTTGTTTTTCCTCGAGTTCTTGTGCGAATCGGCTCAGGCTGTTCATTGGAAAGGTTTCTCTTTTGGATAGGTCTGTACTGCTGTAAACTTCCGTCTCAGGACTGCCTTTGATGTGACCCATCAGTTATGGGTCGTTGCAAGTTCATTTTCATTTGTTTCCATGAACTTTTTTGATTTCCTCCTTGATATCATGCTTGACCCATTCACTGTTTAATAGCATGCTGTTTAATCTGCATGAGTTTGAGTGGTTTTGAGTTCTTTCCTTGAGGCTGGTTTCTACATTCAGGCCCTTGTGGCCAGAGAAAATGAGTGTTATGATTTCAATTCTCTTGAATTTGTGGAGGCGTGTTTTGTCAACTATCCCGTGGTCTATCTTTGAAAATGTTCCATGTGCATTTGAAAAGAATAGGGATTTTGCTTCTTCGGGATGAAAGGCTCTCTCTCTCCGTATATATCAGTTTAGTCCGCTTGATGTAGGACAATGTTCAATGCCACAATGTCTTTGATGATATTTTGTGTGGAAAGCCGTCCATCTTTGACAGTGGGGTGTTGGAATCCCCTACTATAACTGGGTTGCAGTCAATATCTCTCTCGAAGTCCTCAAGATTTTCTTTATGTGTTGGGGTGCTTCTATGTTGGGAGCATATATATATTTACAATGTTAACGTCTTGTGAATGGAGTCTCCCCTTGAGTAGGATGAAGGGATCTTCCGGGACACTTTTAATGTCTTTTTGAAGTCATTTTCTCTTCAGATGTGAGCTATGCTACCCTGACTCCCCCCACCGCCAATCCACTTGCTCGGAATATTTTTCTGCAGCTCTTCCCATTCCGTCTTCGTAGGTCATTTGTTCTGAGGTGGGTCTCTTGTAGGCAGCATGTGTGTGGGCCATGCTTCCTTTTCCATTCACTATTGTATATCTCTTGATTGGGGCACATAATCCATTTACATTTAAGGTTATTATTGATGAGTACTCCTTCCTTGCCAGTTTCTCGTACCTGTGTTCATCTCTGTCTCGGTGTTTTTGTTTTTAATTTTTATTGTTATTCAGTTACAGTTGTATGCCTTCTCTCCCCAACCCTGCAGCCCACCCCAGCTGAACCCACATCCGTGCCCGACATCCAACCTCCGCCCCAGCCCCCCACCACCCCCCATCCCTCACCCCGCCCGATCCTGTCCATGCGTCCTTCACAGAAGCTCCTGCAATCCCCTACTCCCACTGTTCCCACCCCACTCCCCCAAGGCTAGTGTGAGATTGTTCTCAACTTCAATGTCTCTGGGTATGTTTTGTTTGCTTCATTCTTCTAATGATTATGTTCCAGTTAAAGGTGGGATCATATGGTATTTGTCCCTCACCGCCTGGCTTATTTCACTTAGCATAATGCTCTCCAGTTCCATCCTTGCTCTTGCACAGGGTGTGAGCTCCTCCTTTCCTTCTGCTGCGTAGAATTCCATTGCGTAAATGTACCGTAGACTTTGGACCCACTCGTTTGCTGATGGGCACTTAGGTTGCTTCCAGTACTTGGCTATTGTAAACTGTGCTGCTATGAACATTGGGGTGCACAGGTTCTTTTGCATTGGTGTTTCAGGGTTCTTAGGATATAATCCCAGCAGCGGAATTGCGGGGTCAAAGGGCAGTTCCATTTTTAGATTTGTGAGGAAATTCCATAGTGTTTTCCACAGTGGCCTCACCAGTCTGCATTCCCCCCAACAGCGCACTAGGGTTCCCTTTTCTCTGCATCCTCTTCACCCTTTGTGTGTGGATTCGTTCACGTTGGCCACTCTGACCGGTGTGAGATGGTACCTCCTTGTGGTTTGAATTGGCATCTCTCTGATGGCTAGTGATGCCGAGTATCTTTTCCTATGTCTCTGGGCCCTCTGTATCTCTTCCTTGGAGAAGTGTCTGTTCAAGTCCCTTGCCCCTTTTTCAATTGGGTTGCTTGTCTTCCTGGAGTGGAGTCGTGTGAGTTCTTTATCTAGTTTTGGAGAGCAGGTCCTTGTCGGACGTATCGTTAGCTACTATGTTTTCCCATACTGTTGGTTCTTTTGTGATTTGGGGCTGTTTTCCTTAGCCGTGCAGAAGCTTTTTGTTTTGATGCGGTCCCATTTTTTATTCTTTCCCTTATGTCCCTTGCTTTAGGGGATATGTCCGTGAGGATGTTGCTGCAGGGAATGCCTGATAGTGTCCTGCCAATGTTTTCCTCAAGGACTTTTATGGTGTTACAACGTATGTGTGAGTCTTTTATCCACCTTCAGTTTATTTCTGTGTACGGCGTAAGTTGCTGGTTGAGTCCCTTTCTCTTTTTTCTTTCCTTTTTATTTTTTTTTTTCACGTACCTGTCCAGATCTCCCAACACCATCTGTTGAAGAGGCTGCTTTTGCTCCATTTTACGCTCCTGCCTCCTTCGTCACATGTTAATTGACCGTAAAGGCTTGAGTTTATTTCTGGGCTCTCTTTTCTGTTCCATTGGTCTATGTGCCTGCTTTTATGCCGGTACCGGGCTGTTTGGATCACAGTGGCCTTGTAATACAGTTTGACCTCAGGTTTTGTGATCCCTCCTGCTTTGTTCTGCCTTCGCAACATTGCTGCAGCTATTCGGCGTCGTTTATGGTTCCACATAAATTTCTGAAATGTTTCTTCTGTGACTGTGAAATATGTCATGGGTACTCTAACAGGGATTGCATGAATCTATACATCGCTCTGGGTGGTAGAGCCATTTCGATGATGTTAATTCTTCCAATTGATGAGCATGGGACATGCTTGCATTTCTGGTGTCTTCCTTAATTTCTTTCTTCAATGAGGTGTAGTGTTCTGAGTACAGGTATTTTACCTCCTTGGCGAGGTTTATTCCTTGGTACTTCCTTTTTCTTGTTGCTGCATCAAATGGGATTTTATTTTTCCTGATGTCCATGGTTGGTGCACAGAAATGCCTCTGATTTCTGAGCATTGACTTTGTATCCGGCTGTGCTGCCCCATTCATTGATTAGGTCGAATAGTTTCTGTGGAGTCTGTGGAATTGTCGGGGTACACTCTCATGTCATCTGCAACACAATGGCCGTTTTGTTTCCTCCTTTCCAATTTGGATGCCTTTTGTGTCTTGTTCTTGTCTCATTGCTGTGGCTAGGGCTTCCAATACTGCGTTGACTAGGAGCAGTGAAGGCGGGCATCCCCGTCTTGTTCCTGATCTTCGTTGGAAAGCTCTAAGTTTTTGTCCATTGAGTACGATGTCGGCCGTAGGCCTCTCCTACATGGCCTCTATGATGTTGAGGAATGCTCCCTCTATCCCACTTTGCTGAGTGTTTTTTTTTTTTTGTTTGGTGGTTATCATAAACCGCTGCTGTACCTTATCAAATGTTTTTTTCCACATCGATAGATGATATCATGTGGGTTTTGTCTTAGGTTTTGGTTATGTGGTGTTTTATGTGTGTTGACTTGCGAATATGATACTGTCCTTGCATCCCTGGGATGAACCCCACTTGGTCACGGTGAATGCTCTTTTCAATGTATTGCTGGATGTGGTTTGCCAGTATTTTGTTCAGGATTTTAGCATCTCTATCCATCAGCAATATAGGTCGGAAGTGTTCTTTCTCTGTTATGTCTTTATCTGGATTGCTGTGTAGGATGATGCTGGCTTTATTAAAAGGGTCTGGGAGTCTTCCATGTTCTTGAAGTTTTTCTAATAATCTTTGAAGGATGGGGGCTAGCCTTGCTTTAAATGCTTCGTAAAATCCTCCTGTCTAGTCCAGCGCTTTTGTGTGTTGAAAGCTTTTGAATTACTGTGTCAGTGTCATCAGTTGTGATTGGACTGTTCAGGCTTTTTGCTTCTTCTTGATTGAGTTTTGGAAGGTCGCATTTGTCTAGAAATCTGTCCCTTTCACCCAGCCTTTCAAATGTCTTGGCTTTTTTTTTTTTTTTTTTAATCGTCCTTTGTATTGCTGTGGTATCAGTTGTAATCGCTCCTCTCCCATTTCTGATTGTGTTTATGTGGATCCTCTCTTTTCGTCTTGACGAAGATGCTTGGAGGCTTATTGGTCTTGCTTTTCTTTTCAAAGCACCAGTTCCTGGATTCATTGAACTTTGAATTGTGCTTTCAGTGTGTATGTTGTTTCATTGTGCTCTGGTCTTCGTTATTTCCTTCCTTCTATTGTCTCTGGGCTGTCTTTGTTGTTTTTCCTCGAGTTCTTGTGCGAATCGGCTCAGGCTGTTCATTGGAAAGGTTTCTCTTTTGGATAGGTCTGTACTGCTGTAAACTTCCGTCTCAGGACTGCCTTTGATGTGACCCATCAGTTATGGGTCGTTGCAAGTTCATTTTCATTTGTTTCCATGAACTTTTTTGATTTCCTCCTTGATATCATGCTTGACCCATTCACTGTTTAATAGCATGCTGTTTAATCTGCATGAGTTTGAGTGGTTTTGAGTTCTTTCCTTGAGGCTGGTTTCTACATTCAGGCCCTTGTGGCCAGAGAAAATGAGTGTTATGATTTCAATTCTCTTGAATTTGTGGAGGCGTGTTTTGTCAACTATCCCGTGGTCTATCTTTGAAAATGTTCCATGTGCATTTGAAAAGAATAGGGATTTTGCTTCTTCGGGATGAAAGGCTCTCTCTCTCCGTATATATCAGTTTAGTCCGCTTGATGTAGGACAATGTTCAATGCCACAATGTCTTTGATGATATTTTGTGTGGAAAGCCGTCCATCTTTGACAGTGGGGTGTTGGAATCCCCTACTATAACTGGGTTGCAGTCAATATCTCTCTCGAAGTCCTCAAGATTTTCTTTATGTGTTGGGGTGCTTCTATGTTGGGAGCATATATATATTTACAATGTTAACGTCTTGTGAATGGAGTCTCCCCTTGAGTAGGATGAAGGGATCTTCCGGGACCCTTTTAATGTCTTTTTGAAGTCATTTTCTCTTCAGATGTGAGCTATGCTACCCTGACTCCCCCCACCGCCAATCCACTTGCTCGGAATATTTTTCTGCAGCTCTTCCCATTCCGTCTTCGTAGGTCATTTGTTCTGAGGTGGGTCTCTTGTAGGCAGCATGTGTGTGGGCCATGCTTCCTTTTCCATTCACTATTGTATATCTCTTGATTGGGGCACATAATCCATTTACATTTAAGGTTATTATTGATGAGTACTCCTTCCTTGCCAGTTTCTCGTACCTGTGTTCATCTCTGTCTCGGTGTTTTTGTTTTTAATTTTTATTGTTATTCAGTTACAGTTGTATGCCTTCTCTCCCCAACCCTGCAGCCCACCCCAGCTGAACCCACATCCGTGCCCGACATCCAACCTCCGCCCCAGCCCCCCACCACCCCCCATCCCTCACCCCGCCCGATCCTGTCCATGCGTCCTTCACAGAAGCTCCTGCAATCCCCTACTCCCACTGTTCCCACCCCACTCCCCCAAGGCTAGTGTGAGATTGTTCTCAACTTCAATGTCTCTGGGTATGTTTTGTTTGCTTCATTCTTCTAATGATTATGTTCCAGTTAAAGGTGGGATCATATGGTATTTGTCCCTCACCGCCTGGCTTATTTCACTTAGCATAATGCTCTCCAGTTCCATCCTTGCTCTTGCACAGGGTGTGAGCTCCTCCTTTCCTTCTGCTGCGTAGAATTCCATTGCGTAAATGTACCGTAGACTTTGGACCCACTCGTTTGCTGATGGGCACTTAGGTTGCTTCCAGTACTTGGCTATTGTAAACTGTGCTGCTATGAACATTGGGGTGCACAGGTTCTTTTGCATTGGTGTTTCAGGGTTCTTAGGATATAATCCCAGCAGCGGAATTGCGGGGTCAAAGGGCAGTTCCATTTTTAGATTTGTGAGGAAATTCCATAGTGTTTTCCACAGTGGCCTCACCAGTCTGCATTCCCCCCAACAGCGCACTAGGGTTCCCTTTTCTCTGCATCCTCTTCACCCTTTGTGTGTGGATTCGTTCACGTTGGCCACTCTGACCGGTGTGAGATGGTACCTCCTTGTGGTTTGAATTGGCATCTCTCTGATGGCTAGTGATGCCGAGTATCTTTTCCTATGTCTCTGGGCCCTCTGTATGTCTTCCTTGGAGAAGTGTGTGTTCAAGTCCCTTGCCCCTTTTTCAATTGGGTTGCTTGTCTTCCTGGAGTGGAGTCGTGTGAGTTCTTTATCTAGTTTTGGAGAGCAGGTCCTTGTCGGACGTATCGTTAGCTACTATGTTTTCCCATACTGTTGGTTCTTTTGTGATTTGGGGCTGTTTTCCTTAGCCGTGCAGAAGCTTTTTGTTTTGATGCGGTCCCATTTTTTATTCTTTCCCTTATGTCCCTTGCTTTAGGGGATATGTCCGTGAGGATGTTGCTGCAGGGAATGCCTGATAGTGTCCTGCCAATGTTTTCCTCAAGGACTTTTATGGTGTTACAACGTATGTGTGAGTCTTTTATCCACCTTCAGTTTATTTCTGTGTACGGTGTAAGTTGCTGGTTGAGTCCCTTTCTCTTTTTTCTTTCCTTTTTATTTTTTTTTTTCACGTACCTGTCCAGATCTCCCAACACCATCTGTTGAAGAGGCTGCTTTTGCTCCATTTTACGCTCCTGCCTCCTTCGTCACATGTTAATTGACCGTAAAGGCTTGAGTTTATTTCTGGGCTCTCTTTTCTGTTCCATTGGTCTATGTGCCTGCTTTTATGCCGGTACCCGGGCTGTTTGGATCACAGTGGCCTTGTAATACAGTTTGACCTCAGGTTTTGTGATCCCTCCTGCTTTGTTCTGCCTTCGCAACATTGCTGCAGCTATTCGGCGTCGTTTATGGTTCCACATAAATTTCTGAAATGTTTCTTCTGTGACTGTGAAATATGTCATGGGTACTCTAACAGGGATTGCATGAATCTATACATCGCTCTGGGTGGTAGAGCCATTTCGATGATGTTAATTCTTCCAATTGATGAGCATGGGACATGCTTGCATTTCTGGTGTCTTCCTTAATTTCTTTCTTCAATGAGGTGTAGTGTTCCCAGTACAGGTATTTTACCTCCTTGGCGCGGTTTATTCCTTGGTACTTCCTTTTTCTTGTTGCTGCATCAAATGGGATTTTATTTTTCCTGATGTCCATGGTTGGTGCACAGAAATGCCTCTGATTTCTGAGCATTGACTTTGTATCCGGCTGTGCTGCCCCATTCATTGATTAGGTCGAATAGTTTCTGTGGAGTCTGTGGAATTGTCGGGGTACACTCTCATGTCATCTGCAACACAATGGCCGCTTTGTTTCCTCCTTTCCAATTTGGATGCCTTTTGTGTCTTGTTCTTGTCTCATTGCTGTGGCTAGGGCTTCCAATACTGCGTTGACTAGGAGCAGTGAAGGCGGGCATCCCCGTCTTGTTCCTGATCTTCGTTGGAAAGCTCTAAGTTTTTGTCCATTGAGTACGATGTCGGCCGTAGGCCTCTCCTACATGGCCTCTATGATGTTGAGGAATGCTCCCTCTATCCCACTTTGCTGAGTGTTTTTTTTTTTTGTTTGGTGGTTATCATAAACCGCTGCTGTACCTTATCAAATGTTTTTTTCCACATCGATAGATGATATCATGTGGGTTTTGTCTTAGGTTTTGGTTATGTGGTGTTTTATGTGTGTTGACTTGCGAATATGATACCGTCCTTGCATCCCTGGGATGAACCCCACTTGGTCACGGTGAATGCTCTTTTCAATGTATTGCTGGATGTGGTTTGCCAGTATTTTGTTCAGGATTTTAGCATCTCTATCCATCAGCAATATAGGTCGGAAGTGTTCTTTCTCTGTTATGTCTTTATCTGGATTGCTGTGTAGGATGATGCTGGCTTTATTAAAAGGGTGTGGGAGTCTTCCATCTTCTTGAAGTTTTTCTAATAATCTTTGAAGGATGGGGGCTAGCCTTGCTTTAAATGCTTCGTAAAATCCTCCTGTCTAGTCCAGCGCTTTTGTGTGTTGAAAGCTTTTGAATTACTGTGTCAGTGTCATCAGTTGTGATTGGACTGTTCAGGCTTTTTGCTTCTTCTTGATTGAGTTTTGGAAGGTCGCATTTGTCTAGAAATCTGTCCCTTTCACCCAGCCTTTCAAATGTCTTGGCTTTTTTTTTTTTTTTTTTAATCGTCCTTTGTATTGCTGTGGTATCAGTTGTAATCGCTCCTCTCCCATTTCTGATTGTGTTTATGTGGATCCTCTCTTTTCGTCTTGACGAAGATGCTTGGAGGCTTATTGGTCTTGCTTTTCTTTTCAAAGCACCAGTTCCTGGATTCATTGAACTTTGAATTGTGCTTTCAGTGTGTATGTTGTTTCATTGTGCTCTGGTCTTCGTTATTTCCTTCCTTCTATTGTCTCTGGGCTGTCTTTGTTGTTTTTCCTCGAGTTCTTGTGCGAATCGGCTCAGGCTGTTCATTGGAAAGGTTTCTCTTTTGGATAGGTCTGTACTGCTGTAAACTTCCGTCTCAGGACTGCCTTTGATGTGACCCATCAGTTATGGGTCGTTGCAAGTTCATTTTCATTTGTTTCCATGAACTTTTTTGATTTCCTCCTTGATATCATGCTTGACCCATTCACTGTTTAATAGCATGCTGTTTAATCTGCATGAGTTTGAGTGGTTTTGAGTTCTTTCCTTGAGGCTGGTTTCTACATTCAGGCCCTTGTGGCCAGAGAAAATGAGTGTTATGATTTCAATTCTCTTGAATTTGTGGAGGCGTGTTTTGTCAACTATCCCGTGGTCTATCTTTGAAAATGTTCCATGTGCATTTGAAAAGAATAGGGATTTTGCTTCTTCGGGATGAAAGGCTCTCTCTCTCCGTATATATCAGTTTAGTCCGCTTGATGTAGGACAATGTTCAATGCCACAATGTCTTTGATGATATTTTGTGTGGAAAGCCGTCCATCTTTGACAGTGGGGTGTTGGAATCCCCTACTATAACTGGGTTGCAGTCAATATCTCTCTCGAAGTCCTCAAGATTTTCTTTATGTGTTGGGGTGCTTCTATGTTGGGAGCATATATATATTTACAATGTTAACGTCTTGTGAATGGAGTCTCCCCTTGAGTAGGATGAAGGGATCTTCCGGGACACTTTTAATGTCTTTTTGAAGTCATTTTCTCTTCAGATGTGAGCTATGCTACCCTGACTCCCCCCACCGCCAATCCACTTGCTCGGAATATTTTTCTGCAGCTCTTCCCATTCCGTCTTCGTAGGTCATTTGTTCTGAGGTGGGTCTCTTGTAGGCAGCATGTGTGTGGGCCATGCTTCCTTTTCCATTCACTATTGTATATCTCTTGATTGGGGCACATAATCCATTTACATTTAAGGTTATTATTGATGAGTACTCCTTCCTTGCCAGTTTCTCGTACCTGTGTTCATCTCTGTCTCGGTGTTTTTGTTTTTAATTTTTATTGTTATTCAGTTACAGTTGTATGCCTTCTCTCCCCAACCCTGCAACCCACCCCAGCTGAACCCACATCCGTGCCTGACATCCAACCTCCGCCCCAGCCCCACCACCACCCCCCATCCCTCACCCCGCCTGATCCTGTCCATGCGTCCTTCACAGAAGCTCCTGCAATCCCCTACTCCCACTGTTCCCACCCCACTCCCCCAAGGCTAGTGTGAGATTGTTCTCAACTTCAATGTCTCTGGGTATGTTTTGTTTGCTTCATTCTTCTAATGATTATGTTCCAGTTAAAGGTGGGATCATATGGTATTTGTCCCTCACCGCCTGGCTTATTTCACTTAGCATAATGCTCTCCAGTTCCATCCTTGCTCTTGCACAGGGTGTGAGCTCCTCCTTTCCTTCTGCTGCGTAGAATTCCATTGCGTAAATGTACCGTAGACTTTGGACCCACTCGTTTGCTGATGGGCACTTAGGTTGCTTCCAGTACTTGGCTATTGTAAACTGTGCTGCTATGAACATTGGGGTGCACAGGTTCTTTTGCATTGGTGTTTCAGGGTTCTTAGGATATAATCCCAGCAGCGGAATTGCGGGGTCAAAGGGCAGTTCCATTTTTAGATTTGTGAGGAAATTCCATAGTGTTTTCCACAGTGGCCTCACCAGTCTGCATTCCCCCCAACAGCGCACTAGGGTTCCCTTTTCTCTGCATCCTCTTCACCCTTTGTGTGTGGATTCGTTCACGTTGGCCACTCTGACCGGTGTGAGATGGTACCTCCTTGTGGTTTGAATTGGCATCTCTCTGATGGCTAGTGATGCCGAGTATCTTTTCCTATGTCTCTGGGCCCTCTGTATGTCTTCCTTGGAGAAGTGTCTGTTCAAGTCCCTTGCCCCTTTTTCAATTGGGTTGCTTGTCTTCCTGGAGTGGAGTCGTGTGAGTTCTTTATCTAGTTTTGGAGAGCAGGTCCTTGTCGGATGTATCGTTAGCTACTATGTTTTCCCATACTGTTGGTTCTTTTGTGATTTGGGGCTGTTTTCCTTAGCCGTGCAGAAGCTTTTTGTTTTGATGCGGTCCCATTTTTTATTCTTTCCCTTATGTCCCTTGCTTTAGGGGATATGTCCGTGAGGATGTTGCTGCAGGGAATGCCTGATAGTGTCCTGCCAATGTTTTCCTCAAGGACTTTTATGGTGTTACAACGTATGTGTGAGTCTTTTATCCACCTTCAGTTTATTTCTGTGTACGGCGTAAGTTGCTGGTTGAGTCCCTTTCTCTTTTTTTTTCCTTTTTATTTTTTTTTTTCACGTACCTGTCCAGATCTCCCAACACCATCTGTTGAAGAGGCTGCTTTTGCTCCATTTTACGCTCCTGCCTCCTTCGTCACATGTTAATTGACCGTAAAGGCTTGAGTTTATTTCTGGGCTCTCTTTTCTGTTCCATTGGTCTATGTGCCTGCTTTTATGCCGGTACCGGGCTGTTTGGATCACAGTGGCCTTGTAATACAGTTTGACCTCAGGTTTTGTGATCCCTCCTGCTTTGTTCTGCCTTCGCAACATTGCCTCAGCTATTCGGCGTCGTTTATGGTTCCACATAAATTTCTGAAATGTTTCTTCTGTGACTGTGAAATATGTCATGGGTACTCTAACAGGGATTGCATGAATCTATACATCGCTCTGGGTGGTAGAGCCATTTCGATGATGTTAATTCTTCCAATTGATGAGCATGGGACATGCTTGCATTTCTGGTGTCTTCCTTAATTTCTTTCTTCAATGAGGTGTAGTGTTCCCAGTACAGGTATTTTACCTCCTTGGCGCGGTTTATTCCTTGGTACTTCCTTTTTCTTGTTGCTGCATCAAATGGGATTTTATTTTTCCTGATGTCCATGGTTGGTGCACAGAAATGCCTCTGATTTCTGAGCATTGACTTTGTATCCGGCTGTGCTGCCCCATTCATTGATTAGGTCGAATAGTTTCTGTGGAGTCTGTGGAATTGTCGGGGTACACTCTCATGTCATCTGCAACACAATGGCCGTTTTGTTTCCTCCTTTCCAATTTGGATGCCTTTTGTGTCTTGTTCTTGTCTCATTGCTGTGGCTAGGGCTTCCAATACTGCGTTGACTAGGAGCAGTGAAGGCGGGCATCCCCGTCTTGTTCCTGATCTTCGTTGGA
The DNA here is from genome assembly GCF_022682495.2 of Desmodus rotundus. NCBI lineage: Eukaryota > Metazoa > Chordata > Mammalia > Chiroptera > Phyllostomidae > Desmodus > Desmodus rotundus. The sequence continues at coordinate 387,072 of NW_026527500.1, forward strand.
AAGCTCTAAGTTTTTGTCCATTGAGTACGATGTCGGCCGTAGGCCTCTCCTACATGGCCTCTATGATGTTGAGGAATGCTCCCTCTATCCCACTTTGCTGAGTGTTTTTTTTTTTTTTGTTTGGTGGTTATCATAAACCGCTGCTGTACCTTATCAAATGTTTTTTTCCACATCGATAGATGATATCATGTGGGTTTTGTCTTAGGTTTTGGTTATGTGGTGTTTTATGTGTGTTGACTTGCGAATATGATACTGTCCTTGCATCCCTGGGATGAACCCCACTTGGTCACGGTGAATGCTCTTTTCAATGTATTGCTGGATGTGGTTTGCCAGTATTTTGTTCAGGATTTTAGCATCTCTATCCATCAGCAATATAGGTCGGAAGTGTTCTTTCTCTGTTATGTCTTTATCTGGATTGCTGTGTAGGATGATGCTGGCTTTATTAAAAGGGTCTGGGAGTCTTCCATGTTCTTGAAGTTTTTCTAATAATCTTTGAAGGATGGGGGCTAGCCTTGCTTTAAATGCTTCGTAAAATCCTCCTGTCTAGTCCAGCGCTTTTGTGTGTTGAAAGCTTTTGAATTACTGTGTCAGTGTCATCAGTTGTGATTGGACTGTTCAGGCTTTTTGCTTCTTCTTGATTGAGTTTTGGAAGGTCGCATTTGTCTAGAAATCTGTCCCTTTCACCCAGCCTTTCAAATGTCTTGGCTTTTTTTTTTTTTTTTTAATCGTCCTTTGTATTGCTGTGGTATCAGTTGTAATCGCTCCTCTCCCATTTCTGATTGTGTTTATGTGGATCCTCTCTTTTCGTCTTGACGAAGATGCTTGGAGGCTTATTGGTCTTGCTTTTCTTTTCAAAGCACCAGTTCCTGGATTCATTGAACTTTGAATTGTGCTTGCAGTGTGTATGTTGTTTCATTGTGCTCTGGTCTTCGTTATTTCCTTCCTTCTATTGTCTCTGGGCTGTCTTTGTTGTTTTTCCTCGAGTTCTTGTGCGAATCGGCTCAGGCTGTTCATTGGAAAGGTTTCTCTTTTGGATAGGTCTGTACTGCTGTAAACTTCCGTCTCAGGACTGCCTTTGATGTGACCCATCAGTTATGGGTCGTTGCAAGTTCATTTTCATTTGTTTCCATGAACTTTTTTGATTTCCTCCTTGATATCATGCTTGACCCATTCACTGTTTAATAGCATGCTGTTTAATCTGCATGAGTTTGAGTGGTTTTGAGTTCTTTCCTTGAGGCTGGTTTCTACATTCAGGCCCTTGTGGCCAGAGAAAATGAGAGTTATGATTTCAATTCTCTTGAATTTGTGGAGGCGTGTTTTGTCAACTATCCCGTGGTCTATCTTTGAAAATGTTCCATGTGCATTTGAAAAGAATAGGGATTTTGCTTCTTCGGGATGAAAGGCTCTCTCTCTCCGTATATATCAGTTTAGTCCGCTTGATGTAGGACAATGTTCAATGCCACAATGTCTTTGATGATATTTTGTGTGGAAAGCCGTCCATCTTTGACAGTGGGGTGTTGGAATCCCCTACTATAACTGGGTTGCAGTCAATATCTCTCTCGAAGTCCTCAAGATTTTCTTTATGTGTTGGGGTGCTTCTATGTTGGGAGCATATATATATTTACAATGTTAACGTCTTGTGAATGGAGTCTCCCCTTGAGTAGGATGAAGGGATCTTCCGGGACACTTTTAATGTCTTTTTGAAGTCATTTTCTCTTCAGATGTGAGCTATGCTACCCTGACTCCCCCCACCGCCAATCCACTTGCTCGGAATATTTTTCTGCAGCTCTTCCCATTCCGTCTTCGTAGGTCATTTGTTCTGAGGTGGGTCCCTTGTAGGCAGCATGTGTGTGGGCCATGCTTCCTTTTCCATTCACTATTGTATATCTCTTGATTGGGGCACATAATCCATTTACATTTAAGGTTATTATTGATGAGTACTCCTTCCTTGCCAGTTTCTCGTACCTGTGTTCATCTCTGTCTCGGTGTTTTTGTTTTTAATTTTTATTGTTATTCAGTTACAGTTGTATGCCTTCTCTCCCCAACCCTGCAACCCACCCCAGCTGAACCCACATCCGTGCCTGACATCCAACCTCCGCCCCAGCCCCACCACCACCCCCCATCCCTCACCCCGCCCGATCCTGTCCATGCGTCCTTCACAGAAGCTCCTGCAATCCCCTACTCCCACTGTTCCCACCCCACTCCCCCAAGGCTAGTGTGAGATTGTTCTCAACTTCAATGTCTCTGGGTATGTTTTGTTTGCTTCATTCTTCTAATGATTATGTTCCAGTTAAAGGTGGGATCATATGGTATTTGTCCCTCACCGCCTGGCTTATTTCACTTAGCATAATGCTCTCCAGTTCCATCCTTGCTCTTGCACAGGGTGTGAGCTCCTCCTTTCCTTCTGCTGCGTAGAATTCCATTGCGTAAATGTACCGTAGACTTTGGACCCACTCGTTTGCTGATGGGCACTTAGGTTGCTTCCAGTACTTGGCTATTGTAAACTGTGCTGCTATGAACATTGGGGTGCACAGGTTCTTTTGCATTGGTGTTTCAGGGTTCTTAGGATATAATCCCAGCAGCGGAATTGCGGGGTCAAAGGGCAGTTCCATTTTTAGATTTGTGAGGAAATTCCATAGTGTTTTCCACAGTGGCCTCACCAGTCTGCATTCCCCCCAACAGCGCACTAGGGTTCCCTTTTCTCTGCATCCTCTTCACCCTTTGTGTGTGGATTCGTTCACGTTGGCCACTCTGACCGGTGTGAGATGGTACCTCCTTGTGGTTTGAATTGGCATCTCTCTGATGGCTAGTGATGCCGAGTATCTTTTCCTATGTCTCTGGGCCCTCTGTATGTCTTCCTTGGAGAAGTGTGTGTTCAAGTCCCTTGCCCCTTTTTCAATTGGGTTGCTTGTCTTCCTGGAGTGGAGTCGTGTGAGTTCTTTATCTAGTTTTGGAGAGCAGGTCCTTGTCGGACGTATCGTTAGCTACTATGTTTTCCCATACTGTTGGTTCTTTTGTGATTTGGGGCTGTTTTCCTTAGCCGTGCAGAAGCTTTTTGTTTTGATGCGGTCCCATTTTTTATTCTTTCCCTTATGTCCCTTGCTTTAGGGGATATGTCCGTGAGGATGTTGCTGCAGGGAATGCCTGATAGTGTCCTGCCAATGTTTTCCTCAAGGACTTTTATGGTGTTACAACGTATGTGTGAGTCTTTTATCCACCTTCAGTTTATTTCTGTGTACGGCGTAAGTTGCTGGTTGAGTCCCTTTCTCTTTTTTCTTTCCTTTTTATTTTTTTTTTTCACGTACCTGTCCAGATCTCCCAACACCATCTGTTGAAGAGGCTGCTTTTGCTCCATTTTACGCTCCTGCCTCCTTCGTCACATGTTAATTGACCGTAAAGGCTTGAGTTTATTTCTGGGCTCTCTTTTCTGTTCCATTGGTCTATGTGCCTGCTTTTATGCCGGTACCGGGCTGTTTGGATCACAGTGGCCTTGTAATACAGTTTGACCTCAGGTTTTGTGATCCCTCCTGCTTTGTTCTGCCTTCGCAACATTGCTGCAGCTATTCGGCGTCGTTTATGGTTCCACATAAATTTCTGAAATGTTTCTTCTGTGACTGTGAAATATGTCATGGGTACTCTAACAGGGATTGCATGAATCTATACATCGCTCTGGGTGGTAGAGCCATTTCGATGATGTTAATTCTTCCAATTGATGAGCATGGGACATGCTTGCATTTCTGGTGTCTTCCTTAATTTCTTTCTTCAATGAGGTGTAGTGTTCCCAGTACAGGTATTTTACCTCCTTGGCGCGGTTTATTCCTTGGTACTTCCTTTTTCTTGTTGCTGCATCAAATGGGATTTTATTTTTCCTGATGTCCATGGTTGGTGCACAGAAATGCCTCTGATTTCTGAGCATTGACTTTGTATCCGGCTGTGCTGCCCCATTCATTGATTAGGTCGAATAGTTTCTGTGGAGTCTGTGGAATTGTCGGGGTACACTCTCATGTCATCTGCAACACAATGGCCGTTTTGTTTCCTCCTTTCCAATTTGGATGCCTTTTGTGTCTTGTTCTTGTCTCATTGCTGTGGCTAGGGCTTCCAATACTGCGTTGAAATCGAGCAGTGAAGGCGGGCATCCCCGTCTTGTTCCTGATCTTCGTTGGAAAGCTCTAAGTTTTTGTCCATTGAGTACGATGTCGGCCGTAGGCCTCTCCTACATGGCCTCTATGATGTTGAGGAATGCTCCCTCTATCCCACTTTGCTGAGTGTTTTTTTTTTTTTTGTTTGGTGGTTATCATAAACCGCTGCTGTACCTTATCAAATGTTTTTTTCCACATCGATAGATGATATCATGTGGGTTTTGTCTTAGGTTTTGGTTATGTGGTGTTTTATGTGTGTTGACTTGCGAATATGATACTGTCCTTGCATCCCTGGGATGAACCCCACTTGGTCACGGTGAATGCTCTTTTCAATGTATTGCTGGATGTGGTTTGCCAGTATTTTGTTCAGGATTTTAGCATCTCTATCCATCAGCAATATAGGTCGGAAGTGTTCTTTCTCTGTTATGTCTTTATCTGGATTGCAGTGTAGGATGATGCTGGCTTTATTAAAAGGGTCTGGGAGTCTTCCATGTTCTTGAAGTTTTTCTAATAATCTTTGAAGGATGGGGGCTAGCCTTGCTTTAAATGCTTCGTAAAATCCTCCTGTCTAGTCCAGCGCTTTTGTGTGTTGAAAGCTTTTGAATTACTGTGTCAGTGTCATCAGTTGTGATTGGACTGTTCAGGCTTTTTGCTTCTTCTTGATTGAGTTTTGGAAGGTCGCATTTGTCTAGAAATCTGTCCCTTTCACCCAGCCTTCAAATGTCTTGGCTTTTTTTTTTTTTTTAATCGTCCTTTGTATTGCTGTGGTATCAGTTGTAATCGCTCCTCTCCCATTTCTGATTGTGTTTATGTGGATCCTCTCTTTTCGTCTTGACGAAGATGCTTGGAGGCTTATTGGTCTTGCTTTTCTTTTCAAAGCACCAGTTCCTGGATTCATTGAACTTTGAATTGTGCTTTCAGTGTGTATGTTGTTTCATTGTGCTCTGGTCTTGGTTATTTCCTTCCTTCTATTGTCTCTGGGCTGTCTTTGTTGTTTTTCCTCGAGTTCTTGTGCTAATCGGCTCAGGCTGTTCATTGGAAAGGTTTCTCTTTTGGATAGGTCTGTACTGCTGTAAACTTCCGTCTCAGGACTGCCTTTGATGTGACCCATCAGTTATGGGTCGTTGCAAGTTCATTTTCATTTGTTTCCATGAACTTTTTTGATTTCCTCCTTGATATCATGCTTGACCCATTCACTGTTTAATAGCATGCTGTTTAATCTGCATGAGTTTGAGTGGTTTTGAGTTCTTTCCTTGAGGCTGGTTTCTACATTCAGGCCATTGTGGCCAGAGAAAATGAGTGTTATGATTTCAATTCTCTTGAATTTGTGGAGGCGTGTTTTGTCAACTATCCCGTGGTCTATCTTTGAAAATGTTCCATGTGCATTTGAAAAGAATAGGGATTTTGCTTCTTCGGGATGAAAGGCTCTCTCTCTCCGTATATATCAGTTTAGTCCGCTTGATGTAGGACAATGTTCAATGCCACAATGTCTTTGATGATATTTTGTGTGGAAAGCCGTCCATCTTTGACAGTGGGGTGTTGGAATCCCCTACTATAACTGGGTTGCAGTCAATATCTCTCTCGAAGTCCTCAAGATTTTCTTTATGTGTTGGGGTGCTTCTATGTTGGGAGCATATATATATTTACAATGTTAACGTCTTGTGAATGGAGTCTCCCCTTGAGTAGGATGAAGGGATCTTCCGGGACACTTTTAATGTCTTTTTGAAGTCATTTTCTCTTCAGATGTGAGCTATGCTACCCTGACTCCCCCCACCGCCAATCCACTTGCTCGGAATATTTTTCTGCAGCTCTTCCCATTCCGTCTTCGTAGGTCATTTGTTCTGAGGTGGGTCTCTTGTAGGCAGCATGTGTGTGGGCCATGCTTCCTTTTCCATTCACTATTGTATATCTCTTGATTGGGGCACATAATCCATTTACATTTAAGGTTATTATTGATGAGTACTCCTTCCTTGCCAGTTTCTCGTACCTGTGTTCATCTCTGTCTCGGTGTTTTTGTTTTTAATTTTTATTGTTATTCAGTTACAGTTGTATGCCTTCTCTCCCCAACCCTGCAGCCCACCCCAGCTGAACCCACATCCGTGCCCGACATCCAACCTCCGCCCCAGCCCCACCACCACCCCCCATCCCTCACCCCGCCCGATCCTGTCCATGCGTCCTTCACAGAAGCTCCTGCAATCCCCTACTCCCACTGTTCCCACCCCACTCCCCCAAGGCTAGTGTGAGATTGTTCTCAACTTCAATGTCTCTGGGTATGTTTTGTTTGCTTCATTCTTCTAATGATTATGTTCCAGTTAAAGGTGGGATCATATGGTATTTGTCCCTCACCGCCTGGCTTATTTCACTTAGCATAATGCTCTCCAGTTCCATCCTTGCTCTTGCACAGGGTGTGAGCTCCTCCTTTCCTTCTGCTGCGTAGAATTCCATTGCGTAAATGTACCGTAGACTTTGGACCCACTCGTTTGCTGATGGGCACTTAGGTTGCTTCCAGTACTTGGCTATTGTAAACTGTGCTGCTATGAACATTGGGGTGCACAGGTTCTTTTGCATTGGTGTTTCAGGGTTCTTAGGATATAATCCCAGCAGCGGAATTGCGGGGTCAAAGGGCAGTTCCATTTTTAGATTTGTGAGGAAATTCCATAGTGTTTTCCACAGTGGCCTCACCAGTCTGCATTCCCCCCAACAGCGCACTAGGGTTCCCTTTTCTCTGCATCCTCTTCACCCTTTGTGTGTGGATTCGTTCACGTTGGCCACTCTGACCGGTGTGAGATGGTACCTCCTTGTGGTTTGAATTGGCATCTCTCTGATGGCTAGTGATGCCGAGTATCTTTTCCTATGTCTCTGGGCCCTCTGTATGTCTTCCTTGGAGAAGTGTGTGTTCAAGTCCCTTGCCCCTTTTTCAATTGGGTTGCTTGTCTTCCTGGAGTGGAGTCGTGTGAGTTCTTTATCTAGTTTTGGAGAGCAGGTCCTTGTCGGACGTATCGTTAGCTACTATGTTTTCCCATACTGTTGGTTCTTTTGTGATTTGGGGCTGTTTTCCTTAGCCGTGCAGAAGCTTTTTGTTTTGATGCGGTCCCATTTTTTATTCTTTCCCTTATGTCCCTTGCTTTAGGGGATATGTCCGTGAGGATGTTGCTGCAGGGAATGCCTGATAGTGTCCTGCCAATGTTTTCCTCAAGGACTTTTATGGTGTTACAACGTATGTGTGAGTCTTTTATCCACCTTCAGTTTATTTCTGTGTACGGCGTAAGTTGCTGGTTGAGTCCCTTTCTCTTTTTTCTTTCCTTTTTATTTTTTTTTTTCACGTACCTGTCCAGATCTCCCAACACCATCTGTTGAAGAGGCTGCTTTTGCTCCATTTTACGCTCCTGCCTCCTTCGTCACATGTTAATTGACCGTAAAGGCTTGAGTTTATTTCTGGGCTCTCTTTTCTGTTCCATTGGTCTATGTGCCTGCTTTTATGCCGGTACCGGGCTGTTTGGATCACAGTGGCCTTGTAATACAGTTTGACCTCAGGTTTTGTGATCCCTCCTGCTTTGTTCTGCCTTCGCAACATTGCTGCAGCTATTCGGCGTCGTTTATGGTTCCACATAAATTTCTGAAATGTTTCTTCTGTGACTGTGAAATATGTCATGGGTACTCTAACAGGGATTGCATGAATCTATACATCGCTCTGGGTGGTAGAGCCATTTCGATGATGTTAATTCTTCCAATTGATGAGCATGGGACATGCTTGCATTTCTGGTGTCTTCCTTAATTTCTTTCTTCAATGAGGTGTAGTGTTCCCAGTACAGGTATTTTACCTCCTTGGCGCGGTTTATTCCTTGGTACTTCCTTTTTCTTGTTGCTGCATCAAATGGGATTTTATTTTTCCTGATGTCCATGGTTGGTGCACAGAAATGCCTCTGATTTCTGAGCATTGACTTTGTATCCGGCTGTGCTGCCCCATTCATTGATTAGGTCGAATAGTTTCTGTGGAGTCTGTGGAATTGTCGGGGTACACTCTCATGTCATCTGCAACACAATGGCCGATTTGTTTCCTCCTTTCCAATTTGGATGCCTTTTGTGTCTTGTTCTTGTCTCATTGCTGTGGCTAGGGCTTCCAATACTGCGTTGACATCGAGCAGTGAAGGCGGGCATCCCCGTCTTGTTCCTGATCTTCGTTGGAAAGCTCTAAGTTTTTGTCCATTGAGTACGATGTCGGCCGTAGGCCTCTCCTACATGGCCTCTATGATGTTGAGGAATGCTCCCTCTATCCCACTTTGCTGAGTGTTTTTTTTGTTTGTTTGGTTGGTTATCATAAACCGCTGCTGTACCTTATCAAATGTTTTTTTCCACATCGATAGATGATATCATGAGGGTTTTGTCTTAGGTTTTGGTTATGTGGTGTTTTATGTGTGTTGACTTGCGAATATGATACCGTCCTTGCATCCCTGGGATGAACCCCACTTGGTCACGGTGAATGCTCTTTTCAATGTATTGCTGGATGTGGTTTGCCAGTATTTTGTTCAGGATTTTAGCATCTCTATCCATCAGCAATATAGGTCGGAAGTGTTCTTTCTCTCTTATGTCTTTATCTGGATTGCTGTGTAGGATGATGCTGGCTTTATTAAAAGGGTCTGGGAGTCTTCCATGTTCTTGAAGTTTTTCTAATAATCTTTGAAGGATGGGGGCTAGCCTTGCTTTAAATGCTTCGTAAAATCCTCCTGTCTAGTCCAGCGCTTTTGTGTGTTGAAAGCTTTTGAATTACTGTGTCAGTGTCATCAGTTGTGATTGGACTGTTCAGGCTTTCTGCTTCTTCCTGTTTGAGTTTTGGAAGGTCGCATTTGTCTAGAAATCTGTCCCTTTCACCCAGCCTTTCAAATGTCTTGGCTTTTTTTTTTTTTTTTTAATCATCCTTTGTATTGCTGTGGTATCAGTTGTAATCGCTCCTCTCCCATTTCTGATTGTGTTTATGTGGATCCTCTCTTTTCGTCTTGACGAAGATGCTTAGAGGCTTATTGGTCTTGCTTTTCTTTTCAAAGCACCAGTTCCTGGATTCATTGAACTTTGAATTGTGCTTTCAGTGTGTATGTTGTTTCATTGTGCTCTGGTCTTCGTTATTTCCTTCCTTCTATTGTCTCTGGGCTGTCTTTGTTGTTTTTCCTCGAGTTCTTGTGCGAATCGGCTCAGGCTGTTCATTGGAAAGGTGTCTCTTTTGGATAGGTCTGTACTGCTGTAAACTTCCGTCTCAGGACTGCCTTTGATGTGACCCATCAGTTATGGGTCGTTGCAAGTTCATTTTCATTTGTTTCCATGAACTTTTTTGATTTTCTCCTTGATATCATGCTTGACCCATTCACTGTTTAATAGCATGCTGTTTAATCTGCATGAGTTTGAGTGGTTTTGAGTTCTTTCCTTGAGGCTGGTTTCAACATTCAGGCCCTTGTGGCCAGAGAAAATGAGTGTTATGATTTCAATTCTCTTGAATTTGTGGAGGCGTGTTTTGTCAACTATCCCATGGTCTATCCTTGAAAATGTTCCATGTGCATTTGAAAAGAATAGGGATTTTGCTCCTTCGGGATGAAAGGCTCTCTCTCTCCGTATATATCAGTTTAGTCCGCTTGATGTAGGACAATGTTCAATGCCACAATGTCTTTGATGATATTTTGTGTGGAAAGCCGTCCATCTTTGACAGTGGGGTGTTGGAATCCCCTACTATAACTGGGTTGCAGTCAATATCTCTCTCGAAGTCCTCAAGATTTTCTTTATGTGTTGGGGTGCTTCTATGTTGGGAGCATATATATATTTACAATGTTAACGTCTTGTGAATGGAGTCTCCCCTTGAGTAGGATGAAGGGATCTTCCGGGACCCTTTTAATGTCTTTTTGAAGTCATTTTCTCTTCAGATGTGAGCTATGCTACCCTGACTCCCCCCACCGCCAATCCACTTGCTCGGAATATTTTTCTGCAGCTCTTCCCATTCCGTCTTCGTAGGTCATTTGTTCTGAGGTGGGTCTCTTGTAGGCAGCATGTGTGTGGGCCATGCTTCCTTTTCCATTCACTATTGTATGTCTCTTGATTGGGGCACATAATCCATTTACATTTAAGGTTATTATTGATGAGTACTCCTTCCTTGCCAGTTTCTCGTACCTGTGTTCATCTCTGTCTCGGTGTTTTTGTTTTTAATTTTTATTGTTATTCAGTTACAGTTGTATGCCTTCTCTCCCCAACCCTGCAGCCCACCCCAGCTGAACCCACATCCGTGCCCGACATCCAACCTCCGCCCCAGCCCCACCACCACCCCCCATCCCTCACCCCGCCCGATCCTGTCCATGCGTCCTTCACAGAAGCTCCTGCAATCCCCTACTCCCACTGTTCCCACCCCACTCCCCCAAGGCTAGTGTGAGATTGTTCTAAACTTCAATTTCTCTGGGTATATTTTGTTTGCTTCATTCTTCTAATGATTATGTTCCAGTTAAAGGTGGGATCATATGGTATTTGTCCCTCACCGCCTGGCTTATTTCACTTAGCATAATGCTCTCCAGTTCCATCCTTGCTCTTGCACAGGGTGTGAGCTCCTCCTTTCCTTCTGCTGCGTAGAATTCCATTGCGTAAATGTACCGTAGACTTTGGACCCACTCGTTTGCTGATGGGCACTTAGGTTGCTTCCAGTACTTGGCTATTGTAAACTGTGCTGCTATGAACATTGGGGTGCACAGGTTCTTTTGCATTGGTGTTTCAGGGTTCTTAGGATATAATCCCAGCAGCGGAATTGCGGGGTCAAAGGGCAGTTCCATTTTTAGATTTGTGAGGAAATTCCATAGTGTTTTCCACAGTGGCCTCACCAGTCTGCATTCCCCCCAACAGCGCACTAGGGTTCCCTTTTCTCTGCAGCCTCTTCACCCTTTGTGTGTGGATTCGTTCACGTTGGCCACTCTGACCGGTGTGAGATGGTACCTCCTTGTGGTTTGAATTGGCATCTCTCTGATGGCTAGTGATGCCGAGTATCTTTTCCTATGTCTCTGGGCCCTCTGTATGTCTTCCTTGGAGAAGTGTCTGTTCAAGTCCCTTGCCCCTTTTTCAATTGGGTTGCTTGTCTTCCTGGAGTGGAGTCGTGTGAGTTCTTTATCTAGTTTTGGAGAGCAGGTCCTTGTCGGACGTATCGTTAGCTACTATGTTTTCCCATACTGTTGGTTCTTTTGTGATTTGGGGCTGTTTTCCTTAGCCGTGCAGAAGCTTTTTGTTTTGATGCGGTCCCATTTTTTATTCTTTCCCTTATGTCCCTTGCTTTAGGGGATATGTCCGTGAGGATGTTGCTGCAGGGAATGCCTGATAGTGTCCTGCCAATGTTTTCCTCAAGGACTTTTATGGTGTTACAACGTATGTGTGAGTCTTTTATCCACCTTCAGTTTATTTCTGTGTACGGCGTAAGTTGCTGGTTGAGTCCCTTTCTCTTTTTTCTTTCCTTTTTATTTTTTTTTTTTCACGTACCTGTCCAGATCTCCCAACACCATCTGTTGAAGAGGCTGCTTTTGCTCCATTTTACGCTCCTGCCTCCTTCGTCACATGTTAATTGACCGTAAAGGCTTGAGTTTATTTCTGGGCTCTCTTTTCTGTTCCATTGGTCTATGTGCCTGCTTTTATGCCGGTACCGGGCTGTTTGGATCACAGTGGCCTTGTAATACAGTTTGACCTCAGGTTTTGTGATCCCTCCTGCTTTGTTCTGCCTTCGCAACATTGCTGCAGCTATTCGGCGTCGTTTATGGTTCCACATAAATTTCTGAAATGTTTCTTCTGTGACTGTGAAATATGTCATGGGTACTCTAACAGGGATTGCATGAATCTATACATCGCTCTGGGTGGTAGAGCCATTTCGATGATGTTAATTCTTCCAATTGATGAGCATGGGACATGCTTGCATTTCTGGTGTCTTCCTTAATTTCTTTCTTCAATGAGGTGTAGTGTTCCCAGTACAGGTATTTTACCTCCTTGGCGCGGTTTATTCCTTGGTACTTCCTTTTTCTTGTTGCTGCATCAAATGGGATTTTATTTTTCCTGATGTCCATGGTTGGTGCACAGAAATGCCTCTGATTTCTGAGCATTGACTTTGTATCCGGCTGTGCTGCCCCATTCATTGATTAGGTCGAATAGTTTCTGTGGAGTCTGTGGAATTGTCGGGGTACACTCTCATGTCATCTGCAACACAATGGCCGTTTTGTTTCCTCCTTTCCAATTTGGATGCCTTTTGTGTCTTGTTCTTGTCTCATTGCTGTGGCTAGGGCTTCCAATACTGCGTTGACATCGAGCAGTGAAGGCGGGCATCCCCGTCTTGTTCCTGATCTTCGTTGGAAAGCTCTAAGTTTTTGTCCATTGAGTACGATGTCGGCCGTAGGCCTCTCCTACATGGCCTCTATGATGTTGAGGAATGCTCCCTCTATCCCACTTTGCTGAGTGTTTTTTTTTTTTGTTTGGTGGTTATCATAAACCGCTGCTGTACCTTATCAAATGTTTTTTTCCACATCGATAGATGATATCATGTGGGTTTTGTCTTAGGTTTTGGTTATGTGGTGTTTTATGTGTGTTGACTTGCGAATATGATACCGTCCTTGCATCCCTGGGATGAACCCCACTTGGTCACGGTGAATGCTCTTTTCAATGTATTGCTGGATGTGGTTTGCCAGTATTTTGTTCAGGATTTTAGCATCTCTATCCATCAGCAATATAGGTCGGAAGTGTTCTTTCTCTGTTATGTCTTTATCTGGATTGCTGTGTAGGATGATGCTGGCTTTATTAAAAGGGTCTGGGAGTCTTCCATGTTCTTGAAGTTTTTCTAATAATCTTTGAAGGATGGGGGCTAGCCTTGCTTTAAATGCTTCGTAAAATCCTCCTGTCTAGTCCAGCGCTTTTGTGTGTTGAAAGCTTTTGAATTACTGTGTCAGTGTCATCAGTTGTGATTGGACTGTTCAGGCTTTCTGCTTCTTCTTGATTGAGTTTTGGAAGGTCGCATTTGTCTAGAAATCTGTCCCTTTCACCCAGCCTTTCAAATGTCTTGGCTTTTTTTTTTTTTTTTTAATCGTCCTTTGTATTGCTGTGGTATCAGTTGTAATCGCTCCTCTCCCATTTCTGATTGTGTTTATGTGGATCCTCTCTTTTCGTCTTGACGAAGATGCTTGGAGGCTTATTGGTCTTGCTTTTCTTTTCAAAGCACCAGTTCCTGGATTCATTGAACTTTGAATTGTGCTTTCAGTGTGTATGTTGTTTCATTGTGCTCTGGTCTTCGTTATTTCCTTCCTTCTATTGTCTCTGGGCTGTCTTTGTTGTTTTTCCTCGAGTTCTTGTGCGAATCGGCTCAGGCTGTTCATTGGAAAGGTTTCTCTTTTGGATAGGTCTGTACTGCTGTAAACTTCCGTCTCAGGACTGCCTTTGATGTGACCCATCAGTTATGGGTCGTTGCAAGTTCATTTTCATTTGTTTCCATGAACTTTTTTGATTTCCTCCTTGATATCATGCTTGACCCATTCACTGTTTAATAGCATGCTGTTTAATCTGCATGAGTTTGAGTGGTTTTGAGTTCTTTCCTTGGGGCTGGTTTCTACATTCAGGCCCTTGTGGCCAGAGAAAATGAGTGTTATGATTTCAATTCTCTTGAATTTGTGGAGGCGTGTTTTGTCAACTATCCCATGGTCTATCTTTGAAAATGTTCCATGTGCATTTGAAAAGAATAGGGATTTTGCTTCTTCGGGATGAAAGGCTCTCTCTCTCCGTATATATCAGTTTAGTCCGCTTGATGTAGGACAATGTTCAATGCCACAATGTCTTTGATGATATTTTGTGTGGAAAGCCGTCCATCTTTGACAGTGGGGTGTTGGAATCCCCTACTATAACTGGGTTGCAGTCAATATCTCTCTCGAAGTCCTCAAGATTTTCTTTATGTGTTGGGGTGCTTCTATGTTGGGAGCATATATATATTTACAATGTTAACGTCTTGTGAATGGAGTCTCCCCTTGAGTAGGATGAAGGGATCTTCCGGGACCCTTTTAATGTCTTTTTGAAGTCATTTTCTCTTCAGATGTGAGCTATGCTACCCTGACTCCCCCCACCGCCAATCCACTTGCTCGGAATATTTTTCTGCAGCTCTTCCCATTCCGTCTTCGTAGGTCATTTGTTCTGAGGTGGGTCTCTTGTAGGCAGCATGTGTGTGGGCCATGCTTCCTTTTCCATTCACTATTGTATATCTCTTGATTGGGGCACATAATCCATTTACATTTAAGGTTATTATTGATGAGTACTCCTTCCTTGCCAGTTTCTCGTACCTGTGTTCATCTCTGTCTCGGTGTTTTTGTTTTTAATTTTTATTGTTATTCAGTTACAGTTGTATGCCTTCTCTCCCCAACCCTGCAGCCCACCCCAGCTGAACCCACATCCGTGCCCGACATCCAACCTCCGCCCCAGCCCCCCACCACCCCCCATCCCTCACCCCGCCCGATCCTGTCCATGCGTCCTTCACAGAAGCTCCTGCAATCCCCTACTCCCACTGTTCCCACCCCACTCCCCCAAGGCTAGTGTGAGATTGTTCTCAACTTCAATGTCTCTGGGTATGTTTTGTTTGCTTCATTCTTCTAATGATTATGTTCCAGTTAAAGGTGGGATCATATGGTATTTGTCCCTCACCGCCTGGCTTATTTCACTTAGCATAATGCTCTCCAGTTCCATCCTTGCTCTTGCACAGGGTGTGAGCTCCTCCTTTCCTTCTGCTGCGTAGAATTCCATTGCGTAAATGTACCGTAGACTTTGGACCCACTCGTTTGCTGATGGGCACTTAGGTTGCTTCCAGTACTTGGCTATTGTAAACTGTGCTGCTATGAACATTGGGGTGCACAGGTTCTTTTGCATTGGTGTTTCAGGGTTCTTAGGATATAATCCCAGCAGCGGAATTGCTGGGTCAAAGGGCAGTTCCATTTTTAGATTTGTGAGGAAATTCCATAGTGTTTTCCACAGTGGCCTCACCAGTCTGCATTCCCCCCAACAGCGCACTAGGGTTCCCTTTTCTCTGCAGCCTCTTCACCCTTTGTGTGTGGATTCGTTCACGTTGGCCACTCTGACCGGTGTGAGATGGTACCTCCTTGTGGTTTGAATTGGCATCTCTCTGATGGCTAGTGATGCCGAGTATCTTTTCCTATGTCTCTGGGCCCTCTGTATGTCTTCCTTGGAGAAGTGTCTGTTCAAGTCCCTTGCCCCTTTTTCAATTGGGTTGCTTGTCTTCCTGGAGTGGAGTCGTGTGAGTTCTTTATCTAGTTTTGGAGAGCAGGTCCTTGTCGGACGTATCGTTAGCTACTATGTTTTCCCATACTGTTGGTTCTTTTGTGATTTGGGGCTGTTTCCTTAGCCGTGCAGAAGCTTTTTGTTTTGATGCGGTCCCATTTTTTATTCTTTCCCTTATGTCCCTTGCTTTAGGGGATATGTCCGTGAGGATGTTGCTGCAGGGAATGCCTGATAGTGTCCTGCCAATGTTTTCCTCAAGGACTTTTATGGTGTTACAACGTATGTGTGAGTCTTTTATCCACCTTCAGTTTATTTCTGTGTACGGCGTAAGTTGCTGGTTGAGTCCCTTTCTCTTTTTTCTTTCCTTTTTATTTTTTTTTTTCACATACCTGTCCAGATCTCCCAACACCATCTGTTGAAGAGGCTGCTTTTGCTCCATTTTACGCTCCTGCCTCCTTCGTCACATGTTAATTGACCGTAAGGGCTTGAGTTTATTTCTGGGCTCTCTTTTCTGTTCCATTGGTCTATGTGCCTGCTTTTATGCCGGTACCGGGCTGTTTGGATCACAGTGGCCTTGTAATACAGTTTGACCTCAGGTTTTGTGATCCCTCCTGCTTTGTTCTGCCTTCGCAACATTGCTGCAGCTATTCGGCGTCGTTTATGGTTCCACATAAATTTCTGAAATGTTTCTTCTGTGACTGTGAAATATGTCATGGGTACTCTAACAGGGATTGCATGAATCTATACATCGCTCTGGGTGGTAGAGCCATTTCGATGATGTTAATTCTTCCAATTGATGAGCATGGGACATGCTTGCATTTCTGGTGTCTTCCTTAATTTCTTTCTTCAATGAGGTGTAGTGTTCCCAGTACAGGTATTTTACCTCCTTGGCGCGGTTTATTCTTTGGTACTTCCTTTTTCTTGTTGCTGCATCAAATGGGATTTTATTTTTCCTGATGTCAATGGTTGGTGCACAGAAATGCCTCTGATTTCTGAGCATTGACTTTGTATCCGGCTGTGCTGCCCCATTCATTGATTAGGTCGAATAGTTTCTGTGGAGTCTGTGGAATTGTCGGGGTACACTCTCATGTCATCTGCAACACAATGGCCGATTTGTTTCCTCCTTTCCAATTTGGATGCCTTTTGTGTCTTGTTCTTGTCTCATTGCTGTGGCTAGGGCTTCCAATACTGCGTTGACATCGAGCAGTGAAGGCGGGCATCCCCGTCTTGTTCCTGATCTTCGTTGGAAAGCTCTAAGTTTTTGTCCATTGAGTACGATGTCGGCCGTAGGCCTCTCCTACATGGCCTCTATGATGTTGAGGAATGCTCCCTCTATCCCACTTTGCTGAGTGTTTTTTTTTTTTTGTTTGGTGGTTATCATAAACCGCTGCTGTACCTTATCAAATGTTTTTTTCCACATCGATAGATGATATCATGTGGGTTTTGTCTTAGGTTTTGGTTATGTGGTGTTTTATGTGTGTTGACTTGCGAATATCATACTGTCCTTGCATCCCTGGGATGAACCCCACTTGGTCACGGTGAATGCTCTTTTCAATGTATTGCTGGATGTGGTTTGCCAGTATTTTGTTCAGGATTTTAGCATCTCTATCCATCAGCAATATAGGTCGGAAGTGTTCTTTCTCTGTTATGTCTTTATCTGGATTGCTGTGTAGGATGATGCTGGCTTTATTAAAAGGGTGTGGGAGTCTTCCATCTTCTTGAAGTTTTTCTAATAATCTTTGAAGGATGGGGGCTAGCCTTGCTTTAAATGCTTCGTAAAATCCTCCTGTCTAGTCCAGCGCTTTTGTGTGTTGAAAGCTTTTGAATTACTGTGTCAGTGTCATCAGTTGTGATTGGACTGTTCAGGCTTTTTGCTTCTTCTTGATTGAGTTTTGGAAGGTCGCATTTGTCTAGAAATCTGTCCCTTTCACCCAGCCTTTCAAATGTCTTGGCTTTTTTTTTTTTTTAATCGTCCTTTGTATTGCTGTGGTATCAGTTGTAATCGCTCCTCTCCCATTTCTGATTGTGTTTATGTGGATCCTCTCTTTTCGTCTTGACGAAGATGCTTGGAGGCTTATTGGTCTTGCTTTTCTTTTCAAAGCACCAGTTCCTGGATTCATTGAACTTTGAATTGTGCTTTCAGTGTGTATGTTGTTTCATTGTGCTCTGGTCTTCGTTATTTCCTTCCTTCTATTGTCTCTGGGCTGTCTTTGTTGTTTTTCCTCGAGTTCTTGTGCGAATCGGCTCAGGCTGTTCATTGGAAAGGTTTCTCTTTTGGATAGGTCTGTACTGCTGTAAACTTCCGTCTCAGGACTGCCTTTGATGTGACCCATCAGTTATGGGTCGTTGCAAGTTCATTTTCATTTGTTTCCATGAACTTTTTTGATTTCCTCCTTGATATCATGCTTGACCCATTCACTGTTTAATAGCATGCTGTTTAATCTGCATGAGTTTGAGTGGTTTTGAGTTCTTTCCTTGAGGCTGGTTTCTACATTCAGGCCCTTGTGGCCAGAGAAAATGAGTGTTATGATTTCAATTCTCTTGAATTTGTGGAGGCGTGTTTTGTCAACTATCCCGTGGTCTATCTTTGAAAATGTTCCATGTGCATTTGAAAAGAATAGGGATTTTGCTTCTTCGGGATGAAAGGCTCTCTCTCTCCGTATATATCAGTTTAGTCCGCTTGATGTAGGACAATGTTCAATGCCACAATGTCTTTGATGATATTTTGTGTGGAAAGCCGTCCATCTTTGACAGTGGGGTGTTGGAATCCCCTACTATAACTGGGTTGCAGTCAATATCTCTCTCGAAGTCCTCAAGATTTTCTTTATGTGTTGGGGTGCTTCTATGTTGGGAGCATATATATATTTACAATGTTAACGTCTTGTGAATGGAGTCTCCCCTTGAGTAGGATGAAGGGATCTTCCGGGACACTTTTAATGTCTTTTTGAAGTCATTTTCTCTTCAGATGTGAGCTATGCTACCCTGACTCCCCCCACCGCCAATCCACTTGCTCGGAATATTTTTCTGCAGCTCTTCCCATTCCGTCTTCGTAGGTCATTTGTTCTGAGGTGGGTCTCTTGTAGGCAGCATGTGTGTGGGCCATGCTTCCTTTTCCATTCACTATTGTATATCTCTTGATTGGGGCACATAATCCATTTACATTTAAGGTTATTATTGATGAGTACTCCTTCCTTGCCAGTTTCTCGTACCTGTGTTCATCTCTGTCTCGGTGTTTTTGTTTTTAATTTTTATTGTTATTCAGTTACAGTTGTATGCCTTCTCTCCCCAACCCTGCAGCCCACCCCAGCTGAACCCACATCCGTGCCCGACATCCAACCTCCGCCCCAGCCCCCCACCACCCCCCATCCCTCACCCCGCCCGATCCTGTCCATGCGTCCTTCACAGAAGCTCCTGCAATCCCCTACTCCCACTGTTCCCACCCCACTCCCCCAAGGCTAGTGTGAGATTGTTCTCAACTTCAATGTCTCTGGGTATGTTTTGTTTGCTTCATTCTTCTAATGATTATGTTCCAGTTAAAGGTGGGATCATATGGTATTTGTCCCTCACCGCCTGGCTTATTTCACTTAGCATAATGCTCTCCAGTTCCATCCTTGCTCTTGCACAGGGTGTGAGCTCCTCCTTTCCTTCTGCTGCGTAGAATTCCATTGCGTAAATGTACCGTAGACTTTGGACCCACTCGTTTGCTGATGGGCACTTAGGTTGCTTCCAGTACTTGGCTATTGTAAACTGTGCTGCTATGAACATTGGGGTGCACAGGTTCTTTTGCATTGGTGTTTCAGGGTTCTTAGGATATAATCCCAGCAGCGGAATTGCGGGGTCAAAGGGCAGTTCCATTTTTAGATTTGTGAGGAAATTCCATAGTGTTTTCCACAGTGGCCTCACCAGTCTGCATTCCCCCCAACAGCGCACTAGGGTTCCCTTTTCTCTGCATCCTCTTCACCCTTTGTGTGTGGATTCGTTCACGTTGGCCACTCTGACCGGTGTGAGATGGTACCTCCTTGTGGTTTGAATTGGCATCTCTCTGATGGCTAGTGATGCCGAGTATCTTTTCCTATGTCTCTGGGCCCTCTGTATGTCTTCCTTGGAGAAGTGTCTGTTCAAGTCCCTTGCCCCTTTTTCAATTGGGTTGCTTGTCTTCCTGGAGTGGAGTCGTGTGAGTTCTTTATCTAGTTTTGGAGAGCAGGTCCTTGTCGGACGTATCGTTAGCTACTATGTTTTCCCATACTGTTGGTTCTTTTGTGATTTGGGGCTGTTTTCCTTAGCCGTGCAGAAGCTTTTTGTTTTGATGCGGTCCCATTTTTTATTCTTTCCCTTATGTCCCTTGCTTTAGGGGATATGTCCGTGAGGATGTTGCTGCAGGGAATGCCTGATAGTGTCCTGCCAATGTTTTCCTCAAGGACTTTTATGGTGTTACAACGTATGTGTGAGTCTTTTATCCACCTTCAGTTTATTTCTGTGTACGGCGTAAGTTGCTGGTTGAGTCCCTTTCTCTTTTTTCTTTCCTTTTTATTTTTTTTTTTCACGTACCTGTCCAGATCTCCCAACACCATCTGTTGAAGAGGCTGCTTTTGCTCCATTTTACGCTCCTGCCTCCTTCGTCACATGTTAATTGACCGTAAAGGCTTGAGTTTATTTCTGGGCTCTCTTTTCTGTTCCATTGGTCTATGTGCCTGCTTTTATGCCGGTACCGGGCTGCTTGGATCACAGTGGCCTTGTAATACAGTTTGACCTCAGGTTTTGTGATCCCTCCTGCTTTGTTCTGCCTTCGCAACATTGCTGCAGCTATTCGGCGTCGTTTATGGTTCCACATAAATTTCTGAAATGTTTCTTCTGTGACTGTGAAATATGTCATGGGTACTCTAACAGGGATTGCATGAATCTATACATCGCTCTGGGTGGTAGAGCCATTTCGATGATGTTAATTCTTCCAATTGATGAGCATGGGACATGCTTGCATTTCTGGTGTCTTCCTTAATTTCTTTCTTCAATGAGGTGTAGTGTTCCCAGTACAGGTATTTTACCTCCTTGGCGCGGTTTATTCCTTGGTACTTCCTTTTTCTTGTTGCTGCATCAAATGGGATTTTATTTTTCCTGATGTCCATGGTTGGTGCACAGAAATGCCTCTGATTTCTGAGCATTGACTTTGTATCCGGCTGTGCTGCCCCATTCATTGATTAGGTCGAATAGTTTCTGTGGAGTCTGTGGAATTGTCGGGGTACCCTCTCATGTCATATGCAACACAATGGCCGTTTTGTTTCCTCCTTTCCAATTTGGATGCCTTTTGTGTCTTGTTCTTGTCTCATTGCTGTGGCTAGGGCTTCCAATACTGCGTTGACTAGGAGCAGTGAAGGCGGGCATCCCCGTCTTGTTCCTGATCTTCGTTGGAAAGCTCTAAGTTTTTGTCCATTGAGTACGATGTCGGCCGTAGGCCTCTCCTACATGGCCTCTATGATGTTGAGGAATGCTCCCTCTATCCCACTTTGCTGAGTGTTTTTTTTTTTTGTTTGGTGGTTATCATAAACCGCTGCTGTACCTTATCAAATGTTTTTTTCCACATCGATAGATGATATCATGTGGGTTTTGTCTTAGGTTTTGGTTATGTGGTGTTTTATGTGTGTTGACTTGCGAATATGATACCGTCCTTGCATCCCTGGGATGAACCCCACTTGGTCACGGTGAATGCTCTTTTCAATGTATTGCTGGATGTGGTTTGCCAGTATTTTGTTCAGGATTTTAGCATCTCTATCCATCAGCAATATAGGTCGGAAGTGTTCTTTCTCTGTTATGTCTTTATCTGGATTGCTGTGTAGGATGATGCTGGCTTTATTAAAAGGGTGTGGGAGTCTTCCATCTTCTTGAAGTTTTTCTAATAATCTTTGAAGGATGGGGGCTAGCCTTGCTTTAAATGCTTCGTAAAATCCTCCTGTCTAGTCCAGCGCTTTTGTGTGTTGAAAGCTTTTGAATTACTGTGTCAGTGTCATCAGTTGTGATTGGACTGTTCAGGCTTTTTGCTTCTTCTTGATTGAGTTTTGGAAGGTCGCATTTGTCTAGAAATCTGTCCCTTTCACCCAGCCTTTCAAATGTCTTGGCTTTTTTTTTTTTTTTTAATCGTCCTTTGTATTGCTGTGGTATCAGTTGTAATCGCTCCTCTCCCATTTCTGATTGTGTTTATGTGGATCCTCTCTTTTCGTCTTGACGAAGATGCTTGGAGGCTTATTGGTCTTGCTTTTCTTTTCAAAGCACCAGTTCCTGGATTCATTGAACTTTGAATTGTGCTTTCAGTGTGTATGTTGTTTCATTGTGCTCTGGTCTTCGTTATTTCCTTCCTTCTATTGTCTCTGGGCTGTCTTTGTTGTTTTTCCTCGAGTTCTTGTGCGAATCGGCTCAGGCTGTTCATTGGAAAGGTTTCTCTTTTGGATAGGTCTGTACTGCTGTAAACTTCCGTCTCAGGACTGCCTTTGATGTGACCCATCAGTTATGGGTCGTTGCAAGTTCATTTTCATTTGTTTCCATGAACTTTTTTGATTTCCTCCTTGATATCATGCTTGACCCATTCACTGTTTAATAGCATGCTGTTTAATCTGCATGAGTTTGAGTGGTTTTGAGTTCTTTCCTTGAGGCTGGTTTCTACATTCAGGCCCTTGTGGCCAGAGAAAATGAGTGTTATGATTTCAATTCTCTTGAATTTGTGGAGGCGTGTTTTGTCAACTATCCCGTGGTCTATCTTTGAAAATGTTCCATGTGCATTTGAAAAGAATAGGGATTTTGCTTCTTCGGGATGAAAGGCTCTCTCTCTCCGTATATATCAGTTTAGTCCGCTTGATGTAGGACAATGTTCAATGCCACAATGTCTTTGATGATATTTTGTGTGGAAAGCCGTCCATCTTTGACAGTGGGGTGTTGGAATCCCCTACTATAACTGGGTTGCAGTCAATATCTCTCTCGAAGTCCTCAAGATTTTCTTTATGTGTTGGGGTGCTTCTATGTTGGGAGCATATATATATTTACAATGTTAACGTCTTGTGAATGGAGTCTCCCCTTGAGTAGGATGAAGGGATCTTCCGGGACACTTTTAATGTCTTTTTGAAGTCATTTTCTCTTCAGATGTGAGCTATGCTACCCTGACTCCCCCCACCGCCAATCCACTTGCTCGGAATATTTTTCTGCAGCTCTTCCCATTCCGTCTTCGTAGGTCATTTGTTCTGAGGTGGGTCTCTTGTAGGCAGCATGTGTGTGGGCCATGCTTCCTTTTCCATTCACTATTGTATATCTCTTGATTGCGGCACATAATCCATTTACATTTAAGGTTATTATTGATGAGTACTCCTTCCTTGCCAGTTTCTCGTACCTGTGTTCATCTCTGTCTCGGTGTTTTTGTTTTTAATTTTTATTGTTATTCAGTTACAGTTGTATGCCTTCTCTCCCCAACCCTGCAGCCCACCCCAGCTGAACCCACATCCGTGCCCGACATCCAACCTCCGCCCCAGCCCCACCACCACCCCCCATCCCTCACCCCGCCCGATCCTGTCCATGCGTCCTTCACAGAAGCTCCTGCAATCCCCTACTCCCACTGTTCCCACCCCACTCCCCCAAGGCTAGTGTGAGATTGTTCTCAACTTCAATGTCTCTGGGTATGTTTTGTTTGCTTCATTCTTCTAATGATTATGTTCCAGTTAAAGGTGGGATCATATGGTATTTGTCCCTCACCGCCTGGCTTATTTCACTTAGCATAATGCTCTCCAGTTCCATCCTTGCTCTTGCACAGGGTGTGAGCTCCTCCTTTCCTTCTGCTGCGTAGAATTCCATTGCGTAAATGTACCGTAGACTTTGGACCCACTCGTTTGCTGATGGGCACTTAGGTTGCTTCCAGTACTTGGCTATTGTAAACTGTGCTGCTATGAACATTGGGGTGCACAGGTTCTTTTGCATTGGTGTTTCAGGGTTCTTAGGATATAATCCCAGCAGCGGAATTGCGAGGTCAAAGGGCAGTTCCATTTTTAGATTTGTGAGGAAATTCCATAGTGTTTTCCACAGTGGCCTCACCAGTCTGCATTCCCCCCAACAGTGCACTAGGGTTCCCTTTTCTCTGCATCCTCTTCACCCTTTGTGTGTGGATTCGTTCACATTGGCCACTCTGACCGGTGTGAGATGGTACCTCCTTGTGGTTTGAATTGGCATCTCTCTGATGGCTAGTGATGCCGAGTATCTTTTCCTATGTCTCTGGGCCCTCTGTATGTCTTCCTTGGAGAAGTGTCTGTTCAAGTCCCTTGCCCCTTTTTCAATTGGGTTGCTTGTCTTCCTGGAGTGGAGTCCTGTGAGTTCTTTATCTAGTTTTGGAGAGCAGGTCCTTGTCGGACGTATCGTTAGCTACTATGTTTTCCCATACTGTTGGTTCTTTTGTGATTTGGGGCTGTTTTCCTTAGCCGTGCAGAAGCTTTTTGTTTTGATGCGGTCCCATTTTTTATTCTTTCCCTTATGTCCCTTGCTTTAGGGGATATGTCCGTGAGGATGTTGCTGCAGGGAATGCCTGATAGTGTCCTGCCAATGTTTTCCTCAAGGACTTTTATGGTGTTACAACGTATGTGTGAGTCTTTTATCCACCTTCAGTTTATTTCTGTGTACGGCGTAAGTTGCTGGTTGAGTCCCTTTCTCTTTTTTCTTTCCTTTATATTTTTTTTTTTCACGTACCTGTCCAGATCTCCCAACACCATCTGTTGAAGAGGCTGCTTTTGCTCCATTTTACGCTCCTGCCTCCTTCGTCACATGTTAATTGACCGTAAAGGCTTGAGTTTATTTCTGGGCTCTCTTTTCTGTTCCATTGGTCTATGTGCCAGCTTTTATGCAGGTACCGGGCTGTTTGGATCACAGTGGCCTTGTAATACAGTTTGACCTCAGGTTTTGTGATCCCTCCTGCTTTGTTCTGCCTTCGCAACATTGCTGCAGCTATTCGGCGTCGTTTATGGTTCCACATAAATTTCTGAAATGTTTCTTCTGTGACTGTGAAATATGTCATGGGTACTCTAACAGGGATTGCATGAATCTATACATCGCTCTGGGTGGTAGAGCCATTTCGATGATGTTAATTCTTCCAATTGATGAGCATGGGACATGCTTGCATTTCTGGTGTCTTCCTTAATTTCTTTCTTCAATGAGGTGTAGTGTTCCCAGTACAGGTATTTTACCTCCTTGGCGCGGTTTATTCTTTGGTACTTCCTTTTTCTTGTTGCTGCATCAAATGGGATTTTATTTTTCCTGATGTCCATGGTTGGTGCACAGAAATGCCTCTGATTTCTGAGCATTGACTTTGTATCCGGCTGTGCTGCCCCATTCATTGATTAGGTCGAATAGTTTCTGTGGAGTCTGTGGAATTGTCGGGGTACACTCTCATGTCATCTGCAACACAATGGCCGTTTTGTTTCCTCCTTTCCAATTTGGATGCCTTTTGTGTCTTGTTCTTGTCTCATTGCTGTGGCTAGGGCTTCCAATACTGCGTTGACATCGAGCAGTGAAGGCGGGCATCCCCGTCTTGTTCCTGATCTTCGTTGGAAAGCTCTAAGTTTTTGTCCATTGAGTACGATGTCGGCCGTAGGCCTCTCCTACATGGCCTCTATGATGTTGAGGAATGCTCCCTCTATCCCACTTTGCTGAGTGTTTTTTTTTTTTTGTTTGGTGGTTATCATAAACCGCTGCTGTACCTTATCAAATGTTTTTTTCCACATCGATAGATGATATCATGTGGGTTTTGTCTTAGGATTTTGGTTATGTGGTGTTTTATGTGTGTTGACTTGCGAATATGATACCGTCCTTGCATCCCTGGGATGAACCCCACTTGGTCACGGTGAATGCTCTTTTCAATGTATTGCTGGATGTGGTTTGCCAGTATTTTGTTCAGGATTTTAGCATCTCTATCCATCAGCAATATAGGTCGGAAGTGTTCTTTCTCTGTTATGTCTTTATCTGGATTGCTGTGTAGGATGATGCTGGCTTTATTAAAAGGGTCTGGGAGTCTTCCATCTTCTTGAAGTTTTTCTAATAATCTTTGAAGGATGGGGGCTAGCCTTGCTTTAAATGCTTCGTAAAATCCTCCTGTCTAGTCCAGCGCTTTTGTGTGTTGAAAGCTTTTGAATTACTGTGTCAGTGTCATCAGTTGTGATTGGACTGTTCAGGCTTTTTGCTTCTTCTTGATTGAGTTTTGGAAGGTCGCATTTGTCTAGAAATCTGTCCCTTTCACCCAGCCTTTCAAATGTCTTGGCTTTTTTTTTTTTTTAATCGTCCTTTGTATTGCTGTGGTATCACTTGTAATCGCTCCTCTCCCATTTCTGATTGTGTTTATGTGGATCCTCTCTTTTCGTCTTGACGAAGATGCTTGGAGGCTTATTGGTCTTGCTTTTCTTTTCAAAGCACCAGTTCCTGGATTCATTGAACTTTGAATTGTGCTTTCAGTGTGTATGTTGTTTCATTGTGCTCTGGTCTTCGTTATTTCCTTCCTTCTATTGTCTCTGGGCTGTCTTTGTTGTTTTTCCTCGAGTTCTTGTGCGAATCGGCTCAGGCTGTTCATTGGAAAGGTTTCTCTTTTGGATAGGTCTGTACTGCTGTAAACTTCCGTCTCAGGACTGCCTTTGATGTGACCCATCAGTTATGGGTCGTTGCAAGTTCATTTTCATTTGTTTCCATGAACTTTATTGATTTCCTCCTTGATATCATGCTTGACCCATTCACTGTTTAATAGCATGCTGTTTAATCTGCATGAGTTTGAGTGGTTTTGAGTTCTTTCCTTGGGGCTGGTTTCTACATTCAGGCCCTTGTGGCCAGAGAAAATGAGTGTTATGATTTCAATTCTCTTGAATTTGTGGAGGCGTGTTTTGTCAACTATCCCATGGTCTATCTTTGAAAATGTTCCATGTGCATTTGAAAAGAATAGGGATTTTGCTTCTTCGGGATGAAAGGCTCTCTCTCTCCGTATATATCAGTTTAGTCCGCTTGATGTAGGACAATGTTCAATGCCACAATGTCTTTGATGATATTTTGTGTGGAAAGCCGTCCATCTTTGACAGTGGGGTGTTGGAATCCCCTACTATAACTGGGTTGCAGTCAATATCTCTCTCGAAGTCCTCAAGATTTTCTTTATGTGTTGGGGTGCTTCTATGTTGGGAGCATATATATATTTACAATGTTAACGTCTTGTGAATGGAGTCTCCCCTTGAGTAGGATGAAGGGATCTTCCGGGACACTTTTAATGTCCTTTTGAAGTCATTTTCTCTTCAGATGTGAGCTATGCTACCCTGACTCCCCCCACCGCCAATCCACTTGCTCGGAATATTTTTCTGCAGCGCTTCCCATTCCGTCTTCGTAGGTCATTTGTTCTGAGGTGGGTCTCTTGTAGGCAGCATGTGTGTGGTCCATGCTTCCTTTTCCATTCACTATTGTATGTCTCTTGATTGGGGCACATAATCCATTTACATTTAAGGTTATTATTGATGAGTACTCCTTCCTTGCCAGTTTCTCGTACCTGTGTTCATCTCTGTCTCGGTGTTTTTGTTTTTAATTTTTATTGTTATTCAGTTACAGTTGTATGCCTTCTCTCCCCAACCCTGCAGCCCACCCCAGCTGAACCCACATCCGTGCCCGACATCCAACCTCCGCCCCAGCCCCACCACCACCCCCCATCCCTCACCCCGCCCGATCCTGTCCATGCGTCCTTCACAGAAGCTCCTGCAATCCCCTACTCCCACTGTTCCCACCCCACTCCCCCAAGGCTAGTGTGAGATTGTTCTCAACTTCAATGTCTCTGGGTATGTTTTGTTTGCTTCATTCTTCTAATGATTATGTTCCAGTTAAAGGTGGGATCATATGGTATTTGTCCCTCACCGCCTGGCTTATTTCACTTAGCATAATGCTCTCCAGTTCCATCCTTGCTCTTGCACAGGGTGTGAGCTCCTCCTTTCCTTCTGCTGCGTAGAATTCCATTGCGTAAATGTACCGTAGACTTTGGACCCACTCGTTTGCTGATGGGCACTTAGGTTGCTTCCAGTACTTGGCTATTGTAAACTGTGCTGCTATGAACATTGGGGTGCACAGGTTCTTTTGCATTGGTGTTTCAGGGTTCTTAGGATATAATCCCAGCAGCGGAATTGCGGGGTCAAAGGGCAGTTCCATTTTTAGATTTGTGAGGAAATTCCATAGTGTTTTCCACAGTGGCCTCACCAGTCTGCATTCCCCCCAACAGCGCACTAGGGTTCCCTTTTCTCTGCATCCTCTTCACCCTTTGTGTGTGGATTCGTTCACGTTGGCCACTCTGACCGGTGTGAGATGGTACCTCCTTGTGGTTTGAATTGGCATCTCTCTGATGGCTAGTGATGCCGAGTATCTTTTCCTATGTCTCTGGGCCCTCTGTATGTCTTCCTTGGAGAAGTGTGTGTTCAAGTCCCTTGCCCCTTTTTCAATTGGGTTGCTTGTCTTCCTGGAGTGGAGTCCTGTGAGTTCTTTATCTAGTTTTGGAGAGCAGGTCCTTGTCGGACGTATCGTTAGCTACTATGTTTTCCCATACTGTTGGTTCTTTTGTGATTTGGGGCTGTTTTCCTTAGCCGTGCAGAAGCTTTTTGTTTTGATGCGGTCCCATTTTTTATTCTTTCCCTTATGTCCCTTGCTTTAGGGGATATGTCCGTGAGGATGTTGCTGCAGGGAATGCCTGATAGTGTCCTGCCAATGTTTTCCTCAAGGACTTTTATGGTGTTACAACGTATGTGTGAGTCTTTTATCCACCTTCAGTTTATTTCTGTGTACGGCGTAAGTTGCTGGTTGAGTCCCTTTCTCTTTTTTCTTTCCTTTTTATTTTTTTTTTCACGTACCTGTCCAGATCTCCCAACACCATCTGTTGAAGAGGCTGCTTTTGCTCCATTTTACGCTCCTGCCTCCTTCGTCACATGTTAATTGACCGTAAAGGCTTGAGTTTATTTCTGGGCTCTCTTTTCTGTTCCATTGGTCTATGTGCCTGCTTTTATGCCGGTACCGGGCTGTTTGGATCACAGTGGCCTTGTAATACAGTTTGACCTCAGGTTTTGTGATCCCTCCTGCTTTGTTCTGCCTTCGCAACATTGCTGCAGCTATTCGGCGTCGTTTATGGTTCCACATAAATTTCTGAAATGTTTCTTCTGTGACTGTGAAATATGTCATGGGTACTCTAACAGGGATTGCATGAATCTATACATCGCTCTGGGTGGTAGAGCCATTTCGATGATGTTAATTCTTCCAATTGATGAGCATGGGACATGCTTGCATTTCTGGTGTCTTCCTTAATTTCTTTCTTCAATGAGGTGTAGTGTTCCCAGTACAGGTATTTTACCTCCTTGGCGCGGTTTATTCCTTGGTACTTCCTTTTTCTTGTTGCTGCATCAAATGGGATTTTATTTTTCCTGATGTCCATGGTTGGTGCACAGAAATGCCTCTGATTTCTGAGCATTGACTTTGTATCCGGCTGTGCTGCCCCATTCATTGATTAGGTCGAATAGTTTCTGTGGAGTCTGTGGAATTGTCGGGGTACACTCTCATGTCATCTTCAACACAATGGCCGTTTTGTTTCCTCCTTTCCAATTTGGATGCCTTTTGTGTCTTGTTCTTGTCTCATTGCTGTGGCTAGGGCTTCCAATACTGCGTTGACTAGGAGCAGTGAAGGCGGGCATCCCCGTCTTGTTCCTGATCTTCGTTGGAAAGCTCTAAGTTTTTGTCCATTGAGTACGATGTCGGCCGTAGGCCTCTCCTACATGGCCTCTATGATGTTGAGGAATGCTCCCTCTATCCCACTTTGTCTGAGTGTTTTTTTTTTTGTTTGGTGGTTATCATAAACCGCTGCTGTACCTTATCAAATGTTTTTTTCCACATCGATAGATGATATCATGTGGGTTTTGTCTTAGGTTTTGGTTATGTGGTGTTTTATGTGTGTTGACTTGCGAATATGATACCGTCCTTGCATCCCTGGGATGAACCCCACTTGGTCACGGTGAATGCTCTTTTCAATGTATTGCTGGATGTGGTTTGCCAGTATTTTGTTCAGGATTTTAGCATCTCTATCCATCAGCAATATAGGTCGGAAGTGTTCTTTCTCTGTTATGTCTTTATCTGGATTGCTGTGTAGGATGATGCTGGCTTTATTAAAAGGGTCTGGGAGTCTTCCATGTTCTTGAAGTTTTTCTAATAATCTTTGAAGGATGGGGGCTAGCCTTGCTTTAAATGCTTCGTAAAATCCTCCTGTCTAGTCCAGCGCTTTTGTGTGTTGAAAGCTTTTGAATTACTGTGTCAGTGTCATCAGTTGTGATTGGACTGTTCAGGCTTTTTGCTTCTTCTTGATTGAGTTTTGGAAGGTCGCATTTGTCTAGAAATCTGTCCCTTTCACCCAGCCTTTCAAATGTCTTGGCTTTTTTTTTTTTTTTAATCGTCCTTTGTATTGCTGTGGTATCAGTTGTAATCGCTCCTCTCCCATTTCTGATTGTGTTTATGTGGATCCTCTCTTTTCGTCTTGACGAAGATGCTTGGAGGCTTATGGTCTTGCTTTTCTTTTCAAAGCACCAGTTCCTGGATTCATTGAACTTTGAATTGTGCTTTCAGTGTGTATGTTGTTTCATTGTGCTCTGGTCTTCGTTATTTCCTTCCTTCTATTGTCTCTGGGCTGTCTTTGTTGTTTTTCCTCGAGTTCTTGTGCGAATCGGCTCAGCTGTTCATTGGAAAGGTTCCTCTTTTGGATAGGTCTGTACTGCTGTAAACTTCCGTCTCAGGACTGCCTTTGATGTGACCCATCAGTTATGGGTCGTTGCAAGTTC
Source organism: Desmodus rotundus (assembly GCF_022682495.2). Taxonomy (NCBI): domain Eukaryota; kingdom Metazoa; phylum Chordata; class Mammalia; order Chiroptera; family Phyllostomidae; genus Desmodus; species Desmodus rotundus. The sequence goes on from NW_026527500.1 coordinate 417,307, forward strand.
ATTTTCATTTGTTTCCATGAACTTTTTTGATTTCCTCCTTGATATCATGCTTGACCCATTCACTGTTTAATAGCATGCTGTTTAATCTGCATGAGTTTGAGTGGTTTTGAGTTCTTTCCTTGAGGCTGGTTTCTACATTCAGGCCCTTGTGGCCAGAGAAAATGCGTGTTATGATTTCAATTCTCTTGAATTTGTGGAGGCGTGTTTTGTCAACTATCCCATGGTCTATCTTTGAAAATGTTCCATGTGCATTTGAAAAGAATAGGGATTTTGCTTCTTCGGGATGAAAGGCTCTCTCTCTCCGTATATATCAGTTTAGTCCGCTTGATGTAGGACAATGTTCAATGCCACAATGTCTTTGATGATATTTTGTGTGGAAAGCCTTCCATCTTTGACAGTGGGGTGTTGGAATCCCCTACTATAACTGGGTTGCAGTCAATATCTCTCTCGAAGTCCTCAAGATTTTCTTTATGTGTTGGGGTGCTTCTATGTTGGGAGTATATATGTATTTACAATGTTAACGTCTTGTGAATGGAGTCTCCCCTTGAGTAGGATGAAGGGATCTTCCGGGACACTTTTAATGTCTTTTTGAAGTCAGTTTCTCTTCTGATGTGAGCTATGCTACCCTGACTCCCCCCACCGCCAATCCACTTGCTAGGAATATTTTTCTGCTGCTCTTCCCATTCCGTCTTCGTAGGTCATTTGTTCTGAGGTGGGTCTCTTGTAGGCAGCATGTGTGTGGGCCATGCTTCCTTTTCCATTCACTATTGTATGTCTCTTGATTGGGGCACATAATCCATTTACATTTAAGGTTATTATTGATGAGTACTCCTTCCTTGCCAGTTTCTCGTACCTGTGTTCATCTCTGTCTCGGTGTTTTTGTTTTTAATTTTTATTGTTATTCAGTTACAGTTGTATGCCTTCTCTCCCCAACCCTGCAGCCCACCCCAGCTGAACCCACATCCGTGCCCGACATCCAACCTCCGCCCCAGCCCCACCACCACCCCCCATCCCTCACCCCGCCCGATCCTGTCCATGCGTCCTTCACAGAAGCTCCTGCAATCCCCTACTCCCACTGTTCCCACCCCACTCCCCCAAGGCTAGTGTGAGATTGTTCTCAACTTCAATGTCTCTGGGTATGTTTTGTTTGCTTCATTCTTCTAATGATTATGTTCCAGTTAAAGGTGGGATCATATGGTATTTGTCCCTCACCGCCTGGCTTATTTCACTTAGCATAATGCTCTCCAGTTCCATCCTTGCTCTTGCACAGGGTGTGAGCTCCTCCTTGCCTTCTGCTGCGTAGAATTCCATTGCGTAAATGTACCGTAGACTTTGGACCCACTCGTTTGCTGATGGGCACTTAGGTTGCTTCCAGTACTTGGCTATTGTAAACTGTGCTGCTATGAACATTGGGGTGCACAGGTTCTTTTGCATTGGTGTTTCAGGGTTCTTAGGATATAATCCCAGCAGCGGAATTGCGGGGTCAAAGGGCAGTTCCATTTTTAGATTTGTGAGGAAATTCCATAGTGTTTTCCACAGTGGCCTCACCAGTCTGCATTCCCCCCAACAGCGCACTAGGGTTCCCTTTTCTCTGCATCCTCTTCACCCTTTGTGTGTGGATTCGTTCACGTTGGCCACTCTGACCGGTGTGAGATGGTACCTCCTTGTGGTTTGAATTGGCATCTCTCTGATGGCTAGTGATGCCGAGTATCTTTTCCTATGTCTCTGGGCCCTCTGTATGTCTTCCTTGGAGAAGTGTCTGTTCAAGTCCCTTGCCCCTTTTTCAATTGGGTTGCTTGTCTTCCTGGAGTGGAGTCGTGTGAGTTCTTTATCTAGTTTTGGAGAGCAGGTCCTTGTCGGACGTATCGTTAGCTACTATGTTTTCCCATACTGTTGGTTCTTTTGTGATTTGGGGCTGTTTTCATTAGCCGTGCAGAAGCTTTTTGTTTTGATGCGGTCCCATTTTTTATTCTTTCCCTTATGTCCCTTGCTTTAGGGGATATGTCCGTGAGGATGTTGCTGCAGGGAATGCCTGATAGTGTCCTGCCAATGTTTTCCTCAAGGACTTTTATGGTGTTACAACGTATGTGTGAGTCTTTTATCCACCTTCAGTTTATTTCTGTGTACGGCGTAAGTTGCTGGTTGAGTCCCTTTCTCTTTTTTCTTTCCTTTTTATTTTTTTTTTCACGTACCTGTCCAGATCTCCCAACACCATCTGTGGAAGAGGCTGGTTTTGCTCCATTTTACGCTCCTGCCTCCTTCGTCACATGTTAATTGACCGTAAAGGCTTGAGTTTATTTCTGGGCTCTCTTTTCTGTTCCATTGGTCTATGTGCCAGCTTTTATGCCGGTACCGGGCTGTTTGGATCACAGTGGCCTTGTAATACAGTTTGACCTCAGGTTTTGTGATCCCTCCTGCTTTGTTCTGCCTTCGCAACATTGCTGCAGCTATTCGGCGTCGTTTATGGTTCCACATAAATTTCTGAAATGTTTCTTCTGTGACTGTGAAATATGTCATGGGTACTCTAACAGGCATTGCATGAATCTATACATCGCTCTGGGTGGTAGAGCCATTTCGATGATGTTAATTCTTCCAATTGATGAGCATGGGACATGCTTGCATTTCTGGTGTCTTCCTTAATTTCTTTCTTCAAAGAGGTGTAGTGTTCCCAGTACAGGTATTTTACCTCCTTGGCGCGGTTTATTCATTGGTACTTCCTTTTTCTTGTTGCTGCATCAAATGGGATTTTATTTTTCCTGATGTCCATGGTTGGTGCACAGAAATGCCTCTGATTTCTGAGCATTGACTTTGTATCCGGCTGTGCTGCCCCATTCATTGATTAGGTCGAATAGTTTCTGTGGAGTCTGTGGAATTGTCGGGGTACACTCTCATGTCATCTGCAACACAATGGCCGTTTTGTTTCCTCCTTTCCAATTTGGATGCCTTTTGTGTCTTGTTCTTGTCTCATTGCTGTGGCTAGGGCTTCCAATACTGCGTTGACTAGGAGCAGTGAAGGCGGGCATCCCCGTCTTGTTCCTGATCTTCGTTGGAAAGCTCTAAGTTTTTGTCCATTGAGTACGATGTCGGCCGTAGGCCTCTCCTACATGGCCTCTATGATGTTGAGGAATGCTCCCTCTATCCCACTTTGCTGAGTGTTTTTTTTTTTTTGTTTGGTGGTTATCATAAACCGCTGCTGTACCTTATCAAATGTTTTTTTCCACATCGATAGATGATATCATGTGGGTTTTGTCTTAGGTTTTGGTTATGTGGTGTTTTATGTGTGTTGACTTGCGAATATGATACCGTCCTTGCATCCCTGGGATGAACCCCACTTGGTCACGGTGAATGCTCTTTTCAATGTATTGCTGGATGTGGTTTGCCAGTATTTTGTTCAGGATTTTAGCATCTCTATCCATCAGCAATATAGGTCGGAAGTGTTCTTTCTCTGTTATGTCTTTATCTGGATTGCTGTGTAGGATGATGCTGGCTTTATTAAAAGGGTCTGGGAGTCTTCCATGTTCTTGAAGTTTTTCTAATAATCTTTGAAGGATGGGGGCTAGCCTTGCTTTAAATGCTTCGTAAAATCCTCCTGTCTAGTCCAGCGCTTTTGTGTGTTGAAAGCTTTTGAATTACTGTGTCAGTGTCATCAGTTGTGATTGGACTGTTCAGGCTTTTTGCTTCTTCTTGATTGAGTTTTGGAAGGTCGCATTTGTCTAGAAATCTGTCCCTTTCACCCAGCCTTTCAAATGTCTTGGCTTTTTTTTTTTTTTTAATCGTCCTTTGTATTGCTGTGGTATCAGTTGTAATCGCTCCTCTCCCATTTCTGATTGTGTTTATGTGGATCCTCTCTTTTCGTCTTGACGAAGATGCTTGGAGGCTTATTGGTCTTGCTTTTCTTTTCAAAGCACCAGTTCCTGGATTCATTGAACTTTGAATTGTGCTTGCAGTGTGTATGTTGTTTCATTGTGCTCTGGTCTTCGTTATTTCCTTCCTTCTATTGTCTCTGGGCTGTCTTTGTTGTTTTTCCTCGAGTTCTTGTGCGAATCGGCTCAGGCTGTTCATTGGAAAGGTTTCTCTTTTGGATAGGTCTGTACTGCTGTAAACTTCCGTCTCAGGACTGCCTTTGATGTGACCCATCAGTTATGGGTCGTTGCAAGTTCATTTTCATTTGTTTCCATGAACTTTTTTGATTTCCTCCTTGATATCATGCTTGACCCATTCACTGTTTAATAGCATGCTGTTTAATCTGCATGAGTTTGAGTGGTTTTGAGTTCTTTCCTTGGGGCTGGTTTCTACATTCAGGCCCTTGTGGCCAGAGAAAATGAGTGTTATGATTTCAATTCTCTTGAATTTGTGGAGGCGTGTTTTGTCAACTATCCCATGGTCTATCTTTGAAAATGTTCCATGTGCATTTGAAAAGAATAGGGATTTTGCTTCTTCGGGATGAAAGGCTCTCTCTCTCCGTATATATCAGTTTAGTCCGCTTGATGTAGGACAATGTTCAATGCCACAATGTCTTTGATGATATTTTGTGTGGAAAGCCGTCCATCTTTGACAGTGGGGTGTTGGAATCCCCTACTATAACTGGGTTGCAGTCAATATCTCTCTCGAAGTCCTCAAGATTTTCTTTATGTGTTGGGGTGCTTCTATGTTGGGAGCATATATATATTTACAATGTTAACGTCTTGTGAATGGAGTCTCCCCTTGAGTAGGATGAAGGGATCTTCCGGGACACTTCTAATGTCTTTTTGAAGTCATTTTCTCTTCAGATGTGAGCTATGATACCCTGACTCCCCCCACCGCCAATCCACTTGCTCGGAATATTTTTCTGCAGCTCTTCCCATTCCGTCTTCGTAGGTCATTTGTTCTGAGGTGGGTCTCTTGTAGGCAGCATGTGTGTGGGCCATGCTTCCTTTTCCATTCACTATTGTATATCTCTTGATTGGGGCACATAATCCATTTACATTTAAGGTTATTATTGATGAGTACTCCTTCCTTGCCAGTTTCTCGTACCTGTGTTCATCTCTGTCTCGGTGTTTTTGTTTTTAATTTTTATTGTTATTCAGTTACAGTTGTATGCCTTCTCTCCCCAACCCTGCAGCCCACCCCAGCTGAACCCACATCCGTGCCCGACATCCAACCTCCGCCCCAGCCCCACCACCACCCCCCATCCCTCACCCCGCCCGATCCTGTCCATGCGTCCTTCACAGAAGCTCCTGCAATCCCCTACTCCCACTGTTCCCACCCCACTCCCCCAAGGCTAGTGTGAGATTGTTCTCAACTTCAATGTCTCTGGGTATGTTTTGTTTGCTTCATTCTTCTAATGATTATGTTCCAGTTAAAGGTGGGATCATATGGTATTTGTCCCTCACCGCCTGGCTTATTTCACTTAGCATAATGCTCTCCAGTTCCATCCTTGCTCTTGCACAGGGTGTGAGCTCCTCCTTTCCTTCTGCTGCGTAGAATTCCATTGCGTAAATGTACCGTAGACTTTGGACCCACTCGTTTGCTGATGGGCACTTAGGTTGCTTCCAGTACTTGGCTATTGTAAACTGTGCTGCTATGAACATTGGGGTGCACAGGTTCTTTTGCATTGGTGTTTCAGGGTTCTTAGGATATAATCCCAGCAGCGGAATTGCGGGGTCAAAGGGCAGTTCCATTTTTAGATTTGTGAGGAAATTCCATAGTGTTTTCCACAGTGGCCTCACCAGTCTGCATTCCCCCCAACAGCGCACTAGGGTTCCCTTTTCTCTGCATCCTCTTCACCCGTTGTGTGTGGATTCGTTCACGTTGGCCACTCTGACCGGTGTGAGATGGTACCTCCTTGTGGTTTGAATTGGCATCTCTCTGATGGCTAGTGATGCCGAGTATCTTTTCCTATGTCTCTGGGCCCTCTGTATGTCTTCCTTGGAGAAGTGTCTGTTCAAGTCCCTTGCCCCTTTTTCAATTGGGTTGCTTGTCTTCCTGGAGTGGAGTCGTGTGAGTTCTTTATCTAGTTTTGGAGAGCAGGTCCTTGTCGGACGTATCGTTAGCTACTATGTTTTCCCATACTGTTGGTTCTTTTGTGATTTGGGGCTGTTTTCCTTAGCCGTGCAGAAGCTTTTTGTTTTGATGCGGTCCCATTTTTTATTCTTTCCCTTATGTCCCTTGCTTTAGGGGATATGTCCGTGAGGATGTTGCTGCAGGGAATGCCTGATAGTGTCCTGCCAATGTTTTCCTCAAGGACTTTTATGGTGTTACAACGTATGTGTGAGTCTTTTATCCACCTTCAGTTTATTTCTGTGTACGGCGTAAGTTGCTGGTTGAGTCCCTTTCTCTTTTTTCTTTCCTTTATATTTTTTTTTTTTCACGTACCTGTCCAGATCTCCCAACACCATCTGTTGAAGAGGCTGCTTTTGCTCCATTTTACGCTCCTGCCTCCTTCGTCACATGTTAATTGACCGTAAAGGCTTGAGTTTATTTCTGGGCTCTCTTTTCTGTTCCATTGGTCTATGTGCCTGCTTTTATGCCGGTACCGGGCTGTTTGGATCACAGTGGCCTTGTAATACAGTTTGACCTCAGGTTTTGTGATCCCTCCTGCTTTGTTCTGCCTTCGCAACATTGCTGCAGCTATTCGGCGTCGTTTATGGTTCCACATAAATTTCTGAAATGTTTCTTCTGTGACTGTGAAATATGTCATGGGTACTCTAACAGGCATTGCATGAATCTATACATCGCTCTGGGTGGTAGAGCCATTTCGATGATGTTAATTCTTCCAATTGATGAGCATGGGACACGCTTGCATTTCTGGTGTCTTCCTTAATTTCTTTCTTCAATGAGGTGTAGTGTTCCCAGTACAGGTATTTTACCTCCTTGGCGCGGTTTATTCCTTGGTACTTCCTTTTTCTTGTTGCTGCATCAAATGGGATTTTATTTTTCCTGATGTCCATGGTTGGTGCACAGAAATGCCTCTGATTTCTGAGCATTGACTTTGTATCCGGCTGTGCTGCCCCATTCATTGATTAGGTCGAATAGTTTCTGTGGAGTCTGTGGAATTGTCGGGGTACACTCTCATGTCATCTGCAACACAATGGCCGTTTTGTTTCCTCCTTTCCAATTTGGATGCCTTTTGTGTCTTGTTCTTGTCTCATTGCTGTGGCTAGGGCTTCCAATACTGCGTTGACTAGGAGCAGTGAAGGCGGGCATCCCCGTCTTGTTCCTGATCTTCGTTGGAAAGCTCTAAGTTTTTGTCCATTGAGTACGATGTCGGCCGTAGGCCTCTCCTACATGGCCTCTATGATGTTGAGGAATGCTCCCTCTATCCCACTTTGTCTGAGTGTTTTTTTTTTTGTTTGGTGGTTATCATAAACCGCTGCTGTACCTTATCAAATGTTTTTTTCCACATCGATAGATGATATCATGTGGGTTTTGTCTTAGGTTTTGGTTATGTGGTGTTTTATGTGTGTTGACTTGCGAATATGATACCGTCCTTGCATCCCTGGGATGAACCCCACTTGGTCACGGTGAATGCTCTTTTCAATGTATTGCTGGATGTGGTTTGCCAGTATTTTGTTCAGGATTTTAGCATCTCTATCCATCAGCAATATAGGTCGGAAGTGTTCTTTCTCTGTTATGTCTTTATCTGGATTGCTGTGTAGGATGATGCTGGCTTTATTAAAAGGGTCTGGGAGTCTTCCATGTTCTTGAAGTTTTTCTAATAATCTTTGAAGGATGGGGGCTAGCCTTGCTTTAAATGCTTCGTAAAATCCTCCTGTCTAGTCCAGCGCTTTTGTGTGTTGAAAGCTTTTGAATTACTGTGTCAGTGTCATCAGTTGTGATTGGACTGTTCAGGCTTTTTGCTTCTTCTTGATTGAGTTTTGGAAGGTCGCATTTGTCTAGAAATCTGTCCCTTTCACCCAGCCTTTCAAATGTCTTGGCTTTTTTTTTTTTTTTTTTAATCGTCCTTTGTATTGCTGTGGTATCAGTTGTAATCGCTCCTCTCCCATTTCTGATTGTGTTTATGTGGATCCTCTCTTTTCGTCTTGACGAAGATGCTTGGAGGCTTATTGGTCTTGCTTTTCTTTTCAAAGCACCAGTTCCTGGATTCATTGAACTTTGAATTGTGCTTGCAGTGTGTATGTTGTTTCATTGTGCTCTGGTCTTCGTTATTTCCTTCCTTCTATTGTCTCTGGGCTGTCTTTGTTGTTTTTCCTCGAGTTCTTGTGCGAATCGGCTCAGCTGTTCATTGGAAAGGTTTCTCTTTTGGATAGGTCTGTACTGCTGTAAACTTCCGTCTCAGGACTGCCTTTGCTGTGACCCATCAGTTATGGGTCGTTGCAAGTTCATTTTCATTTGTTTCCATGAACTTTTTTGATTTCCTCCTTCATATCATGCTTGACCCATTCACTGTTTAATAGCATGCTGTTTAATCTGCATGAGTTTGAGTGGTTTTGAGTTCTTTCCTTGAGGCTGGTTTCTACATTCAGGCCCTTGTGGCCAGAGAAAATGCGTGTTATGATTTCAATTCTCTTGAATTTGTGGAGGCGTGTTTTGTCAACTATCCCGTGGTCTATCTTTGAAAATGTTCCATGTGCATTTGAAAAGAATAGGGATTTTGCTTCTTCGGGATGAAAGGCTCTCTCTCTCCGTATATATCAGTTTAGTCCGCTTGATGTAGGACAATGTTCAATGCCACAATGTCTTTGATGATATTTTGTGTGGAAAGCCGTCCATCTTTGACAGTGGGGTGTTGGAATCCCCTACTATAACTGGGTTGCAGTCAATATCTCTCTCGAAGTCCTCAAGATTTCTTTATGTGTTGGGGTGCTTCTATGTTGGGAGCATATATATATTTACAATGTTAACGTCTTGTGAATGGAGTCTCCCCTTGAGTAGGATGAAGGGATCTTCCGGGACCCTTTTAATGTCTTTTTGAAGTCAGTTTCTCTTCTGATGTGAGCTATGCTACCCTGACTCCCCCTACCGCCAATCCACTTGCTCGGAATATTTTTCTGCAGCTCTTCCCATTCCGTCTTCGTAGGTCATTTGTTCTGAGGTGGGTCTCTTGTAGGCAGCATGTGTGTGGGCCATGCTTCCTTTTCCATTCACTATTGTATGTCTCTTGATTGGGGCACATAATCCATTTACATTTAAGGTTATTGTTGATGAGTACTCCTTCCTTGCCAGTTTCTCGTACCTGTGTTCATCTCTGTCTCGGTGTTTTTGTTTTTAATTTTTATTGTTATTCAGTTACAGTTGTATGCCTTCTCTCCCCAACCCTGCAGCCCACCCCAGCGGAATCCACATCCCTGCCGGACATCCAACCTCCACCCCCGCCCCACAACCACACCCCATCCCTCACCCCACCCGATCCTGTCCATGCGTCCTTCACAGAAGCTCCTGCAATCCTCTCCTCCCACCGTTCCTACCCGACTCCCCCAAGGCTAGTGTGAGATTGTTCTCAACTTCAATGTCTCTGGGTATATTTTGTTTGTTTCATTCTTCTAATGATTATGTTCCAGTTAAAGTTGGGATCATATGGTATTTGTCCCTCACCGCCTGGCTTATTTCACTTAGCATAATGCTCTCCAGTTCCATCCTTGCTCTTGCACAGGGTGTGAGCTCCTCCTTTCCTTCTGCTGCGTAGAATTCCATTGCGTAAATGTACCGTAGACTTTGGACCCACTCGTTTGCTGATGGGCACTTAGGTTGCTTCCAGTACTTGGCTATTGTAAACTGTGCTGCTATGAACATTGGGGTGCACAGGTTCTTTTGCATTGGTGTTTCAGGGTTCTTAGGATATAACCCCAGCAGCGGAATTGCGGGGTCAAAGGCAGTTCCATTTTTAGATTTGTGAGGAAATTCCATAGTGTTTTCCACAGTGGCCTCACCAGTCTGCATTCCCCCCAACAGCGCACTAGGGTTCCTTTTCTCTGCATCCTCTTCACCCTTTGTGTGTGGATTCGTTCACGTTGGCCACTCTGACCGGTGTGAGATGGTACCTCCTTGTCGTTTGAATTGGCATCTCTCTGATGGCTAGTGATGCCGAGTATCTTTTCCTATGTCTCTGGGCCCTCTGTATGTCTTCCTTGGAGAAGTGTCTGTTCAAGTCCCTTGCCCCTTTTTCAATTGGGTTGCTTGTCTTCCTGGAGTGGAGTCCTGTGAGTTCTTTATCTAGTTTTGGAGAGCAGGTCCTTGTCGGACGTATCGTTAGCTACTATGTTTTCCCATACTGTTGGTTCTTTTGTGATTTGGGGCTGTTTTCCTTAGCCGTGCAGAAGCTTTTTGTTTTGATGCGGTCCCATTTTTTATTCTTTCCCTTATGTCCCTTGCTTTAGGGGATATGTCCGTGAGGATGTTGCTGCAGGGAATGCCTGATAGTGTCCTGCCAATGTTTTCCTCAAGGACTTTTATGGTGTTACAACGTATGTGTGAGTCTTTTATCCACCTTCATTTTATTTCTGTGTACGGCGTAAGTTGCTGGTTGAGTCCCTTTCTCTTTTTTCTTTCCTTTTTATTTTTTTTTTCACGTACCTGTCCAGATCTCCCAACACCATCTGTTGAAGAGGCTGCTTTTGCTCCATTTTACGCTCCTGCCTCCTTCGTCACATGTTAATTGACCGTAAGGGCTTGAGTTTATTTCTGGGCTCTCTTTTCTGTTCCATTGGTCTATGTGCCTGCTTTTATGCCGGTACCGGGCTGTTTGGATCACAGTGGCCTTGTAATACAGTTTGACCTCAGGTTTTGTGATCCCTCCTGCTTTGTTCTGCCTTCGCAACATTGCTGCAGCTATTCGGCGTCGTTTATGGTTCCACATAAATTTCTGAAATGTTTCTTCTGTGACTGTGAAATATGTCATGGGTACTCTAACAGGGATTGCATGAATCTATACATCGCTCTGGGTGGTAGAGCCATTTCGATGATGTTAATTCTTCCAATTGATGAGCATGGGACATGCTGCATTTCTGGTGTCTTCCTTAATTTCTTTCTTCAATGAGGTGTAGTGTTCCCAGTACAGGTATTTTACCTCCTTGGCGCGGTTTATTCCTTGGTACTTCCTTTTTCTTGTTGCTGCATCAAATGGGATTTTATTTTTCCTGATGTCCATGGTTGGTGCACAGAAATGCCTCTGATTTCTGAGCATTGACTTTGTATCCGGCTGTGTTGCCCCATTCATTGATTAGGTCGAATAGTTTCTGTGGAGTCTGTGGAATTGTCGGCGTACACTCTCATGTCATCTGCAACACAATGGCCGTTTTGTTTCCTCCTTTCCAATTTGGATGCCTTTTGTGTCTTGTTCTTGTCTCATTGCTGTGGCTAGGGCTTCCAATACTGCGTTGACTAGGAGCAGTGAAGGCGGGCATCCCCGTCTTGTTCCTGATCTTCGTTGGAAAGCTCTAAGTTTTTGTCCATTGAGTACGATGTCGGCCGTAGGCTTCTCCTACATAGCCTCTATGATGTTGAGGAATGCTCCCTCTATCCCACTTTGCTGAGTGTTTTTTTTTTTTGTTTGGTGGTTATCATAAACCGCTGCTGTACCTTATCAAATGTTTTTTTCCACATCGATAGATGATATCATGTGGGTTTTGTCTTAGCTTTTGGTTATGTGGTGTTTTATGTGTGTTGACTTGCGAATATGATACCGTCCTTGCATCCCTGGGATGAACCCCACTTGGTCACGGTGAATGCTCTTTTCAATGTATTGCTGGATGCGGTTTGCCAGTATTTTGTTCAGGATTTTAGCATCTCTATCCATCAGCAATAATAGTCGGAAGTGTTCTTTCTCTGTTATGTCTTTATCTGGATTGCTGTGTAGGATGATGCTGGCTTTATTAAAAGGGTCTGGGAGTCTTCCATGTTCTTGAAGTTTTTCTAATAATCTTTGAAGGATGGGGGCTAGCCTTGCTTTAAATGCTTCGTAAAATCCTCCTGTCTAGTCCAGCGCTTTTGTGTGTTGAAAGCTTTTGAATTACTGTGTCAGTGTCATCAGTTGTGATTGGACAGTTCAGGCTTTCTGCTTCTTCTTGATTGAGTTTTGGAAGGTCGCATTTGTCTAGAAATCTGTCCCTTTCACCCAGCCTTTCAAATGTCTTGGCTTTTTTTTTTTTTTTTTTTTACCGTCCTTTCTATTGCTGTTGTATCAGTTGTAATCGCTCCTCTCCCATTTCTGATTGTGTTTATGTGGATCCTCTCTTTTCGTCTTGACGAAGATGCTTAGAGGCTTATTGGTCTTGCTCTTCTTTTCAAAGCACCACTTCCTGGATTCATTGAACTTTGAATTGTGCTTTCAGTGTGTATGTTGTTTCATTGTGCTCTGTTCTCGTTATTTCCTTCCTTCTATTGTCTCTGGGCTGTCTTTGTTGTTTTTCCTCCAGTTCTTGTGGGAATCGGCTCCGGCTGTTCATTGGAAAGGTTTCTCTTTTGGATAGGTCTGTACTGCTGTAAACTTCCGTCTCAGGACTGCCTTTGCTGTGACCCATCAGTTATGGGTCGTTGCAAGTTCATTTTCATTTGTTTCCATGAACTTTTTTGATTTCCTCCTTCATATCATGCTTGACCCATTCACTGTTTAATAGCATGCTGTTTAATCTGCATGAGTTTGAGTGGTTTTGAGTTCTCTCCTTGACGTTGGTTTCTACATTCAGGCCCTTGTGGCCAGAGAAAATGCGTGTTATGATTTCAATTCTCTTGAATTTGTGGAGGCGTGTTCTGTCAACTATCCCGTGGTCTATCTTTGAAAATGTTCCATGTGTATTTGAAAAGAATAGGGATTTTGCTTCTTCGGGATGAAAGGCTCTCTCTCTCCGTATATATCAGTTTAGTCCGCTTGATGTAGGACAACGTTCAATGCCACAATGTCTTTGATGATATTTTGTGTGGAAAGCCGTCCATCTTTGACAGTGGGGTGTTGGAATCCCCTACTATAACTGGGTTGCAGTCAATATCTCTCTCGAAGTGCTCAAGATTTTCTTTATGTGTTGGGGTGCTTCTATGTTGGGTGCATATATATATTTACAATGTTAACGTCTTGTGAATGGAGTCTCCCCTTGAGTAGGATGAAGGGATCTTCCGGGACACTTTTAATGTCTTTTTGAAGTCAGTTTCTCTTCTGATGTGAGCTATGCTACCCTGACTCCCCCTACCGCCAATCCACTTGCTCGGAATATTTTTCTCCAGCTCTTCCCATTCCGTCTTCGTAGGTCATTTGTTGTGAGGTGGGTCTCTTGTAGGCAGCATGTGTGTGGGCCATGCTTCCTTTTCCATTCACTATTGTATGTCTCTTGATTGGGGCACATAATCCATTTACATTTAAGGTTATTGTTGATGAGTACTCCTTCCTTGCCAGTTTCTCGTACCTGTGTTCATCACTGTCTCGGTGTTTTTGTTTTTAATTTTTATTGTTATTCAGTTACAGTTGTATGCCTTCTCTCCCCAACCCTGCAGCCCACCCCAGCTGAACCCACATCCCTGACCGACATCCAACCTCCACCCCCGCCCCACAACCACCCCCCATCCCTCACCCCGCCCGATCCTGTCCATGCGTCCTTCACAGAAGCTCCTGCAATCCTCTCCTCCCACCGTTCCTACCCGACTCCCCCAAGGCTAGTGTGAGATTGTTCTCAACTTCAATGTCTCTGGATATATTTTGTTTGTTTCATTCTTCTAATGATTATGTTCCAGTTAAAGGTGGGATCATATGGTATTTGTCCCTCACCGCCTGGCTTATTTCACTTAGCATAATGCTCTCCAGTTCCATCCTTGCTCTTGCACAGGGTGTGAGCTCCTCCTTGCCTTCTGCTGCGTAGAATTCCATTGCGTAAATGTACCGTAGACTTTGGACCCACTCGTTTGCTGATGGGCACTTAGGTTGCTTCCAGTACTTGGCTATTGTAAACTGTGCTGCTATGAACATTGGGGTGCACAGGTTCTTTTGCATTGGTGTTTCAGGGTTCTTAGGATATAACCCCAGCAGCGGAATTGCGGGGTCAAAGGCAGTTCCATTTTTAGATTTGTGAGGAAATTCCATAGTGTTTTCCACAGTGGCCTCACCAGTCTGCATTCCCCCCAACAGCGCACTAGGGTTCCCTTTTCTCTGCATCCTCTTCACCCTTTGTGTGTGGATTCGTTCACGTTGGCCACTCTGACCGGTGTGAGATGGTACCTCCTTGTGGTTTGAATTGGCATCTCTCTGATGGCTAGTGATGCCGAGTATCTTTTCCTATGTCTCTGGGCCCTCTGTATGTCTTCCTTGGAGAAGTGTCTGTTCAAGTCCCTTGCCCCTTTTTCAATTGGGTTGCTTGTCTTCCTGGAGTGGAGTCCTGTGAGTTCTTTATCTAGTTTTGGAGAGCAGGTCCTTGTCGGACGTATTGTTAGCTACTATGTTTTCCCATACTGTTGGTTCTTTTGTGATTTGGGGCTGTTTTCCTTAGCCGTGCAGAAGCTTTTTGTTTTGATGCAGTCCCATTTTTTATTCTTTCCCTTATGTCCCTTGCTTTAGGGGATATGTCCGTGAGGATGTTGCTGCAGGGAATGCCTGATAGTGTCCTGCCAATGTTTTCCTCAAGGACTTTTATGGTGTTACAACGTATGTGTGAGTCTTTTATCCACCTTCATTTTATTTCTGTGTACGGCGTAAGTTGCTGGTTGAGTCCCTTTCTCTTTTTTCTTTCCTTTTTATTTTTTTTTTCACGTACCTGTCCAGATCTCCCAACACCATCTGTTGAAGAGGCTGCTTTTGCTCCATTTTACGCTCCTGCCTCCTTCGTCACATGTTAATTGACCGTAAAGGCTTGAGTTTATTTCTGGGCTCTCTTTTCTGTTCCATTGGTCTATGTGCCTGCTTTTATGCCGGTACCGGGCTGTTTGGATCACAGTGGCCTTGTAATACAGTTTGACCTCAGGTTTTGTGATCCCTCCTGCTTTGTTCTGCTTTCGCAACATTGCTGCAGCTATTCGGCGTCGTTTATGGTTCCACATAAATTTCTGAAATGTTTCTTCTGTGACTGTGAAATATGTCATGGGTACTCTAACAGGGATTGCATGAATCTATACATCGCTCTGGGTGGTAGAGCCATTTCGATGATGTTAATTCTTCCAATTGATGAGCATGGGACATGCTTGCATTTCTGGTGTCTTCCTTAATTTCTTTCTTCAATGAGGTGTAGTGTTCCGAGTACAGGTATTTTACCTCCTTGGCGCGGTTTATTCCTTGGTACTTCCTTTTTCTTGTTGCTGCATCAAATGGGATTTTATTTTTCCTATGTCCATGGTTGGTGCCCAGAAATGCCTCTGATTTCTGAGCATTGACTTTGTATCCGGCTGTGTTGCCCCATTCATTGATTAGGTCGAATAGTTTCTGTGGAGTCTGTGGAATTGTCGGCGTACACTCTCATGTCATCTGCAACACAATGGCCGTTTTGTTTCCTCCTTTCCAATTTGGATGCCTTTTGTGTCTTGTTCTTGTCTCATTGCTGTGGCTAGGGCTTCCAATACTGCGTTGACTAGGAGCAGTGAAGGCGGGCATCCCCGTCTTGTTCCTGATCTTCGTTGGAAAGTTCTAAGTTTTTGTCCATTGAGTACGATGTCGGCCGTAGGCCTCTCCTACATGGCCTCTATGATGTTGAGGAATGCTCCCTCTATCCCACTTTGCTGAGTGTTTTTTTTTTTGTTTGGTGGTTATCATAAACCGCTGCTGTACCTTATCAAATGTTTTTTTCCACATCGATAGATGATATCATGTGGGTTTTGTCTTAGCTTTTGGTTATGTGGTGTTTTATGTGTGTTGACTTGCGAATATGATACCGTCCTTCCATCCCTGGGATGAACCCCACTTGGTCATGGTGAATGCTCTTTTCAATGTATTGCTGGATGTGGTTTGCCAATATTTTGTTGAGGATTTCAGAATCTCTATTCATCAGCAATATAGGTCGGAAGTGTTCTTTCTCTGTTATGTCTTTATCTGGATTGCTGTGTAGGATGATGCTGGCTTTATTAAAAGGGTCTGGGAGTCTTCCATCTTCTTGAAATTTTTCTAATAATCTTTGAAGGATGGGGGCTAGCCTTGCTTTAAATGCTTCGTAAAATCCTCCTGTCTAGTCCAGCGCTTTTGTGTGTTGAAAGCTTTTGAATTACTGTGTCAGTGTCATCAGTTGTGATTGGACAGTTCAGGCTTTCTGCTTCTTCTTGATTGAGTTTTGGAAGGTCGCATTTGTCTAGAAATCTGTCCCTTTCACCCAGCCTTTCAAATGTCTTGGCTTTTTTTTTTTTTTTTTTTTACCGTCCTTTCTATTGCTGTTGTATCAGTTGTAATCGCTCCTCTCCCATTTCTGATTGTGTTTATGTGGATCCTCTCTTTTCGTCTTGACGAAGATGCTTAGAGGCTTATTGGTCTTGCTCTTCTTTTCAAAGCACCACTTCCTGGATTCATTGAACTTTGAATTGTGCTTTCAGTGTGTATGTTGTTTCATTGTGCTCTGTTCTCGTTATTTCCTTCCTTCTATTGTCTCTGGGCTGTCTTTGTTGTTTTTCCTCCAGTTCTTGTGGGAATCGGCTCCGGCTGTTCATTGGAAAGGTTTCTCTTTTGGATAGGTCTGTACTGCTGTAAACTTCCGTCTCAGGACTGCCTTTGCTGTGACCCATCAGTTATGGGTCGTTGCAAGTTCATTTTCATTTGTTTCCATGAACTTTTTTGATTTCCTCCTTCATATCATGCTTGACCCATTCACTGTTTAATAGCATGCTGTTTAATCTGCATGAGTTTGAGTGGTTTTGAGTTCTCTCCTTGACGTTGGTTTCTACATTCAGGCCCTTGTGGCCAGAGAAAATGCGTGTTATGATTTCAATTCTCTTGAATTTGTGGAGGCGTGTTCTGTCAACTATCCCGTGGTCTATCTTTGAAAATGTTCCATGTGTATTTGAAAAGAATAGGGATTGTGCTTCTTCGGGATGAAAGGCTCTCTCTCTCCGTATATATCAGTTTAGTCCGCTTGATGTAGGACAACGTTCAATGCCACAATGTCTTTGATGATATTTTGTGTGGAAAGCCGTCCATCTTTGACAGTGGGGTGTTGGAATCCCCTACTATAACTGGGTTGCAGTCAATATCTCTCTCGAAGTGCTCAAGATTTTCTTTATGTGTTGGGGTGCTTCTATGTTGGGTGCATATATATATTTACAATGTTAACGTCTTGTGAATGGAGTCTCCCCTTGAGTAGGATGAAGGGATCTTCCGGGACCCTTTTAATGTCTCTTTGAAGTCAGTTTGTCTTCTGATGTGAGCTATGCTACCCTGACTCCCCCTACCGCCAATCCACTTGCTCGGAATATTTTTCTCCAGCTCTTCCCATTCCGTCTTCGTAGGTCATTTGTTCTGAGGTGGGTCTCTTGTAGGCAGCATGTGTGTGGGCCATGCTTCCTTTTCCATTCACTATTGTATGTCTCTTGATTGGGGCACATAATCCATTTACATTTAAGGTTATTGTTGATGAGTACTCCTTCCTTGCCAGTTTCTCGTATCTGTGTTCATCTCTGTCTCGGTGTTTTTGTTTTTAATTTTTATTGTTATTCAGTTACAGTTGTATGCCTTCTCTCCCCAACCCTGCAGCCCACCCCAGCTGAACCCACATCCCTGCCCGACATCCAACCTCCACCCCCGCCCCACAACCACCCCCCATCCCTCACCCCGCCCGATCCTGTCCATGCGTCCTTCACAGAAGCTCCTGCAATCCTCTCCTCCCACCGTTCCTACCCGACTCCCCCAAGGCTAGTGTGAGATTGTTCTCAACTTCAATGTCTCTGGATATATTTTGTTTGTTTCATTCTTCTAATGATTATGTTCCAGTTAAAGGTGGGATCATATGGTATTTGTCCCTCACCGCCTGGCTTATTTCACTTAGCATAATGCTCTCCAGTTCCATCCTTGCTCTTGCACAGGGTGTGAGCTCCTCCTTGCCTTCTGCTGCGTAGAATTCCATTGCGTAAATGTACCGTAGACTTTGGACCCACTCGTTTGCTGATGGGCACTTAGGTTGCTTCCAGTACTTGGCTATTGTAAACTGTGCTGCTATGAACATTGGGGTGCACAGGTTCTTTTGCATTGGTGTTTCAGGGTTCTTAGGATATAACCCCAGCAGCGGAATTGCGGGGTCAAAGGCAGTTCCATTTTTAGATTTGTGAGGAAATTCCATAGTGTTTTCCACAGTGGCCTCACCAGTCTGCATTCCCCCCAACAGCGCACTAGGGTTCCCTTTTCTCTGCATCCTCTTCACCCTTTGTGTGTGGATTCGTTCACGTTGGCCACTCTGACCGGTGTGAGATGGTACCTCCTTGTGGTTTGAATTGGCATCTCTCTGATGGCTAGTGATGCCGAGTATCTTTTCCTATGTCTCTGGGCCCTCTGTATGTCTTCCTTGGAGAAGTGTCTGTTCAAGTCCCTTGCCCCTTTTTCAATTGGGTTGCTTGTCTTCCTGGAGTGGAGTCCTGTGAGTTCTTTATCTAGTTTTGGAGAGCAGGTCCTTGTCGGACGTATTGTTAGCTACTATGTTTTCCCATACTGTTGGTTCTTTTGTGATTTGGGGCTGTTTTCCTTAGCCGTGCAGAAGCTTTTTGTTTTGATGCAGTCCCATTTTTTATTCTTTCCCTTATGTCCCTTGCTTTAGGGGATATGTCCGTGAGGATGTTGCTGCAGGGAATGCCTGATAGTGTCCTGCCAATGTTTTCCTCAAGGACTTTTATGGTGTTACAAGTATGTGTGAGTCTTTTATCCACCTTCATTTTATTTCTGTGTACGGCGTAAGTTGCTGGTTGAGTCCCTTTCTCTTTTTTCTTTCCTTTTTATTTTTTTTTTCACGTACCTGTCCAGATCTCCCAACACCATCTGTTGAAGAGGCTGCTTTTGCTCCATTTTACGCTCCTGCCTCCTTCGTCACATGTTAATTGACCGTAAAGGCTTGAGTTTATTTCTGGGCTCTCTTTTCTGTTCCATTGGTCTATGTGCCTGCTTTTATGCCGGTACCGGGCTGTTTGGATCACAGTGGCCTTGTAATACAGTTTGACCTCAGGTTTTGTGATACCTCCTGCTTTGTTCTGCTTTCGCAACATTGCTGCAGCTATTCGGCGTCGTTTATGGTTCCACATAAATTTCTGAAATGTTTCTTCTGTGACTGTGAAATATGTCATGGGTACTCTAACAGGGATTGCATGAATCTATACATCGCTCTGGGTGGTAGAGCCATTTCGATGATGTTAATTCTTCCAATTGATGAGCATGGGACATGCTTGCATTTCTGGTGTCTTCCTTAATTTCTTTCTTCAATGAGGTGTAGTGTTCCGAGTACAGGTATTTTACCTCCTTGGCGCGGTTTATTCCTTGGTACTTCCTTTTTCTTGTTGCTGCATCAAATGGGATTTTATTTTTCCTATGTCCATGGTTGGTGCCCAGAAATGCCTCTGATTTCTGAGCATTGACTTTGTATCCGGCTGTGTTGCCCCATTCATTGATTAGGTCGAATAGTTTCTGTGGAGTCTGTGGAATTGTCGGCGTACACTCTCATGTCATCTGCAACACAATGGCCGTTTTGTTTCCTCCTTTCCAATTTGGATGCCTTTTGTGTCTTGTTCTTGTCTCATTGCTGTGGCTAGGGCTTCCAATACTGCGTTGACTAGGAGCAGTGAAGGCGGGCATCCCCGTCTTGTTCCTGATCTTCGTTGGAAAGTTCTAAGTTTTTGTCCATTGAGTACGATGTCGGCCGTAGGCCTCTCCTACATGGCCTCTATGATGTTGAGGAATGCTCCCTCTATCCCACTTTGCTGAGTGTTTTTTTTTTTTGTTTGGTGGTTATCATAAACCGCTGCTGTACCTTATCAAATGTTTTTTTCCACATCGATAGATGATATCATGTGGGTTTTGTCTTAGCTTTTGGTTATGTGGTGTTTTATGTGTGTTGACTTGCGAATATGATACCGTCCTTCCATCCCTGGGATGAACCCCACTTGGTCATGGTGAATGCTCTTTTCAATGTATTGCTGGATGTGGTTTGCCAATATTTTGTTGAGGATTTCAGAATCTCTATTCATCAGCAATATAGGTCGGAAGTGTTCTTTCTCTGTTATGTCTTTATCTGGATTGCTGTGTAGGATGATGCTGGCTTTATTAAAAGGGTCTGGGAGTCTTCCATCTTCTTGAAATTTTTCTAATAATCTTTGAAGGATGGGGGCTAGCCTTGCTTTAAATGCTTCGTAAAATCCTCCTGTCTAGTCCAGCGCTTTTGTGTGTTGAAAGCTTTTGAATTACTGTGTCAGTGTCATCAGTTGTGATTGGACAGTTCAGGCTTTCTGCTTCTTCTTGATTGAGTTTTGGAAGGTCGCATTTGTCTAGAAATCTGTCCCTTTCACCCAGCCTTTCAAATGTCTTGGCTTTTTTTTTTTTTTTTTTTTTACCGTCCTTTCTATTGCTGTTGTATCAGTTGTAATCGCTCCTCTCCCATTTCTGATTGTGTTTATGTGGATCCTCTCTTTTCGTCTTGACGAAGATGCTTAGAGGCTTATTGGTCTTGCTCTTCTTTTCAAAGCACCACTTCCTGGATTCATTGAACTTTGAATTGTGCTTTCAGTGTGTATGTTGTTTCATTGTGCTCTGTTCTCGTTATTTCCTTCCTTCTATTGTCTCTGGGCTGTCTTTGTTGTTTTTCCTCCAGTTCTTGTGGGAATCGGCTCCGGCTGTTCATTGGAAAGGTTTCTCTTTTGGATAGGTCTGTACTGCTGTAAACTTCCGTCTCAGGACTGCCTTTGCTGTGACCCATCAGTTATGGGTCGTTGCAAGTTCATTTTCATTTGTTTCCATGAACTTTTTTGATTTCCTCCTTCATATCATGCTTGACCCATTCACTGTTTAATAGCATGCTGTTTAATCTGCATGAGTTTGAGTGGTTTTGAGTTCTCTCCTTGACGTTGGTTTCTACATTCAGGCCCTTGTGGCCAGAGAAAATGCGTGTTATGATTTCAATTCTCTTGAATTTGTGGAGGCGTGTTCTGTCAACTATCCCGTGGTCTATCTTTGAAAATGTTCCATGTGTATTTGAAAAGAATAGGGATTGTGCTTCTTCGGGATGAAAGGCTCTCTCTCTCCGTATATATCAGTTTAGTCCGCTTGATGTAGGACAACGTTCAATGCCACAATGTCTTTGATGATATTTTGTGTGGAAAGCCGTCCATCTTTGACAGTGGGGTGTTGGAATCCCCTACTATAACTGGGTTGCAGTCAATATCTCTCTCGAAGTGCTCAAGATTTTCTTTATGTGTTGGGGTGCTTCTATGTTGGGTGCATATATATATTTACAATGTTAACGTCTTGTGAATGGAGTCTCCCCTTGAGTAGGATGAAGGGATCTTCCGGGACCCTTTTAATGTCTCTTTGAAGTCAGTTTGTCTTCTGATGTGAGCTATGCTACCCTGACTCCCCCTACCGCCAATCCACTTGCTCGGAATATTTTTCTCCAGCTCTTCCCATTCCGTCTTCGTAGGTCATTTGTTCTGAGGTGGGTCTCTTGTAGGCAGCATGTGTGTGGGCCATGCTTCCTTTTCCATTCACTATTGTATGTCTCTTGATTGGGGCACATAATCCATTTACATTTAAGGTTATTGTTGATGAGTACTCCTTCCTTGCCAGTTTCTCGTATCTGTGTTCATCTCTGTCTTGGTGTTTTTGTTTTTAATTTTTATTGTTATTCAGTTACAGTTGTATGCCTTCTCTCCCCAACCCTGCAGCCCACCCCAGCTGAACCCACATCCCTGCCCGACATCCAACCTCCACCCCCACCCCACAACCACCCCCCATCCCTCACCCCGCCCGATCCTGTCCATGCGTCCTTCACAGAAGCTCCTGCAATCCTCTCCTCCCACCGTTCCTACCCGACTCCCCCAAGGCTAGTGTGAGATTGTTCTCAACTTCAATGTCTCTGGGTATATTTTGTTTGCTTCATTCTTCTAATGATTATGTTCCAGTTAAAGGTGGGATCATATGGTATTTGTCCCTCACCGCCTGGCTTATTTCACTTAGCATAATGCTCTCCAGTTCCATCCTTGCTCTTGCACAGGGTGTGAGCTCCTCCTTTCCTTCTGCTGCGTAGAATTCCATTGCGTAAATGTACCGTAGACTTTGGACCCACTCGTTTGCTGATGGGCACTTAGGTTGCTTCCAGTACTTGGCTATTGTAAACTGTGCTGCTATGAACATTGGGGTGCACAGGTTCTTTTGCATTGGTGTTTCAGGGTTCTTAGGATATAATCCCAGCAGCGGAATTGCTGGGTCAAAGGGCAGTTCCATTTTTAGATTTGTGAGGAAATTCCATAGTGTTTTCCACAGTGGCCTCACCAGTCTGCATTCCCCCCAACAGCGCACTAGGGTTCCCTTTTCTCTGCATCCTCTTCACCCTTTGTGTGTGGATTCGTTCACGTTGGCCACTCTGACCGGTGTGAGATGGTACCTCCTTGTCGTTTGAATTGGCATCTCTCTGATGGCTAGTGATGCCGAGTATCTTTTCCTATGTCTCTGGGCCCTCTGTATGTCTTCCTTGGAGAAGTGTCTGTTCAAGTCCCTTGCCCCTTTTTCAATTGGGTTGCTTGTCTTCCTGGAGTGGAGTCCTGTGAGTTCTTTATCTAGTTTTGGAGAGCAGGTCCTTGTCGGATGTGTCGTTAGCTACTATGTTTTCCCATACTGTTGGTTCTTTTGTGATTTGGGGCTGTTTTCCTTAGCCGTGCAGAAGCTTTTTGTTTTGATGCGGTCCCATTTTTTATTCTTTCCCTTATGTCCCTTGCTTTAGGGGATATGTCCGTGAGGATGTTGCTGCAGGGAATGCCTGATAGTGTCCTGCCCATGTTTTCCTCAAGGACTTTTATGGTGTTACAACGTATGTGTGAGTCTTTTATCCACCTTCATTTTATTTCTGTGTACGGCGTAAGTTGCTGGTTGAGTCCCTTTCTCTTTTTTCTTTCCTTTTTATTTTTTTTTTTCACGTACCTGTCCAGATCTCCCAACACCATCTGTTGAAGAGGCTGCTTTTGCTCCATTTTACGCTCCTGCCTCCTTCGTCACATGTTAATTGCCCGTAAAGGCTTGAGTTTATTTCTGGGCTCTCTTTTCTGTTCCATTGGTCTATGTGCCTGCTTTTATGCCGGTACCGGGCTGTTTGGATCACAGTGGCCTTGTAATACAGTTTGACCTCAGGTTTTGTGATCCCTCCTGCTTTGTTCTGCCTTCGCAACATTGCTGCAGCTATTCGGCGTCGTTTATGGTTCCATATAAATTTCTGAAATGTTTCTTCTGTGACTGTGAAATATGTCATGGGTACTCTAACAGGGATTGCATGAATCTATACATCGCTCTGGGTGGTAGAGCCATTTCGATGATGTTAATTCTTCCAATTGATGAGCATGGGACATGCTTGCATTTCTGGTGTCTTCCTTAATTTCTTTCTTCAATGAGGTGTAGTGTTCCCAGTACAGGTATTTTACCTCCTTGGCGCGGTTTATTCCTTGGTACTTCCTTTTTCTTGTTGCTGCATCAAATGGGATTTTATTTTTCCTGATGTCCATGGTTGGTGCACAGAAATGCCTCTGATTTCTGAGCATTGACTTTGTATCCGGCTGTGCTGCCCCATTCATTGATTAGGTCGAATAGTTTCTGTGGAGTCTGTGGAATTGTCGGCGTACACTCTCATGTCATCTGCAACACAATGGCCGTTTTGTTTCCTCCTTTCCAATTTGGATGCCTTTTGTGTCTTGTTCTTGTCTCATTGCTGTGGCTAGGGCTTCCAATACTGCGTTGACTAGGAGCAGTGAAGGCGGGCATCCCCGTCTTGTTCCTGATCTTCGTTGGAAAGCTCTAAGTTTTTGTCCATTGAGTACGATGTCGGCCGTAGGCCTCTCCTACATGGCCTCTATGATGTTGAGGAATGCTCCCTCTATCCCACTTTGCTGAGTGTTTTTTTTTTGTTTGGTGGTTATCATAAACCGCTGCTGTACCTTATCAAATGTTTTTTTCCACATCGATAGATGATATCATGTGGGTTTTGTCTTAGCTTTTGGTTATGTGGTGTTTTATGTGTGTTGACTTGCGAATATGATACCATACTTGCATCCCTGGGATGAACCCCACTTGGTCATGGTGAATGCTCTTTTCAATGTATTGCTGGATGTGGTTTGCCAGTATTTTGTTGAGGATTTCAGAATCTCTATTCATCAGCAATATAGGTCGGAAGTGTTCTTTCTCTGTTATGTCTTTATCTGGATTGCTGTGTAGGATGATGCTGGCTTTATTAAAAGGGTCTGGGAGTCTTCCATCTTCTTGAAGTTTTTCTAATAATCTTTGAAGGATGGGGGCTAGCCTTGCTTTAAATGCTTCGTAAAATCCTCCTGTCTAGTCCAGCGCTTTTGTGTGTTGAAAGCTTTTGAATTACTGTGTCAGTGTCATCAGTTGTGATTGGACAGTTCAGGCTTTCTGCTTCTTCTTGATTGAGTTTTGGAAGGTCGCATTTGTCTAGAAATCTGTCCCTTTCACCCAGCCTTTCAAATGTCTTGGCTTTTTTTTTTTTTTTTTTTTTTTTTTTACCGTCCTTTCTATTGCTGTTGTATCAGTTGTAATTGCTCCTCTCCCATTTCTGATTGTGTTTATGTGGATCCTCTCTTTTCGTCTTGACGAAGATGCTTAGAGGCTTATTGGTCTTGCTCTTCTTTTCAAAGCACCACTTCCTGGATTCATTGAACTTTGAATTGTGCTTTCAGTGTGTATGTTGTTTCATTGTGCTCTGGTCTTGGTTATTTCCTTCCTTCTATTGTCTCTGGGCTGTCTTTGTTGTTTTTCCTCCAGTTCTTGTGGGAATCGGCTCAGGCTGTTCATTGGAAAGGTTTCCCTTTTGGATAGGTCTGTACTGCTGTAAACTTCCCTCTCAGGACTGCCTTTGCTGTGACCCATCAGTTATGGGTCGTTGCAAGTTCATTTTCATTTGTTTCCATGAACTTTTTTGATTTCCTCCTTCATATCATGCTTGACCCATTCACTGTTTAATAGCATGCTGTTTAATCTGCATGAGTTTGAGTGGTTTTGAGTTCTCTCCTTGACGTTGGTTTCTACATTCAGGCCCTTGTGGCCAGAGAAAATGCGTGTTATGATTTCAATTCTCTTGAATTTGTGGAGGCGTGTTCTGTCAACTATCCCGTGGTCTATCTTTGAAAACGTTCCATGTGCATGAAAGCAATAGTGATTTTACTTCTTTGGGATGAAGGTCTCTCTCTCTCTCTCTCTATCTATATATATATATATAGGTATATATATAAATATATATATATATAGGTATATATATAATATATATATATAGATATATACATATCAGTTAAGTCTGCTCGATGTAGGAGAACGTTCAATGCCACAATTACTTCCCTGATATTTTGTGTGGAAGATCCGTCCATCTTTGGCATTGCGGTGTTGAAGTCCCCTAGTATAATTGGGTTGCTGTCAATATCTTTCCCAAAGTCCTCAACATTTGCTTCATGTTTTGGGGTGCTTCTATGTTTGGAGCATATATATTTACAATGTTAACATCTTGTTATGGAGTCTTCCCTTGAGTATGATGAAGGGATCTTCTGGGAAACTTGTAATGTGTTTTTGAAGTCTTTTTTCTTGTTTTTCCTGATATGAGTAATGCCACCCTGACTCCCCCCAACGCACCCCCCGTCCACTTACTCGGAATAATTTTCTTCAGCTCTTCCCATTCCGTCTGCATAGGTCATTTGTTCTGAGGTGCGTCTCTTATAGGAAGCATGTGTGGGGGTCATGCTTTCTTTTCCATTCAGCAATTCTATGTCTCTTGTTTGGGGCACATAATCCATTTACGTTTAAGGTTATTATTGATGGGTACTCATTCATTGCCAGTTTCTCGTACCTGTGATCATCTCTCTCTCGCTGTTCTTCTCGCTGTTTTGTTTTTCATTTTTATTGTTATTCAGTTACAGTTGTATGACTTTTCTCCCCAACATTCCTGCCCACCCCAGCCAAACCCACATCCCGGCTCGACATCCAAACTCCGCCACCGCCCCACCACCACCCCCCATCCCTCACCCCGCCCTATCGTGTTTATGCATCCTTCACAGAAGCTCCTGCAATGCCTTCCTCCCACTGTCCCCACCCCACAGCCCCATGGCTAGTGTGAGATTGTTCTCAATTTCAATGTCTCTGAGTATATTTTGTTTGCTTCATTCTTCTATTGATTATGTTCCCGTTAAAGGTGGGATCATATGGTATTTGTCCCTCACCACCTGGCTTATTTCACTTAGCATAATGCTCTCCAGTTCCATCCTTGCTCTTGCAGAGGGTGTAAGCCCCTCCTTTCTTTCTGCTGAGTAGAATTCCATTGCGTAAATGTACCGCAGACTTTGGACCCACTCGTTTGCTGATGGGCACTTAGGTTGCTTCCAGTACTTGGCTATTGTAAACTTTGCTGCTATGGACATTAGGGTGCACCGGTTCTTTTGCATTGGTGTTTCACGGTTCTCAGGGTATAATCCAAGCAGCGGAATTGCGGGGTCAAAGGGCAGTTCCATTTTTAGTTCTCTGAGGAAATTGCCTACTGTTTTCCACAGTGGCTTCAGTAGTCTGCATTCCCACCAACAGCGCACTAGGGTCCCTTTTCTCTGCATCCTCTTCACCCTTTTTGTGTGGATTAGTTCACGTTGGCCACTTGACTGGTGTGAGATAGTACCTTCTTGTGGTTTGAATTGGCATCTCTCTGATGGCTAGTGATGCTGAGCATCTTTTCATATGACAATGGGACCTCTGTATGCCTTTTTGGAGAAGTTTCTGTTCAAGTCTCTTGCCCCTTTTTCCATTGGGTTGCTTGTCTTCCTGGAGTGGAGTCCTGTGAGTTCTTTATCTATTTTTGGAGATCAGGCCCTTGTCTGACGTCTCCTTAGCAAGTATGTTTTCCCACACTGTTGGTTCTCTCTGTGATTTGGTGCTGTTTTCTTTAGCCTTGCAGAAATTTTTGTTTTGATGCGGTCCCATTTGTTGATTCTTTCCTTTATGTCCCTTGCTTTAGGGGACATGTCCGTGAGGATGTTGCTGCAGGGAATGCCTGATAGTGTCCTGCCAATGTTTTCCTCAAGGACTTTTATGGTGTTACAACTTATATGTAAGTCTTTATCCACCTTGAGTTTATTTTTGTGTATGGCATAAGTTTGTGATCCAGTTTCTTTCTCTTTTTTCCTTTCCTTTGTTGTTTCTCTCTTTCACGTACCTGTCCGGATCTCCCAACACCATCTGTTGAAGAGGCTGCTTTGGCTCCATTTTATTCTCCTGCTTCCTTCATCATTTGTGAATTGAACGTAAAGGCTTGAATTTATTTCTGGGCTCTCTTTTCTGTTCCATTCTTCTGTGTGCCTGCTTTTATGCCAGTACTGGGCTGTTTGGATTACACTGGCCTTGTAATACAGTTTGACCTCAGGTATTGTGATCCCTCCTGCTTTGTTCTGCTTTCTCAACATTCCTGCAGCTATTCGGGGTCGTTTATGGTTCCATATAAATTTCTGAAATGTTTCTTCTGTGTCTGTGAAATATGTCATGGGTACTCTAATAGGGATTGCATTGAATCTGTACATCGCTCTGGGTGGTAGAGCCATTTCGATGATGTTAATTCTTCCAATTGATGAGCATGGGACATGCTTTCATTTCTGGTGTCTTCCTTAATTTCTTTCTTCAATGAGGTGTAGTGTTCCGAGTACAGGTATTTTACCTCCTTGGCGAGGTTTATTCCTTTGTACTTTCTTTTTCTTGTTGCTGCATCAAATGGGTTTTTATTTTTCCTGATGTCTCAAGGTTGGTGTACAGAAATGCCTTTATTTTCTGAGCATTTCCTTTGTATCCGGCTGTGCTGCCCAATTCATTGATTGGGTCAAGTAGTTTCTGTGGAGTCTGTGGAATTGTCGGCGTACACTCTCATGTCATCTGAAAACAATGTCCGTATTGTTTCCTCCTTTCCAATTTGAATGCCTTTTGTGTCTTGTTCTTGTCTCATTGCTGTGGCTAGGGCTTCCAATACTGTGGTTCATTGGAACAGTGAGCGAGGGCATTCCCGTCTTGTTCTTGATCTTCGTTGGAGAGTTGTAAGTTTTTTTCCACTGAGTACGTTGTCGGTCGTAGGTCTCTCCTGTCTGGCCTCTATGATGTTGAGGAATGCTCCCTCTATTCCCACTTTGCTGAGTGTTTTTTTTTTTTTAATCATAAACCGCTGCTGTACCTTATCAAATGTTTTTTTCCACATCGATAGATGATATCATGTGGGTTTTGTCTTAGCTTTTGGTTATGTGGTGTTTTATGTTTATTGACTTGCGAATATTGTACCATCCTTGCATCCCTGGGATGACCCCACTTCGTCATGGTGTATTCTCTTTTCAATGTATTGCTGGATGCGGTTTGCCCAATATTTTTTTGAGGATTTTAGCATCTCTATTCATCAGCAATATTGGCCGGAAGTTTTCTTTCTCTGTTATGTCTTTATCTGGATTGCTGTGTAGGATGATGCTGGCTTTATTAAAATTGTCTGGGAGTCTTCCATCTTCTTGAATTTTTTCTAATAATCTTTGAAGAATGGGGGCTAGTCTTTCTTTAAATGCTTCGGAAAATCCTCCTGTCTAGTCCAGGGCTTTTGTGTTTTGGAAGTTATTTAATTACTGTTTCAGTTTCATTAGTTTTTATTGTATTGTTCCGACATTCTCCTTCTTCATTGAGTTTTGGAAAGGTATTTTTTTTCTAGGAATGTTCCCATTTCATCTAGGTTTTCAAATTTCTTGGCATACAGTTCTTCATAGTAATTGCTTAAAATCCTTTGTATTTCAGTGGTATCTGTTTTAGTCTCTCCTCTTTCATTTCTGATTGTGTTTATTTCAGGCCTCCCCTCTCTCCTTTTTTCTTGATGAGCCTAGTGCAGGGCCTGTCAATTTTGTTTATCTTTTCAAAGAACCGCTCCTGGATGTTTTATCCCTATCTTTGTGCTTTTAGTCTCTATGTCCTGTAACTCTGCTGTGATCTTGGTTATTTCCTTCCTTCTGCTTGCTCTGGGCTGTCTTTGCTGTTGTTCTTGGGGTTCTTGAAGGTGTATGGTTAGGTTGTTTGCTTGAAATGTTTCTCTGTTTTTAAGGCAGGTATGTATTGCTATGAACTACCTCTCAGGTCTGCCTTTCCTGTGTCTTATAGGTTTTGGGTGGCTGTGAGCTGATTTTCATTTCTTTTCAGAAAGTTTTTGATTTCTTCCCTAATCTCTTTCTTGACCCATTCATTGTTTAATAGCATGCTGTTCAGTTTCCATGATTTTGAGTGTTTTGGGTTTTTTCCATTGGTGTTGCTTTCCACGTTCATTCCCTTGTGGTCAGAGAAGATGCTTGATATGGTTTCAATTTTCTTAAATTTTTTGAGGCTTGCTTTGTGTCCTATCATGTGATCTATCTTTTGAAAAGTTCCAGTTACACTTGAAAGAATGTTTACTTTGCTTCTTTGTGATGGAAAGCTCTATATATATCATCAGTTAAGTACATTTCCTTTAGGGTATTGTTATGTGACTCATTATCCTTGTTGATATTTTGTTTGGAAGACCTGTCCATTTTCGATTTTGGGGGGGTTAAAGACCCCTACCATAATTGTGTTGCTGTCAATATCTTTCTAGAAGTCCTACAAGATTACCTTTATGTATTTGGGTGGTCCTATGTTAGGTGCATATATATTTACAATGTTTATGTCTTCTTGGAGGATTCTTACTTTGAATATTATGGACTGACCTTCTGGGTCACTCTTTTTTTTTATTGTTGTTGTTGTACTACCAATTTTTGTTTTATTTTAAAGACAAAAGTTGATTTTTATTATAAATCAAATTCTTATTTATTTTTCTTTGTTTTAAATTTTTATCGTTATTAAATTACTGTTGTATGCCTTTTCTCCCCAACCCTCTACCCCACCACAGCTGAACCCACCTCCCTCCCCCAACTCCACAGTCCTCCTTGGTTTTCTCCATGTGTCCTTTATAGTAGTTCCTGTAATCCCCTCTTCCCACTGTCCCCGCCCCACCCTACCCCCCCGCCTTGGCTATTATTAGATTGTTCTTAACTTCAATGTTTCTGGTTATATAGTGTTTGCTTTTTTCTTTTGTGGATTATGTTCCAGTTAAAGGTGAGATCATATGGTATTTGTTCCTCACTGCCTGGTTTATTTCACTTAGCATAATGCTCTCCAGTTTCATCCATGCTGTTGCAAAGGGTATAAGCTCCTTCTTTCTCTATGCTGTGTAGAATTCCATTGTCTAAATATACCATAGTTTTTGGATCCACTCATTTGCTGATGGGCACTTAGGTTGCTTCCAGTACTTGGCTACTGTATATTGTGCTGCTATGAACATTGGGGTGCACAGGTTCTTTTGGATTGGTGTTTCAGGGTTCTTAGGGTATAATCCCAGCAGCGGAATTGCTGGGTCAGAGGGCAGTTCCGTTTTTAGTTTTCTGAGGAAATTCCATGCTGTTTTCCACAGCAACCTCACCAGTGTGCATTACCACCAACACTGCATTAGGGTTCCCTTTTCTCCGCATCCTCTCCAACATTTGTTTGTGGATTTTTTCGTGTTGGCGACTCTGACTGGTGTGATATGGTACCTCCTTGTGGTTTGAATTGGCATCTCTCTGATGTCTAGCGATGCTGAGCGTCTTTTCATATGTTTCTGGGCCCTCTGGATGTCTTCCTTGGAGAAGTGTCTGTTCAAGTCCTTTGCCCATTTGTTAATTGGGTTGTTTGTCTTCCTGGAGTGGAGTCATGTGAGTTCTTTATATATTTTGGAGATGAGGCCCCTGTCTGAGGTATCATTAGCATATATGTTTTCCCATACTGTTGTTTCTCTTTGTAATTTGGTGCTATTTTCTTTAGCCATGAAGAAGCTTTTTATTTTGATGAGTTCCCATTTGTTTATTCTTTCCTTTATGTCCCTTGCTTTAGGGGATGTGTCTGTGGGGATGTTGCTGCATAAAATGTCTGAGATTTTCCTGCCAATGTTTTCCTCAAGGACTTTTATGGTGTTACAACTTATATTTAAGTTTTATCCATCTTGAGTTTATTTTTGTGTATGGCGTAAGTTGGTGATCGAGTTTCATTTTTTTGCACGTAGCTGTCCACAGCTCCCAACACCATCTGTTGAAAGGGCTGTTTTTGCTGCCTTTTATGCTTCTGCCTCCTTTGTCAAATATTAATAGACTGTACAGACTTGAGTTTATTTCTGGACTCTCTGTTCTGTTCCATTGGTCTATGTGCCTGTTTTTATGCCAGTATCAGTCTGTTTTTATTACAGAGGCCTTGTAATACAGTTTGATATCAGGTATTGTGATCCCTCCTGCTTTGTTCTTCTTTCTCGAAATTGCTGCAGATATTCGGGGTCATTTATGGTTCCATATGAATTTCTGAAATGTTTGTTCTATATCTGTGAAATATGTCATGGGTACTCTAATAGGGATTGCATTGAATCTGTAAATTGCTTTGGGTACTATGGCCATTATGATGATGTGAATTCTTCCAATCCATGTGCATAGTACATGCTTCTATTTGTTTGTGTCTTCCTTAATTTCTTTCTTCAGTGTTGTGTAGTTTTCTGAGTACAGGTCTTTTACCTCCTTGGTTAGGTTGATTCCTAGGTATTTGATTTTTCTTGTTGCTATATCAAATAGGGTCTTTTTCCTGATTTCTATTTCTGCTGTTTCATTGTTGTTGTACAGGAATGCCTTTGATTTCTGAGTATTGATTTTGTATCCAGCTGTTTTGCCAAATTCATTTATTAGGTCGAGAAGTTTTTTGGTGTTGTCTATAGGGTTTTGCATGTACACTATCATGTCGTCTGCAAACAGTGACAATTTCATTTCCTCCTTTCCCTTTTGGATGCCTTGTAGTGCTTTTTCCTGTCTGATTGCTGTGGCTAGGACTTCCCATACTATGTTGAATAGGAGTGGAGAGAGAGGGCATCCTTGTCTTGTTCCTGATCTTAGTTGGAAAGCTCTAAGTTTTTGTCCATTGAGTGTGATGTTGGCTGTAGGTCTCTCATATATGGCCTTCATTATTTTGAGGAATGCTCCCTTTATTCCCACTTTGCTGAGTGTTTTTATCAGAAATGGGTGCTGCATCTTATCAAATGCTTTTTCTGCATCTATTAATATGATCATGTGATTTTTGTCTTTGCTGTTGTTGATGTGATGTATTATGTTTATTGATTTGTGAATATTGTACCATCCTTGCATCCCTGGGATGAATCCCACTTGGTCATGATGTATGGTCTTTTTAATGTATTGCAAGGTGCGGTTTGACAATATTTTTTTGAGAATTTTAGCGTCTATATTCATCAGCTATATTGGCCTGAAGTTTTCTTTCTTCGTTGTGTCTTTATCTCGTTTTGGGATTAGGATCATGCTGTCTTCATAAAAAGAGTTTGGCAGTCTTCCATCAGTTTGGAGTTTTTCGAATAGTCTGTGAAGGATAGGGGTTAGCTCTTCCTTACATGCTTTATAGAATTCTCCTGTGAAACCATCTCATCCAGGGCTTTTGTGTGATGGGAGTTTTTTGATGACGGCTTCAATTTCCTCTGCTGTTATTGGTCTGTTCAGGTTTTCTGCTTCTTCTTCATTCAGTTTTGGAAGATTATATTTTTCTAGAAATGTATCCCTTTCATCTAGGTTTTCAAATTTCATAGCATACAGGTCTTCATAGTAATTTCTTACAATCCTTTGTTTTCTGTGGTGTCTGTTGTAATCTCTCCTCTTTCATTTCTAATTCTCTTTATTTGGATCCTCTCTCTTTTTCTTCTTGATGAGCCTACTTAAAGGCTTGTCGATTTTGTTTATCTTTTCAAAGAACCAGCTCCTGGATTCATTGATCCTTACAATTGTGCTTTTATTCTCTATGTCATTTAACTCTGCTCTGATCTTCGTTATTTCCTTCCTTCTGCTTTCTCTGGGCTGTCTTTGTTGTTTTCCTCCAGTTCTTGTAGGAGTAGGGATAGGTCGTTCGTTTGAAATGTTTCTATCTTCTTAAGGTCGGCCTGTATTGCTATGCACTTCCCTCTCAGAGTGCCTTTGCTGTGTCCCATAGGTTTTGTGTTGTTGTGGGTTCATTTTCATTTGTTTCCAGGAAGTTTTTGATTTCTTCCCTAATCTCGTTCTTGACCCATTCATTGTTTAATAGCATGCTATTCAGTCTCCATGCTTTTGAGTGTTTTGGGTTTTTTCCTTTCGGGTTGGTTTCTAATTTCAGTCCCTTGTGGTCAGAGAAAATGCTTGATATGATTTCAATTTTCTTGAATTTGTTGAGGCTTGCTTTGTGTCCTATCATGTGGTCAATCTTTGAAAAAGTTCTATGGACACCTGAAAAGAATGTGTATTTTGTTTCTTTGGGATGAAAAGCTCTGTCTATATATATCAGTTAAGTCCATTTCCTCTAGGGTATTGTTAAGTGACACAATATCTTTGTTGATATTTTGTTTGGAAGACCTGTCCATTTTTGATAGTGGGGTGTTAAAATCCCCTACTATAATTGTGTTGCTGTCAATATCTTTCTTGAAATCCTCCAAGATTTTCTTTATGTATTTGGGTGCTCCTATGTTGGATGCATATATATTTACAATGTTTATGTGTTCTTGGTGGATTCTTTCTTTGAATATTATGGACTGACCTTCTGGGTCTCTCTTTATGGGCCTTCTTTGGAAGTATATTTTGTCTGATATGAGTATTGCTACCCCTGCTTTTTTTTTCCTGTCCATTTGGTTCGAAAATTTGTTTCCAGCCTTTCACTTTCAG
Source organism: Desmodus rotundus (assembly GCF_022682495.2). Classification (NCBI taxonomy): domain Eukaryota; kingdom Metazoa; phylum Chordata; class Mammalia; order Chiroptera; family Phyllostomidae; genus Desmodus; species Desmodus rotundus. The sequence goes on from NW_026527500.1 coordinate 451,141, forward strand.
TCTGTGTAAGTCTTTTTGTCCTGTGATGGTTCTCTTGTAGGCAGCATATGTGTGGGTCATGTTTTCTTATCCATTCAGCTATTCTATGTCTTTTGATTGGAGCATTTAATCCATTTATGTTTAAGGTTATTATCGATAGGTGGTTATTCATTGCCATTTTTTCCTACCTGTGTTCCTCTCTCTTTGTCTTTTCCTTCCTTTCCTTAAAGCAGTCCCTTTAACACCTCTTGCAGGGCTGGTTTCATGGAAGCGTATACTTTTAGACTTCTTTTGTCTGGGAAACTCCTCATTTGGCCTTCTATCTTGATTGAGAGCCTTGCTGGGTAAGGTAGTCTTGGTTACAGTCCTCTGGTTCTTATCCCTTGGAATATTTTTTGCCATTTTCTTCTGGCTTGGAGCGTTTCCATTGAGAGGTCAGCTGCTAACCTTATTGGGGCTCCCTTGTATGTTACTTCCTTTTTTTCCCTTGCTGTTTTAAGATCCTCTCTTTGTCTTCAAATTTTGCCTTTTTAATTATGATGTGGCTTCCACTGGGCCTCTGTGGGTTCCTCTTGATTGGGACTCTGTGTTTCCTGGATTTATGTGACTTTTCCTCTCATCAAATTAGGGAAATTTTCCATCATTACTTTTTCAAACAGGTTCTCTATCCCTTGCTCTTCTTCTTCTCCTTCTGGTATTCCTATTATACGGATATTGTTTCGTTTCATGTTGTCCTGCATTTCCCTTATTACCTCTTCATTCTTTCTGAGCCTCTTTTCCTTTTCTTCCTCTTTCTGGGTGTTTTTTTCTACTTTGTCCTCCAGCTCGCTCATCCAATCCTCTTCTTCATCAATTCTGCTTTTCATTCCTTCTACTGTGTTCTTCAGTTTGAAATTGTATTACTCATTTCCTCTTCGCCTTTGTTAATAGTTTCTGTTTCCTTTTTCATGTTGATATAGTTTGCAGTGAGTTCATTTTAGTTTCCCTGTAATTTCTGGTAGTTCTCTGTGAGCTCAGAGAGCTCAGTAGCTTCCTGATAACAATTGCTTTGAACTCAATATCTGATTGTTGACGTGCCTCTTTTTCAGTTAGCATTCTTTCTGAGGCTTCCTCCTTTTCTTTCATTTGGGGATTGGTTCTTTGTCTTCCCATTGTTTGTGAGACTCTTCTTGTTGGCCTCTGCTTTTTAAGTTGCTCTATTCTGACTCCCTGGGTTTATAGTATGAACTTCTATGGTAGAATGCCAATGGGATTCAGTGGTGCTGTGTCCTTAATCTCCTGTGCTCACTGGTCTTGAGTTGTCATCTGTGGCTGTAACGCGGTCTAACTCTGATCTTTTCAGCACTCCAGGTTTTGTTGTCTCACCTGTGGGAAAAAGAGGAAGCAGAGGGAAGAAGGGAAAAAGGGAATAGGAGAGGAAAGGAAGGAAGGAAGAAGGAATAAAGAAAGATAGGAGGTAAGATAAGAAGGAATTTTAACAAAAATTAAAACAAAACAATAAATAAAAGAAGGCAGGAAACAGGAATAAAAGAGGTAAAGGATGGAAGGAAGAAGGAATAAAAGAAAGACAGAGGACAGAAAGGAAGAAGGAATTCAGGGGGTAAAGAGGAAAGAAAAAAGAAAGTCTTCTTCTGGCTTTAAACCTGTCCGGTTAGTTCTGCTGGTCTTCCTGTCTGTGGAATGGGAGGGGGTGGTTGGAAGGATTGGTTTCACTTTTCTCCCTTCCAGAGCCACACTCTTCACTGTTGTTCAGCCTTCAGTACCGTTCCTCCAGGTTCTTCTGCTCTCCACTAGGCCTTTAGTTCACCAACTGTGCTGTCTTTGAGTTGCACCAATTAGAGGCAACTCACATTCTCCCTTCTTGCTCTTTGCTGTCTTAGATGCTAGGGGCTCTCAGTGCTGCTATGGTTCAGCCCGGTACTGGGTCGAGTCTTTCCAGAGAATGCAGTCTCCCCTAACCCTGCAGCTCCCCTCTTCTGTGCATTTTGCCTTCCTCCTAGAGAGCCAGTGGGCCCTGCAGGGTTCTGTGCACAGGGGCTAGGTAGGAGTTTTTCTTTTTTTCTTTAATTTTTTTATTGTTATTCAATTACAGTTGTGTGCCTTTTCTCCCCACCCCTCCATAAAAAAAAAAAAAAAAGGAAACAAAATATAACCAGAGACATTGAAGTTAAGAACAATCTAACAATAGGGAGGAGTTTTTCAGAACCTGTGCATTTTGGTGTGGTCTCCTGCAGGCAGCCAGTCACTGATCCGGTTTCACTCCCACCCTAGGATGCAGGTGTGGTCGCCCAGCTGGGGTTTTAGGTGTTCGCGCCCACCCAGGTGCTTTTTGTCTGTGCGCCCAGGCAGCTGAGCCACTTATCAGGGCACGCGCCCACCCAGGGTTTCAGGTGTGGGACCCCAGCCCACTAATCTGGGTATGCGCCAGCCAGGCTTCAGGGGAGCCCTGGGGCTGCTTTTCCGCGTTCACATTCCAGGGGCTGAGTGGGGAGGGGCACCAGAGGCCACGGCTGCTGCGGAGAGTTCTCTAACTAGCTGCTGGGTGCCTCTATTTTCTTTTCCTTTTTGAGAAATTCTTCCTATTCAAGTCCCCCTTGGTCCAAACAAGCACCTGGCCGCTCACACAGCCCAGCCTGGCTCTCTCCCAAGAATCCTGCAGCAGACCCTACGCCCGGGCGGGGCCGTCAGCCGCCCTGGTCCCCAGCGCTGTTCCCAGGGACCTTATTGTCCTTAAGCACTCTTCTTACTGTCTGATCTTTCAATGTCCTCTATCTTTGGTCTCCTATCTTCATATATGCTGGAATACTGTTGGCTATTCGCTCTGCTCCTCAGATCAGCTAGGTATTTCACTGTCGTTGAGGGGAAGTGGGCTCCGCTCCCACCTATCTCGCCCCCATCTTCTCTCCACTCAGAATCTGAAAAATAAAACAGAGCTGTCTTGAAGATTATGAGGAAGTCCATCAGGCAAACATGGGTAGCAAAGGGAAGATAAAAGAGGGCTTCTCCTGCAGACAAGGTGCAGCTGAATCCCTCCTCATTGTCCCCGCACCCTTGCTTCCACAGCGACAGGTGGATGCGAGCCTTCTTGCTGTTTTTAAGGCAGACCCTTTAGGGTCTCTTGCAGAGCTGGTTTGGAGGAGGTATATTCTCTGAGGCTTCTTTTGTCTGGGAAGCTCCTCATTTGGCCTTCCACTTTCATCGAGAGGCTTGCTGGACAAAGTGGTCTTGGTTGCAGGCTTCTGGTTTTCATTACTTGGGATGTTTCTGACATTCCTTCTGGCCTGGAGAGTTTCCATTGAGAAGTCAGCTGCTAGTCTTATTGGGGCTGCCTTGTATGTTACTTCCTGTTTTTCCCTTGCTGACTTTAAGATTCTGTTTGTCTTGGAATTTTGCCGTTTTCATTATGATGTGTCTTGCAGTGGGCCTCTTGGGGTTCCTCTTGTTTGGGACTCTCTGTGTTTCCTGGATTTGTGTGACTGTTTTCTCTCATGAAATTAAGGAAGTTTCCATCATTACTTTTTCAGACAGGTTCTCTATCCCTTGCTATTCTTCTCCTCCTTCTGGTTTCCCTAGTATATGGATATAATTACATTTCATGTTGTCCTGCATTTCTGTTCACCCCTCTTCATTCTTTCTGAGCCTCTTTTCCTTTTCTTGCTCTTTCTGGGTGTTCATTTCTACCTTTCCCCTCCTGCTCACTGATCTGGTCTTCTGCTTCATTCAACCAGCTTTGGATTCCTTCTACTGTGTTCTTCAGTTCAGAAATTGTATTCTTCATTTCCTCTTGGCCTTTGTTGATGGTTTCTATTTCCTTTTTCATGTTGATATAGTTTGCAGTGTGCTCATCTTAGTTCCCCTGAAGTGTTTGGTCTTTCTCTGCGACCTCACTGAGCTTCCTGAGAACCATTGCTTTGAACTCAATATCTGATAGTTGACTTGACTCTATTTCATTTAGCATTCATTCTGAGGCTTCCTCCTTTCCTTTCATTTGGGGATTGTTTCTTTGTCTTCCCATTGTTTGTGAGACTCTTCTTGTTATCCTCTGCTTCTTAAATTGATGTGTTCTGACTCCTGGGTTTATGGTGTGAATGTCTATGGTAGAAGAGCTGTGAGATTCAGTGTTGCAATCTCTTTGGTTTCCTGAGCTTGCTGCTCTTGGGCTGTCATTTGTGTTGCCTTTCTGGATGCCCTTGGGTTTTGGTTGTTGTTGGGTCTGTCTTTGGTGGGTCCTTCCCACCACATGGTTAAATGAGGGTCACTCCATCCACCACACCTTGTATTCTGTTTTGCATGTGTGTGCATGTTGTGTTGAAGCTGGTTCTTCTCTGTTTATGAGGTTTTGAGGCTTCTCTCTCACTCTGGTTCAGTTGTTTGTTCTGGGTAATTTCTCCACCATTTAGTTGTATTTCCAGGTAGGTCCTTCATGGAGGGTAGTGTGGCTTCCACTCCCTCCTTCACCTTCTTCTGTTGTTGGTTCCTTTGTTGGTGGCTTTCCTCTTCCAGCAGGTGTGCTGGTGTTCACAACTCCCACCTATTGTCCTAGGCAGGTGAGCCCTCTGGAGCATGTACTGTCTCTGCAGACACTCTCTCCTGCAGCCTCTGGCTTCTCTATAAAGCACCTTTAAGCTTGTAAATTATGATAAAATAAAAGAGGTTACTCTGCAAAAATAATAATCCTCACCGTTTTTAGGGGAGATTAACAACGGGTTTACAAAAACCAACAAACATTGGCCCTGAGTCTACTGAGGGATGGATACTTCTGAGGATGCATGTCCCCCCCACCCCCGACCTAGCAGGCAGCCCCAGGCATCGGGAGAAAGTTACAAAACTTAGCCTTGGGATCCCCAGACCATCCCCCGACTGAGTAACTGACAGAGACAGCTTTCAGCATTTTTCATGAGACAGGAAAGAGAACAAAATGCTGCCTCATGGATACAAAAGACTCATTTGTTAGCAGTACCTTTACGTCTTATGCTACTTCAGGTTTACCGGGCCCTAAGGCCACAGTGGACATCAAACAGGCAAAGCTATCCTTGCGGATGAGAAGGACTTTGGACAAAGGAGTGCCCACAACTTGTTCAGGTTTGACTGCCTGCAGGACCACACCCCCGCTCCTGTAAAGAGGAGGGTCATTGGGATAATGAGCATCCTATGCTCTGAGGGAAGCCTAGCTTTTCTAAATACATGATAGTCAAAATTCCTGAGAATTGATGATGCCTCAGTCCTCCCACCATGCTCACCAACCATCTGACCATCACATCGGAGGAACCTCAGGTAGCCCTTGGGCAGGTAAGCTCATTACATTTTTATGAGACACGAGGGGCTGTTTTTCTTGTCTGACTCATTCACGTGAGTCAGACTCTTCCTTTCTTCAGAACCTGTTAGATCACTGAGGTGAATGGCTATCCTCGATCCTACCCTCCTATCCTCAATCCTACCCCCATTTGGCTTTGTGCATAGGTCCTTTATACATGTTCCTTGATGACCCTCTCCCGTCTATCCATCGTTATTCCTTCCCCATCTGGCTACTGTCAGTTTGTTCTTTATTTCAATGTCTCTGGATATATTTATGGATTTCAGAGAAAGAGGAACACTGATGTAAGAAAGAATCTTTGGTTGGTTGCCTCTTGTACCCACCCTGACCAGGGGTTAGACTGGCAACCTAGGCATGTGCCCTGAGAGGGAATAAAATTTGCAACATTTTGGTGCACAAGTTGTACCAAACTAATGAATTACAGACCTAGTGAGGCAATCTCACTTTAAATCATGCTATACTTGTAGTTCTTAGGTTCTCCATCCACTTATTAAAAGTGGACATCTTGTTAAGTCTAGAAACTACCATAACCCTAAGAACGTTAGCCAGAGAAGGTGATAAACACTCATTGTTATACCTTATGGCTAATATAACTTCTCCACCTGAACAAAAAATTAACAATATTTCAGGACCGGTCCTCATGAAAGCCAACCACAAGGCAAGGCATAAATGTATTCCCTGTCAAGATATTCCTAAAATAAGGGCAGTCGACCCTAACAGGAAAGAGTACCCTTTAAAACCTCAGGTGGATAAAACTTCTTATTGAAAAATATTTAAAGCATGGACACTTTAGGCCCTTCCAGTCTCAATGCAGTACCCCTATTTTCTGCCAAACAGAGAATACCAGCTTCTACAGATTTATGGGCAGTAAATGGAGTTTTAGTACATCCTACAGTTCTAAACCTTTGTACCATCTAACTCAAGTCTTAGGAGAAGCCAAATATTTTACTTTATAAATTTCAAGAATACCTTTTTATGCATTCCCCTGTATCCCAATTCGTGTACCTGTTGGCATTCAAAAGGACTAACCCCCAATCTAAGGACACTTGCCAATACAAATAGACTGTGCTGTCTTGGGGCTCGAGGAACAGTCCACATTTGTTTGGAAATGCTCTATCCACAATATTAAGGGAACTCCGGTTGATCAATATAACTCTACTAATATGCTGATAGAACTCTGATAAAAATTCCATCTTGTTGTTAAACTTCCTCACAGATAGAGGAAAGAAGGTCTTTCCCTAAAAGGTCCAAATGACTTCCCAGTGAGTCCAACACATAGGGCACTGACTCACCCCAGGAACCAGGAACCTGCCACCCCAGATGAGACAGACCATTATGGGTGCTTCATGTCCCACAAAATAAATAAGAGCTTTGAGGGTTGATGGTAATTGGTAATACCTTTGTCCCGCACCTGCGGATACTAATATTTGGGCTAATTGCTAAACTATATGGCAGAGCCACTATGTGTGGTTTTGAAGTGAGATAACAAAGAGCTTATAGTGTGGACCCTTGAATGTTTGACATTCGAATCCTTGCCAGGATTTGCACTAAACAGTGCACCCACCTTAAAGATGCCAAATCTGCATCTTTAAATCTGCAGAAAAACATTTACCCTATATACAGCAGAAGGACAAAGAATAGCAGTTGGAGTCCTCACCCATAAATTTGGTCTAACTACAAGACAAGTAGCTTACTTTTTAAAACAACTTGATCCTATAGCAGGAGCCTACACACATTGTTTATGAGAGGGTGTAGCCAATGCTCTTCTATTAGCAGATGCCAATGGAGTTACCCTAAATGGAGTTGTACTTTTAGGGCATCCCCTAAAAGTACAACTCTTCCCCCCTACAGTACCAGCTGTATTAGAAATGAAAGGATATCAATGGCTTACAGCTGGAAGTCTAAGTGAATATCAGGCTCTTCTCCTAGATTCTGTTGTGTGAATGCTTGTTCAGAGTCTCAATCTTGCCCTTCTTCTACAAACAAACACAGGAACTGAACTCATACACTGTTTCACAGAAATTATTTAGCAGGTATATTCAAGTAGGCCTGACATACAAGATAAGTCTTTGCCTAACCCTGAACAAGGATGGTTTATGGATGGCAATAGTTTTACACGAGATGAAGTCAAAAGGCAGGGCAGTATATTGTCAGTCTTTGGGAAATCATTGAGGCAAAACCCCTGTCCCCTAGTACCTCAGTCCAAAATTCTGAACTCACAGCACTCACTGGAACCTCACAATTATGGAGAAACCTCCAGGTTCAAACCTATACTATCTCAAGGTATGGATTTGTAATATTACATGCCCAGGATGATATTTGAAAGGAGAAAAGACTTCTAACAGGTTAAAAAAAAATGCCCCGTAGGTCACCATCAAGAAATGTCACAACTTTGGTAAGCTATAACACTCTGCCAGGGAGTTGCAGCAATATACTGCCAGGGACAGCAAAAGGGAAACACGGAGACTGAGGTATGGTAATAAGAAGCTAGGAAAAGCCCCTGGCAAGTGGAATGAGGAAAAATAAGGCAGATGGTTAGACAAATGACTGAGCAACGTACTGCCAAAAAATAAATCACACGATCCCATCTTTCCTAACCAAGGAAACTTAGGAGAAATTAGCTTACAAATTCCAGAACTTGACAGGGAAGACCCACCTCAGTTGTGGTCCTGTATCAGTGACATTCTTTGAAGGTGAAACTGACCAGAGAATGACACTGATCCCTTTATATGCACGCTATGATACAGTAGCATATCAAAGGGCACAACTGGGAATCTGATGAATGCTCTCATTGAGTCCACCCTTAAATTTTCTTCCTTTAGAAAATAGATAAAAGCCCTCAAGGCAAAGGATGCCAGCCCTCTCTCTCCCTCTACAATAGATATTTATCTATTTAGGAGATAGATAAAAGGCCTCAAGACAAAAGATGTCAAGCCCTCTTGCCCACATCTTCCTCCTGATTTTCTTTCTCAGGCATGTATCTTTGCTTTCTTCCTCCTAAGCACTAACAGTTCTGATGAGACTTGCAACCAGGGGAGCAGAGAACAGTGGCAGGTAATTCTTGGCTAACCCCCACCCCCAATCCTATATCTAAAGGTCCTCCTTTTGCCTAACTACTGAGTGAGCCAAAGAGCTGCATCTCCTGGGTTCACTTTTATGTCTGTGTTCTTGCTTCTTCCATGATAAGCCCTTACTGTACTTTAGTGTCCCCAGCTTTACTATGCATACTCTCAAAATCACATGGACTCATGTACCCTTTGGGACCTTACTTGCATCACTGCCTCCTGAAATGAGACTTAACAATTTAAGGGAACTGAGTTATTTTCAGGATGACAAAACTGAGTCAATGACATATGAATCAATCTACTAATTCTGCTGATGGATACAACAACTCTATATCAAGGTGGGGATGCTTTGGGGATTCTGGATCATTCTTACTTTGAAAGAGTCAGTGAACAGCCTGACTGTTTCAGCTTTGCATCCCATTCCCTTGTTTTCCTTAGATCAGGAAACCATCACAAACAGAGGGTAAATAGGTTTAATGACTCTTCAGGGGGATAGCAGAAATTCAATTATTGCCATTTGTACCAACCACACCCAAGGAAGGCTGAAGTCAGGGGAATAAATCTTATTGGAATGAATCAGCATAAAGCCAGTGAATATTTTATTGATATAAAAATATAAATAATATAAATGTAAAAATTGCATATAATATATATATAGTTATTTATATAAAATATTTATATTTTATGTTTATTTAGATTATTTATTTATATTTATTTAAATAAATAAATTAAATATTTATTTATATTTATATTTTAAATATTTATATTTTATTGATATCCTCCCATAAGACCTCCCCTAAACTCCAAGCCATTAAATCCTTCAAGACCAAGGACCCAGCATATGCTCTCCCTGTCAGGAGCGCACCTGTGCCTTTCCCTTGTCCCTCTTCTTCTCTTCAGGGGTGTGTGTTACTTTTGTCTTTTTTTCTCCTAAGCTCAAAGGACCCTTCTTCTGCCTTCAAAACTTCTTTTTTGAACCTACGCAGACCAGCTGCCTCACTTCTGCCTCTGTAGCTGTCTGAATAAACTTTTCCTTTATCATTTAGAAAAAAATCACCTGGGCTTGTGTCTTGAAATCTCTCTGCACAAAGTCAAGAACTCACACATTATAGATTGTGCCAGGGCAGAGAAGCCTCAGCTCTGGTCCCTTTGTGAGGAAAATACAGAGAGTAGAGTTTCATGGACAGTGAGAATAAATGGCAAGTAGTAATGAGGTTAATGGTGATGAAGAAGAGTTTGACTGAGGGAGAGAGCATGTGGAAGGAAAGCATGGTGTGATTGAAGTTGAAATAAAAGAAGGACTGGAAAAATAGTAGGCAAATGTAACAGACAATTAAAAAGGGAAGAATTTAAGGGACAGGCTGAAGCTGATGGATAGGAGAAAGTTATACGGATAAAATAAAAGAGTGTATGAGAGAGGTGGAGGAGAATGGAGAGAAAACAGGTGAGATTTTCAAGAGGGTGAGAGAGAGGGTAAAAATGAGGGTGTGGAGGACAGGATACAGTAAAAGTAATAGGGGAGCAGGGCAGAGAGAGTGTATGAGGAAATAAAATAGAGATAGAAGTGAGATGGTTAGGGAAAAAGAAATGAAGAGCCTGATAAAGAGATTGAGAAAGAGGAAAGAGGATAGGGTGAAAGAAGTGAGCGATAAGGAAAGCACAAAAGTGTGATGGGGAGACACCCCCCCCCCCCCCAGAAATGGGAGTGGGGTTTGAGCTGTGCACACATGACCAGAAACTTTGCTCCTTGCTAAATGCAGAGGCTGGAAGAAGGACAGAGGCAAATATGGCCAACACTGGACCTCACTGGCTGGAAGGTTGGACAATCCCATTGGCTTTTGGAGCACATGGGATTCTGAGAGAGGACCTTTGAAACAGAACACACCATGCGGCCACTGTGGAAAACAGTATGGAATTTCCTCAGAAAACTAAAAATGCAACTGCCCTTTGACCCAGCAATTCTGCTGCTGGGATTATACCCTAAGAACCCTGAAACACCCATCTAAAAAAAACCTATGCACCCTAATGTTCATAGCAGCACAATTTACAATAGCCAAGTACTGGAAGCAACCGAAGTGCCCATCAGCAAATGAGTGGATCAAAAAATTATGGTACATTTACACAATGGAATTCTACGCAGCAGAGAGAAGGAAGGAGCTTATACCCTTTGCGATGGCATGGATGGAACTGGAAAGCATTGTGCTGAGTGAAGTAAGCCAGACGGTGAGGGACAAATGCCATATGATCTCACCTTTAACTGGAACATAATCAACAGAAGAGAAAAGGAAACAAAATATAACCAGAGACATTGAAATTTAGAACATTGTAACAATAGCCACAGGGGAGTGGGGAGGGGATAGTGGAAACAGGGGTCTATAGGAGCTACTATAAAGGGCACAAGGACAAAATCAAGGGGGAGGGTAGAGGTGAGGGAGGGAGGTGGGACTGGCTGGGGTGGGGTGGAGGGAAGGGGAGAAAATGCAGATAATTGTAACTGAATAAAAATAAATAAAATTTGCATCTCTCTGATGGCTAGTGATGCTGAGCATCTTTTCATATGTCTCTGGGCCCTCTGTATGTCCTCCTTGGAGAAGTGTCTGTTCAAGTCCTTTGCCCATTTTTTAATTGGGTTGTTTGTCTTCCTGGAGTGGAGTCGTGTGAGTTCTTTATATATTTTGGAGATTAGGCCCTTGTCTGAGGTATCATTGGCAAATATGTTTTCTCATACTGTTGGTTCTCTTTGTAATTTGGTGCTGTTTTCTTTAGCCCTGCAGAAGCTTTTTATTTTGATGAGGTCCCATTTGTTTATTCTTTCCTTTATGTCCCTTGCTTTAGGGGATGTGTCTGTGAGAGGGGATTACAAGAACTACTATAAAGGACACATGGACAAAACCAAGGGGGAGGGTGGAGAGGGGGGAGGGAGGTGGGTTCAGCTGGGGTGGGGTGGAGGGATGGGGAGAAAAGGCATACAACTGTAATTGAATAACAATAAAAAAAAAGAAAGAAAAAAAATAAAAAATAAATAAAATTTAAAAATAAATAAATAAATACGTAGGAACTGGGGAAACAAACAAACAAAAAGAAACAGAACGCACCGTGAAGCAAAATGGCAGTTGGCTCTTCCCGCTCTCCCAGTGAGGGGTGTGTCAACGGTCACCAGTGGTGGCCACTGTGGGCCTGTGAGCAGGGGCTCAGGCGTGCAGACACCAAAAGATGCTTGAAGCTGGATAGCGACTGGAGAAAAGCTAAGCCACCTACGTTCGTGGTACTTTGGAGTAGGAAAGCAGGCTCCTGGCACAACCTTGAACTGAGCTGGCAGAGGGAGACAGGATGATTTTTCTTTGGGTGTCAGAGGGAACGGACTTTGAGGCAGAAACTTACCATTATTCCCAAATGATGATAATATCTTTTCAGTTCTTGAACCTATGTAGTAGTTGTAGTGACAAATATTTAAGTAGGTGTTTTTGTTGTCATACTCTGACTCTTTCTTTCCCCTTACTTTTGTTACTCAGATATTTGAGGCATAAACTTACCATTAGATAAAAGATTCCTTTATTTTCCACTGAACTGCATCTTTGGAGACTTGCCCAGTAGGCAGCAAGTAGTAGTGCTACAGAACATACCTGAGGAGGGTGAAGGATACACTATTACTGAAAGGACCCCGCCTTTAGCTCTGGAAGTCCGCCAGCCTCCTCTGGGCCTAGGTTCGCCTTACCTGCCACCAGGGGAAGGACGTCCAGGGGAAGGACATCCCTCAATGCCAGAGGTTGGTGAAAAGGAAAGGAATTACTTATTTAAAAGTTATACAGACTTAGAGTAATGATTTAATGTCTTCATTAAAAATACTAAAGTCCTTCAGAATACCCACAGACGCACACAGTTCTTCCTTCTCCCTCTGCCAAGTCTGGGGTATGGTACCTCAGGAAAAGAGGCAGAAGTCTGTGGCTCAGGAAGCCCCTCAGTTCCCAACACCATCAGCTGTGTAGCCACCACAATCTCCAGTTAATTCACAACCATGAGGCACCTTCTCATGGCCCACCAGCAAGAGTCCTTTCACCCCTTTTCTTCCAGGCAAAGTCTCTCCTGCTGCCTAAGCCACGTGGTGAAAGGGAGCACCCCAAAGCTGCATGGTCCTGACTCTCGCCAAAGCTGGTGGTCCCAACCCCTCATCAAAGCCACATGATCCAAAACTCTCAAGGCTGCCATGCCTGGATTTAAATCCCAGTGCAAATCTTCCTCTGCAGCCCCATTTACGACTCCTCCTACAATCAGTTACACCTGCCAGCATTCCTGTATTCTTCCAGGTTCACTGGGCTGCCATAGTAAGTCCAGGCAGGCATGGCCCCCTGGCATGGAGCCAATCATCTCCAGGCTCTCACGCAGGTGTTGTAACCAGGGGGAGTTGCCTCCCAGTTACATGTTGGGTGGAAGTCACTTCCAACCCTGTGGCCCATATCTAAAGGATATAGATATGTTAAATGACAGTGCCAGAGGTTAGCTACAAAGCTGTTGCTATACAAAACAGCTCTCAATGACCCTGCTCCATGTGTCCCATCCCCAGGCTCAGATTTGTGGGGATGAGGCCATCGTGTGTGTGTGTGTGTGTGTGTGTGTGTGTGTGTGTGTGTGTGTGTGTTTGTAAACATTTCCTAGGCACTCTGAGTTCTGGACCCCATTACAAATCCCTATTTGGGGCCCCTGTCTTGGCTGCACCCTCTTACAGTAGGATCCCTCCCCCATTTTGGTTGGTTTCAGTAACAGAAAGAAAGGAGTTTGTGAAAAATAAAATGAGAAAATTTGATGAGAATAGAAGTGAGCTGGTTAAGTGAGGGTTGAGGGACAAGGAGAGAAAGTGAGGTGGGGGGTTAGAGCATACAGTTGAGGGAAATACAGAAGAGGGGGAGAGTGTGAGTGTAACAGAAAATGGTCGATGGAGCATCTGAGCAATGAGGGATGTGTGAGGGATAGTATGAGAGATCAGAAAGGCCTAAGAGAAAAGAGGGAGAGTAAGCTGGTAAGATTGAAGCAGGTGTAGAAGAAGAGTATGAGTGAGTTTTAGGAGGAGGTGAGGGGGAAAGTAAGGGAGGGAGAGACTGAGAGTAAGAAGGTGAAGATGAAAGTGAGCCAGACAAAGGGAGAGAGGTATTGATATGGTAAGGGTAAAAGAAAGGGAGCGGAAGTGCTTGAGGGCAGAGGGCTGACTGTGGGAGAAGAAGAGTGGCACAGAGAGAAAGAGACAGGAAAATGCCAAGAAAGAAGGATAAGGAGAGAAATAATTTGTTGAAGCAGAAGAGGTGTACAAGACAGGGAAGGCAAGAAAGTGACAGCAAAGACAGAGATATGGGGAGGTGGAGAACCTGAGGGAGACAAGACGGGGAGAAGAGAAAGAATGAGAAAATGGGGAAGAGGGTGAAGAAAAAGAGAGTCCAAGAAATAGCTAAAATGAGAAAAACAGGCAGTGGAAAGAGTGTGAGGGTGAGGCAGAGAGAGGTGAGTTAGGCAGTCGGAGAACTTGGAAGAGAAGGAAAAGGAGGTGGAAATGGAAAAGTGTAGGGATGACATGGAAAAAAAATTGAGGAAGAAAAGCATGTAAGAGATGGGAAGGGTGTAGGAGTATGAGATAGAGTGAGACTGCAAGAAAAAGAAATGGGTAAGGGGGAGAGAGACAAAGAGAAAAAAGTGTGTGGAACTGGAATTGAGAGACGTTTAGGGGGATATTTTATGTACTGGCTCACATGATTGTAGAGGATGGCAAGACCAAAATCTACAGGGCAGGCTGCAGACTAAAGGAACTGCTGATACTGCCATCAGGAGTTTGAAAGTTGTCTGTTCTTAGAACTCTTCCTTGAGAATCTTGATTTTCTTTGGTAAGGCTTTAAAGTGATTGATTGAATGAGATCCACTCATTTTATGGATGGCATTCTCCTTAATGTAATGTTTACATGCTAATTGTTAGTTATAAATGACATTAAGCAGTGACAATATGACAAACTCTTCCTGACTGTAAATTGAACACCTCTGCTGATGTCACAAGCCCAGTTCAACTTCCAAGTGAAAACAAAACTTCAGAGACAGCTAGCTGCACTAGAGTCCAATGTGAACAACTGAGCATTGTTATTTTCCTCGAAACAGTATCTTTCTCCTTAAGATCACCCTCATTGTCATCAAAGGGACTGCATTAAGGACAGCTTTAATTTTACTTCATCAGTTTGCATAAAAACAACAAGAGCAGCAGTTAAGCATATCGGCTCTGTAAGTTTGCTTTGCTGGAACTCACACAAGGAAGCTTTACAGAGATTTTAAAAATCCAGGGGCACAGAAGGCAAGCCACACCCCTGCCACCCACCTTTGTCTACAGTGCCTGCATTCCTCAAGTCCGTGTGGTTTCCAACATGTTTTGAGTTTTCTCCTTGCTGTCTTTGAGGAGAACGACCTTTGTTCCTCCCCTGGAAAGACTGCCATGAACCCCATGACCTACCAAGGCCATTTCTCCAGTGAGCTTTTGTTAGCTTGAAAATCAATCTCAGTTCCTCAAGGCTTTCTGGTAACAACCAAACCACCACTGGCAACTGGTTGCATTGGTTTTATGCAAATAAACTCTATGCCATCACTCACTCCTTCCAAATGCCAAATGGTGAGGGATCAGAGAGGGAGAAAAATGCAAAGCATGAAGAAAAATCCTTGTCCATTCAATATGCACCAAAATTTCATCTCCATGACTTATAGTTTCCACTACATGCCTTACTTTCCCACGTGATGTGAAGTTTTAATGAACTCTCAGGAAACTCAATTTCTTTTCACAACAAAAACAACCCCAAATCTAGAGCAAAGACAGAGCTTCACAAAGTGGGGACTAGAACTACCCTTAGAATCGTGTCACAAACTTATCGGTCCCACCAACTGGTTACATAGGTGACCTTTCCCAGGGCCCAAATGGCCCAAAGCCTCTGTCATCCACCAGTGCATCCACAGCTCTCCTGGGGGAGACACAACCTCTCATTCCATCTACATTCTAACTGGTACCAATGGCACAAGGACCCAGTGGTAGAGATGATAGAGGCATTTGCTCACCACAGCCAGACTCAAACTGGCACCCAGTGACCTTTCCTAGGCCCCGGTGGCAGAGACACGACTTCTCATCAACCATTCTCATGGCAGAGACATGACCGCTCGCTTCTGCTGGACTCTAACCAACACAAAGTCACCTTTCCTAGGTCCCAAAGGCAGACACATTCTCTCACCCACTGCTCTCATTGTAGAGAGAGAGGATTCCTGATATACACAAAACAGCAAGGTGCAAACCGCGTCCCCACAAAGATCAAAATACAAGCAAAGAAACCAAGTAAGCAAAGAAAACTGTACCCAATAACTGAGGTTTCTCTTCTTTCAAGCTTAAAACTTTCACAACCTTCCATAAACCTTCTCATTCAGAAATATTCATAACTCACTTTCAATCCTTGTTCTCATCAACAATGGGAAGGACCGTATTCAAAGTCAGTATCTGGCATCTGAAAGTCCCTAGATGTGCAAACACATAAATAAAGTAAAAGGAACATTGTCACATTTTACTTTGGGCATCACTGCCCTTTCCTGAGAGAAATGTCAAATGTCCTTCAGGAGTGCAGGTGCAGCTTTCCCTTCCTGCATCAGCCACAGCAGCAGGGCCTGTGTCCTCCTAAGGCGGTGCCTGTTTTATCTGTGTGTGTGTGTGTGGGGGGTGATCCAGGGCTTGATTCCCATGGGCTTTTTGGAAGAGTGTGTGGTCAACACAATGTCATAGGCACTAGTTTGTTGCTCGTCCAGCTGCTCTTCAGGATCTTGAGTCATTTGGGTGTTTAGTAACACCGGCCCCCTGGCTGGAACCAGTGCAAGGGCTTGTGAGATGGATAGACAAACCTGCAACGAGCAAACTTGTGCAAAATGGTCAGTGTTTGCCCTAAAGGTGGTACATATTGCCTGGTCTTTGACTTATCCTCCAAATCTGAAGGGGGCATTCCTAAAACAGAGATTTGAAAGAGTCTCCCATAAACCATTTCAAAAGGTCTTAACTTAAGTCCACATCTGGGTGCCCCCGTAATTTGAAACAAGGTTATGGGTAGTGCCTGGTCCCATTACAAATGTGTTTCCTGGCATGTTTTTGCCAGGGTTTTCTTCACTGTGTGATTCATTTTCTCAGTTGTTCTCATTGGCCGAGGCCTCCAATTGTGTATGTAGTTTCCACTGTATTTCGAGTGCCTGTCCAAACTTCTGGGAGATCTCTGCAGTGAACGATGGTCTGTTGTCACTTTGAATGCTGTAGGGAAGCCTGAACCTAGGGATTATTTCTGAAAGGTGTGTGTCGCTACCTCAGTTGCCTTGTCCCTTCTAGTGGGACATGCCCCTACCAATCCAGAAAAACCATCCACCAAAACTAACACGAATGTTACGTTTCCTCTGGTTATAGGCGCCTATGTGAAGACCATTTGCCAATCCTGAAATGGACATACACCTTCGTATTGTACTCCCTTTTCTGCTGGGGCACGTTCTGCTTTAGGATTGTTTGGGGCATGTATCTCACAGGTGTGGGTGACTCTCTGAATGGTCCTTTGTGAATGGGGGCCCTGCAAATGTAGCCCCAATGAAGTGCATCAAAGCACCCCTTCCATAATGGGTCCCTTCAGGTAGGGATTTGAGGATAGGCTACTCTAGAGCCTTGGGGAGTAAGATAGTACCATGGGTGTTGATATTTCATATAGAATTAGGGTCAGTGCTGGAGAGTCCCCACTCACAGTGTTGATCCTCATCCTACTCTATGTAACAGGGCTTAAATTTTCACAAATGCAAACAGGTGATCATATCCCCTCGGCGTGGCTTCTCTCTGGCTGCCTGTCTTGGCTGCTTTATCAGCAGTTTGGTTTCCCTGGCTCATTTGGGAACTGTCCCTTTGGTGTCCTGGGAAGTGCATCAGGGCAACCTGGTCCAGTAGATTCCCCACCTCTAGCAACCGTAAAATCTCCTCCACATGTCTGGCATCGTTGTTCCCGAGGTTAAGAACCCTCTCTCCTCCCATATTGCTTTGTAGGCATGGACCACGATGAAGGTATATTTGGACTCTGTATAGATGCTAACCTTCTTTCTCAGGGACAGCACTAAGGCTCTCATGAGGGCTGTCCGTTCAGCCTTCTGTGTTGAGGATCGCAGCACAGGGGCTTGGGCTTCTATTTTCTATTGTCTGCAGTGACTACTTCGTACCACGCTCATGATTCGCCATTGTCCATGAAGCTGCTCCCTCCTGGGTACAGCTCCCAGTCTAGTGCTACCAGTTGGTCCAGTACATCTGGCCTGCTGGAATAAACTTGGTCAGTAATTTTCAAGCAGTGTTATCGGAGGGCTGAGTTTCCGTCCATGTCTGGGAGCAGAGTAGCCATTTTCAAAGTTGTGGTAGTGTGCAAGGCAACATTTGGGTTGTCCAACAGGATGGCCTGGTATTTCCCCATGTGCCGTGCCACCAGCCAATAGCCTCCTTTCTGTTCTAATAGAAACACAAAGGTGGCTGTGCTACCAATACCATGCTAGGCTGTCCCAGAGTGAACTTCTCAGCTTCCTGTAAAATGTCACAGGTAGCTGCTACTTCTCAGAGGCATGATGGGCCATTCCTTTGTCATGTGATCCCACCTTTTGTAGAGGTAGGCTCTGAGTCTGGGGTTGTCTCCCAGAGCCTGGGTTAGTAACCCCAATCCAATCCCCTTTCATGAACAGACAATTTGAAAGGCTTCTGTAAGTTGGGCAATCCTAGTGTGTGAGCCAAAACTAGCGTTTCCTTCAAGGTTTCGAATGCTACCTGACAATCCCTCGTCCCTTTAAAACATTCAGAGTCCAGTCCTTTCAACAAATTGTACACTCACTTTGCTATATGGCCAAAGTTTGAAATCCAAATTCAGCAGAACCCTGTAATCCCTAAGAATCCACGAAACTGCCTCTTGTACTCTGTGACTTTTACCATAGCAATGGCTTCCTTTCTATCTGCCAAGGACGTCCTTGTGCCCTGCTTCAGTTGAAATCCCATGTACGCCACCTCCTCTTTGCAAGTCTGGGCTTTGTGAGGTGATACCTTCTGATGCCTTTTTGCCGAAAGACTAAGAACAGTGATGGTCTTGAGCAAACAGTCCTCACAGAGGCTGCTAGCTGTGAATCTGTCATCTACATATTGCAGAAGGACCCCTAATTGCAACTGAACATCCCTTAAGTCCTTGGCTAATCGTCCACCAAATATAGTCAGGGAGCTCTCTAATCTCTGTGGCAGCACAGTCCAGCAGTATTGGAGAATGGCTTTTGTTTCTGGGTGCTGTCATTCAAAGGCAAACAGTAGCTGAGCCTGTTTGTCTACCAGGATGCAGAAAAAGGCATCTTCAAGTTAGGACTGAAAACCATTTGCACTTGCCAGGCTCCATGGCCAACAGAGTACGGCGGGATGCGCACCACAGGATGAATGTCCGGCACAATGTCATTATGGCTCTAAGATCCTATGCATATCAGTGTTCATCAGAGGCTTTTTGACTGGTGAAATGGGAGTGTTATAGGGAGACTGGCATAGCCGAATTAGTCCCTCTTTTAAGAAGCTTTGCAAAATACACATTCTTTTCAAGTGTACATGAAACTTTTTCAGAGATAGACCACATGATAGGACACAAAGCAAGCCTCAACAAATTCAAGAAAATTGAAATCATATCAAGCATTTTCTCTGACCACAAGGGGCTGAAACTAGAAACCAACCCCAAAGGACAAAACCCAAAACACTCAAAATCATGGAGACTGAATAGCATGCTATTAAACAATGAATGGGTCAAGAACGAGATTAGGGAAGAAATCAAAAACTTTCTGGAAACAAATGAAAATGAACTCACAACAACCCAAAACCTATGGGACACAGCAAAGGCAGCCCTGAGAGGGAAGTGCATAGCAATACAGGCCTACCTTAAAAAGACAGAAACATTTCAAACAAACAACCTAACCCTACTCCTACAAGAACTGGAGGAACAACAACAAAGACAGCCCAGAGCAAGCAGAAGGAAGGAAATAACCAAGATCAGAGCAGAACTAAATGACATAGAGACTAAAAGCACAATTCTAGGGATCAATGAATCCAGGAGCTGGTTCTTTGAAAAGATAGACAAAATCGACAAGCCTTCAGTAGGCTCATCAAGAAGAAAAAGAGACAGGATCCACAATCAGAAGTGAAAGAGGAGAGATTACAACTGATACCATAGAAAAACAAAGGATTGTAAGAAATTACTACAAAGAACTGTATGCCAAGAAATTTGAAAACCTAGGTGAAAAGGGCACATTTCTAGAAAAAATGTAATCTTCCAAAACTGAATGAAGAAGAAGCAGAAAACCTGAACAGACCAATAACAGCAGAGGAAATTGAAGCAGTCATCAGAAAACTCCCAACACAAAAAAGCCCTGGACCAGATGGTTTCACAGGAGAATTCTATAAAGCATTTAAGGAAGAGCTAACCCCTTTCCTTCACAGACTATTCGAAAAAAATCCAAAATGATGGAAGACTCCCAAACTCTTTTTATGAAGCCAGCATCATCCTAATCCCAAAACCAGATAAAGACACAACGAAGAAAGAAAACTTCAGGCCAATATCGCTGATGAACATAGACGCTAAAATTCTCATCAAAATATGGGCAAACCGCACCCAGCCTAGTGTATTAAAAAAGATCATCCACCATGACCAAGTGGGATTCATCCCAGGGATGCAAGGATGGTACAATATTCGCAAATCACTAAACATAATACATCACATCAACAACAGCAAAGACAAAAATCACATGATCATATCAATAGACGCGGAAAAAGCATTTGATAAGATACAGCACCCATTTCTGATAAAAACACTCACCAAGGTGGGAATAGAGGGAGCATTCCTCAAAATAATGAAGGCCATATATGAGAGACCTACAGCCAACATCATACTCAATGGACAAAAACTTAGAGCTTTCCCACTAAGATCAGGAACAAGTAAGGATGCCCTCTCTCACCACTCCTATGCAACATAGTATTGGAAGTCCTAGCCACAGCAATCAGACAAGAAAAAGCAATACAAGGCATCCAAATTGGAAAGGAGGAAATGAAACTGTCACTATTTGCAGACGACATGATAGTGTACATGGAAAACCCTATAGACTCCACCAAAAAACTACTCGACCTAATAAATGAATTTGGCAAAACAGCTGGATACAAACTCCATACTCAGAAATCAAAGGCATTCCTGTACACCAACAACGAAACTGCAGAGACAGAAATCAGGAAAAACATCCCATTTGATATAGCAACAAGAAAAATAAAGTACCTAGGAATAAACCTAACCAAGGGGGTAAAAGACCTGTACTCAGAAAACTACACAACACTGAAGAAAGAAATTAAGGAAGACACAAAAAATGGAAGAAGCATGTACCATGCTCATGAATTGGAAGAATTAACATCATCAAAATGGCCATAGTACCCAAAGCAATTTATAGATTCAATGCAATCCCTATTAGAGTACCCATGGCATATTTCACAGATACAGAACAAACATTTCAGAAGTTTATATGGAACCATAAATGACCCCGAATATCTGCAGCAATTTCGAGAAAGAAGAACAAAGCAGGAGGGATCACAATACCTGATATCAAACTGTATTACAAGGCCTCTGTAATCAAAACAGCCTGGTACTGGCATAGAAACAGGCCCATAGACCAATGGAACAGAACAGGGAGCCCAGAAATAAACTCAAGTCTTTATGGTCAATTAATATTTGACAAAAGAGGCAGGAGCATAAAATGGAGCAAAAGCAGCCTCTTCAACAGATGGTGTTGGGAGGTCTCGACAGCTACGTGCAAAAAAATGAAACTCGATCACCAACTTACGCCATACACAAAAATAAACTCAAGGTGGATAAAAGACTTGCATATAAGTTGTAACACCATAAAAGTCCTTGAGGAAAACATTGGCAGGAAAATCTCAGACATTCCACGTACCAACATCCTCACAGACATGTCCCCTAAAGCAAGGGACATAAAGGAAAGAATAAACAAATGGGACCTCATCATAATTAAAAGCTTCTGCAAGGCTAAAGAAAACAACACCAAGTAACAAAGAAAACCAAGAGTATGGGAAAACATATTTGCCAATGATACCTCAGACAAGGGCCTGATCTCCAAAATAGATAGAGAACTCACACGACTCCACTCCAGGAAGACAAGCAACCCAATTCAAAAATGGGCAAAGGACTTGAACAGACACTTCTCCAAGGAAGACATCCAGAGGGCCCAGAAACATATGAAAAGATGCTCAGCATCACTAGCCATCAGAGAGATGCAAATTAAAACCACAAGGAGGTACCATCTCACACCAGTCAGAGTGACCAACATGAACAAATCCACACACAAATGTTGGAGAGGATGCGGAGAAAAGGGAACCCTAGTGCGCTGTTGGTGGGAATGCAGACTGGAGAGGCCACTGTGGAAAACAGCATGGAATTTCCTCAGAAAACTAAAAAGGGAACTGCCCTTTGACCCAGCAATTCCGCTGCTGGGATTATACCCTAAGAACCCTGAAACACCAATCCAAACGAACCTGTGCACCCCGATGTTCATAGCAGCACAGTTTACAATAGCCAAGTACTGGGAGCAACCTAAGTGCCCATCAGCAAAGGAGTGGATCCAAAAACTTTGGTATATTTACACAGTGGAATTCTACGCAGCAGAGAGAAAGAAGGAGCTTATACCCTCTGCATGAGCATGAATGGAACTGGAGAGCATTATGCTAAGTGAAATAAGCCAGGCGGTGAGGGACAAATACCATATGATCTCACCGTTAACCTGAACATAATCAGTAGAAGAAAAAGGCAAACAAAATACAACCAGAGACATTGAGGTTGGGAATATTTGGAGCTGGAGCCCTGGGTTGCGCAGTCTGCTTCACTCCCCGTCGTTCGCCCGGTTTATCTGTGTGCGAATGTGGGGCCCCGGGGTGCTACCCACTGTTCTGCCTGCTCCGCTCTCCGCCACTCTGAGTCCAGCCCTCTGGGTTTAACTGCGCAAATGTAGGGTTGCAGGGTCTGCTAGTGCTCGGACCGCCTGCGCTGTTCGTCCCACACTCCTCCAGTCTCAGTCCCGCCAGCGTGAGTCCTCTCCACCCCAGTGCCCATCTCCGCCCCTCCTACCGGTCTGGATGAATGTTTATTTTGTATTTCCTTGGTGTCGGACCCCCTTGCCGTTCGATTTTCTGTCAGTTCTGGTTGTGCGAGAGGCGCAGTGTGTCTACCTATGCCGCCATCTTGGTTCTCTGCCTATTTTTGGCTTTTAATTAGGGACAAATTAAAATACATTTGAGTGCATTAATATTTTTAAATTTATCAAAATTTGTTTCATTTATCTCCTCCTTTCTCTCTGCTGCGTAGAATTTATCTATCAGTGAAAGCCTATGTTTCTAATGGTTATGAAATGCAATTGAAAACATGTTCATTACTTACATTCTGTTGTCCCTAGATAATAAGGTTTCCATGAGTTAAGAAGTTTAATTAAAAGAGAAAAATACTCCATGTTTTTGGTAATAGAAAGTGCAAGGGGTGAACATACATTTTTTTCAGAAAATTAGAGCAAAGTGTCCTGTCCTAGAATTTAGCTATTTCTCAATGGGTTACAGGCATGTAAATAGAACCACAAGTAGGTCACACAAGGTTTGTGAAGAGAAAACTTAAGAAAGAGAATCTTATGGGTTGTTAAACTAAATAAAATTAGAATAAGTGTAAGGTAATTGTGGACTTAAATATCAAATATCAGCTGATAAAAAATTAGGATTTATTTTACCTCTGCTGGGAGAAAAGTTGTTTCCCATATTTATTGTTTTACTTCAGATAAAAAGTATAACAAAAAATATTTCTACCTAGAAAGCAGAGATTCTATATATTTTCATAACAGTTTTGTACTGTCTCCATCAGGTACTTGATTGCTTAAGAAAACAACCGTTTCAATTATAAGACCTACAGCCTGCTAACAAATTTTTTATTTAATTAACTTTTTGTTTGTTTAGGGAAAGGTCAGGGACTTTTATTTCATCAAATATAGTTTACATTTATTATCATTTCATATTCGCTTTAAGTATAGAGCATAGTGATTTGACAATCATACACATTACATACATCTTCAATACTTTTTATTTCCACTTTGGGTAAATAGATAATTTATAATGACATTTCATAATGACATCTGACTTTTCAGTCAAGTATGTTTCATAACCCTTCCAGGGCTTAAATTTTAAAAGAAAATCTTTACTTCCTTATAACCTGAAGATGGCTTTGGTGCAGTCAGGCCCCTGAAATACCAAAGATTGAAATACCAATGTCAAAGATTTGCTCTCTTTTTCTCCTTATGAGAAAAATAATTAAAATTAACTAGCCTGTTTGAAATGAGGAAATTACTTGGAAAGCCTTGTCAGGTAATGAGATGAATCAAGCTGTATTTGATTCTATATTTTCTTATTACCAGAATAATTATTTTAAAGATCAGACAAAATTATTCCAGAGCCTTCGAAATTCTGGATAATATATTTGTTTTATTTTTAATTCTAATTCTTACCTTAAAATGTTATGTTATTAAAAAGCAATTTTCTTTGTCTACTGTGTTATAATGGGAACTATAACTATCACCAGACCTCCTCTCTTGTTCCAGGCCACATCATGTGTCAGGTGACCTCTAGGCTCTAGAATTATTCAGGAAACATGTCAAGAGTGAGCTGGAGTGAGAACAGAGCAACTTTCATTTAGGTAGAGAAAAACGATTTGACACAAACAAACAAAAAGTGGCCAGGGTGCAGATGCTCCTGCAAAAAAAGCAAAAGTATGTGTCCAGGTGGATATGAGCCAACTTGCCAGTACACTGTGTGTACACGGTAAGTCAGTTCTTGGGATTTTCTATGTTGCCAAGGGTGGTTTTGTTTCTAACCTTTCTGGCTCCAAATCCTGACTCTGACCTTTGCCTTTCAGGAGGGTCGTGTTTCTAATATTGTCTGTTCTGGAAGCATCATAGTGTTAGTCTCCTCTGAGTCCTCTTTTACTTGTGCTGTCAGCTTTTATTGTAATGATGGTATGATGAGGCTTGAGATACTTTTCTGGCCATGTTTTTCTCCACCTTGGATGAGCCTGGTTTTAGCTAGTTCTCCTTGTGGTTTAGCTAGTTCTGTGACCATGGCAGAAGTTTCCTTGCCATAAATTGTTCCCTTTTGTTCATTCATGGAAGTGGGAGCTCTGATGAGATGGCCTACTTGCTTACTGGCCTGTGATGTCGGCCCTACTTTCTCAATAAGCTTACTGAGACTTTTTTTTTCCTTTTTATAAAAATTTAAATTATCTTATTCTTGTTCAATTACAGTTGTCTGCAATTTCTCCCTTTTCCTCCCCCCAACCCCAGCAAAACCCTCCTCCCTCCCTTGGTTCCATCCCCCTCTTGGTTTTGTCCATGTGTCCTTTATAGTTCTTCCTGAAAACCTTTCCCCCACCCCCCACTATTCCCTCCCACCTCCCCTCTGGTTACTGTCAGATTGTTCTTAATTTCAATGTCTCTGGTTATATTTTGCTTGCTTTTTTCTTTTGTTGATTAGGTTCCAGTTGAAGGTGAGATCATATGGTATTTGTTCCTGACCTGGCTTACTTCACTTCGCACACTTACTGAGATTTTTTAAAACTTCCTTCTAGAGCTACCCAAGATGGCGGTGAGATAGGTGGGAGTGGAATCCACTTCCCCCTGCACACGGGTGAAACTCCTAGCCAATCTACTGAGGAACAGAGTGAACAGCCAAAAGTACCCCAGCATATATGAAGATTGGAAACCAAAAATTGTACAGGACTTTGAAAACTCAAATGGTAAGGAGAGTGCGTGAAGACAATAAGGTCCCTGGGACCAGCATGGGGACCAGGGCAGCTGCAGCCCCAGGTCTGGCACCCTTGGGTCTGCCTCAGGGTTCTTGGGAGAGAGGCGGGTCAATGGTTCCCTCCCCTGACAAACAGGGTTTGAGCAGAACTGGGAGAGACCTGGTTGCTTGAAGTTGCAGAGAGGGGAATAAGGGCGAGGTAGCAAACTCACAGGGGGCTGTGAGCACCAACAGAGACGGTGGTTGGGCTGGGGAGAGTTGAGAGATGGGCTGTGGCAGGCCGGGACCCAGATAGTCCCCTGTCTAGTTGGAGAGGTGGGCCGTGTGAGAGAACAGGACCTTGTATGGAGTGGCAGGCTTGAGCAAGAGGAATTTCTCAGAAAGAAAAAGTAAAAAAGGAGATGCTCTGGCGGCTGTTTGGGGAATTATCCTGCAGCAGCCTCTCCAGCCCCCTCCCCGCCCAGCCACTCAGAGCTCCCACGGTGTCACAGAAGGCCTGGAGCTCACACCCAAAGCCTCTGGGGAGAGCACACACTGTGGAAGGCCCTGGGCATGTGCCCGAAGCCCTGGGGACCCTGTGCACCCGAACCTGTGGGAGAGGAGGCTGCTTGTCCAGTGGCTCAGAACACCCTCAATCACACCCAAAGCCCTGGGGAGAGTGCACACTGCAGGAGGCCCTGTGCTCACACCTGAAACCCCAGGGAGAGTGACCACCGATAGCCTGGGGAGAGTGCACGCCTGAACCTGTGGGACCAGAGGCTGCTGGGGAACTGGCCAGGAGGCTGGCTGAGTTCCTATCAGGAAGAGAGAAAAAGTGAAACCAATCCCACACACAGCCTGCTGCAGCCATGAAGACCAGCAGAATTGGCCTGGCCAGTTTGAAGCCAGCAGGAGGCCTTTCCCCCCGCCCCCCTCTTTTAAAGTAGTTCTTTCTCTTTTTCCCTTTTTTTTTCCTTTTAACTCTAACTCTTTCCTTCATTCTCTTTTTTTCTTCCTTCTTACTTTCTTTCCCTATTTATCTCTTCTTCCTTCCTTCCTTTTTTTTTTTTTTTTTTTAATTCCCACAAGTGGGACAATAAAACCTGGAACTGTGAAAAGACCAGAGTTGGACCCAAAGAGGGGGCATCCTGACAGCTGAGACAGTGAGACAAGTTTTACTTTGCTACTACAGACAACTCACAAGTTCTTGCATATTTGTATTATTACTTTTTAAATTATTCTTACAGCTTTCCTTTTATTAGTATTGTTGTATTTCTCTTCCTTCTGTTTAGTCTTCTTCACTTGGCTGGCTAAATTGCATTGTTTGACTGGTTTCTGTTGTTCTCTCTTTCATAGTGTATTGTGAATTTACTGCCTTTCACGTCCCTTTTGTTCCATTAGCACACTACTCTTGGTCCTATACTTCCCATTCTTGTTATCCAGATCACCCAGATTCTGTCATATGATTTTTGCTGCATCATTTACAATAATTACTTGCTGAATATATTCCAAAGAATATACAACAAGTAATTACTGTAAATAATAGCTGTTCCATACAATTGTAGATACTACAAGCACCCCTCCCAGATCTGAGCTGACTTCGCTGTTTCCTGAACTTTATTACTGTTGTGGTTAACTCTATTCTCTCCCACACTACTCCTATTTTCTATCATTTGCTCTCCCTTTACCTCTTAATCTGACCTCCCGCAAGCTCACTGCATTCTAGATCCAACTCACAATCCTTCCCCTCCCCAACAACAGTCTTATCTTCTTTCCACCCTTTCCAAAAAGTGGCTACCTGGGTGATATATCACAGTTAACACTATACATACCCAAAGGATCTCCTATCTCTTCTCCACAAGCTGGTGCTTTAAATATCATAGAATACACCCTTGCTGTCTTCAACCATTTCACCTTCCCCCTCCAACTGATCACAAGAAACAGCAGGTGGAAGCTGTGAACACCTGGATGCCTGCTGGAAAAGAAACCCTGCCAACAAAGGAACCACCAACACATAACAACAGAAGAAGGTGAAGGATGGAGTGTAAGTCCCACTAACTGAACCCAGGACTTACCTGGAAATGTGACTAAATAGTGGAGAAATTATCCAGAACAAACAACTGGACAACAGCGAGAGAAGCCGCAAAACCATGTACACATGGGAGAACCAGCTTCAACACAACCGGCCCACACATGCACAACAGCATACAAGAGGCGGTGGACAGTGATGCTCAGTTAACCAGCTGGTGGGAAGGACCCACCAAAGACAGACCCAACAACAATCAAAACACAAAGACCTACACAGAGCCAACATAAATGATGGCCCAAGACCAGCAAGCTCTGCAGATCAAGGAGACTGCACCACTGAACCTCACAGCTTTTCTACCATAGACATTCACACCATAAACCCAGGGAATCAGAACACATCGAATGGAGAAGCAAAGACTAACACGAGAGTCTCACAAACAATGAGAAGACAAAGAAACAATCCCCAAATGAAAGGAAAGGAGGAAGCCTCAGAATGAATGCTAAATGAAATAGAGGCAAGTCAACTGTCAGATATTGAGTTCAAAGCAGTGGTTCTCAGGAAGCTCAGTGAGGTCGCAGAGAAAGACCAAACACTTCAGGGGAACTAAGATGAGCACACTGCAAACTATATCAACATGAAAAAGGAAATAGAAACCATCAACAAAGGCCAAGAGGGAATGAAGAATACAATTTCTGAACTGAAGAACACAGTAGAAGGAATCCAAAGCTGGTTGAATGAAGCAGAAGACCAGATCAGCGAGCAGGAGGGAAAAGGTAGAAATGAACACCCAGAAAGAGCAAGAAAAGGAAAAGAGGCTCAGAAAGAATGAAGAGGGGTGAACAGAAATACAGGACAACGTGAAATGTAATTATATCCATATACTAGGGAAACCAGAAGGAGAAGAAGAAGAGCAAGGGATAGAGAACCTGTCTGGAAAAGTAATGATGGAAACTTCCCTAATTTCATGAGAGAAAACAGTCACACAAATCCAGGAAACACAGAGAGTCCCAAACAAGAGGAACCCTAAGAGGCCCACTGCAAGACACATCATAATGAAAATGGCAAAATTCCAAGACAAACAGAGAATCTTAAAGGCAGCAAGGGAAAAACAGGAAGTAACATGCAAGGCAGCCCCATAAGACTAGCAGCTGACTTCTCAATGGAAACCCTCCAGGCCAGAAGGGATGTCAAAAGAAAAAAGCAAACAAAATACAACCAGAGACATTGAGGTTGGGAACAGTCTAGCAGTGGCCAGGGGGGAGTGAGGTGGGGACAGTGGGAAGAGGGGATTGCAGGAACTATTATGAAGGACACATGGACAAAATTGGGTGGGATTGTGGGGGTGGGGGAGGGAGGTGGGTTCAGCTGGGGCGGGGGGGAGGGAAGGGGAGAAAAGGCATACAACTGTAATTGAATAACAATAAAAATTGGAGAAAAAAAAAAGAAACATCCCAAGTAATGAAAACCAGAAGCCTGCAACCAAGACCACTTTATCCAGCAAGCCTCTCAATGAAAGTGGAAGGCCAAATGAGGAGCTTCCCAGACAAAAGAAGCCTCAAAGAATATACCTCCTCCAAACCAGCTCTGCAAGAGACCCTAAAGGGTTTTCTTAAAGAACAGGAAGAAAAATAGGAAAGAGAGAGGAACACAGGTTTGAAAAAATGGCAATGAATAAGTACCTATAAATAATAACCTTAAACATAAACGGATTAAATGCCCCAATCAAAAGGCACTGAATAGCAGAATGGGTAAGAAAACATGACCCACACACATGCTGCCTACAGGAGACCCACCTCAGAGCAAAAGACCTACACAGACTGAAAGTGAAGGGCTGGGATCAAATATTTCAAGGAAATGGGCAGGAGAAAAAAGCAGGGGTAGAAATACTCATATCAGACAAAACAGACTTAAAAGGACCCATAAAATGATACTCAGAAGGTCACTTCCTCAAGACTCAATCAAGAAGACATAAACATTGTAAATATATATGCACCTGACATAGGAGCACCCAAACACATAAAGAAAATCTTGGAGGACTTCAAGAAAGGTATTGGCAGCAACACAATTATAGTAGGAGATATTCACATCGCAGTGTCAAAAATGGACAGATTTTCCAAACAAAACAGAAACAAAGATAATGTGGCATTGAACAATTTTCTAGACGAAATGGACTTAACTGACACATATAGAGCCTTTCCCCCAAAGAGGCAAAATACACATTCATTTCACATGCACGTGGGACATTTTCAAAGATAGGCCACATGATAGGTCACAAGACAAGCCTCAACAAATTCAAGGAACCTGAAATCATATCAAGCATTTTCTCAGGCCACAAGGGCCTGAAACTAGAAACCGACCTCAAGGAAAAAAATTCAAACTCACTTAAATGAATGGAGATGGAATACCATGCTATTAAATGATGAATGGGTCAAGAAGGAGATCTAGGAAGAAATCAAAAGTGTCTGGAAACAAATGAAAATGAACTTGCAACAATCCAAAACATATGGGACACAGCAAAGACAGTCCTGAGAGGGAAGTTCGTAGCGATGCGCGTCTACCTAGAGAAAATAGAAACATTTCAAATAAACAACTTAACCCTACACATACACGGACTGGACGAACAACAACACACACACAGCCCAGAGAAAGTAGAAGGAAGGAAATAACAAAGTCAAAGCAGAATTAAATATCTTAGAGACTAAAAGCACAATTCTAAGGATCAATAAATCCAGGGCCTGGTTCTTTGAAACAATAAACAAAATCAACAAGTCTTGAGAGAGAGAAGATGGCGGCGAGATAGGTGGGAACAGAGTTAACTTCCCCCTGCTCCTGGGTGAAACACCTACCCACTCCACTGAGAAACAAAGTAAACAGCCAAAAGCAGCCCAGTGTTTATGAAGATAGGAGACCAAAAAGTACAGAGGACACTGAGAAAACAGAAGGTAAGGGGATTGCTCCAAGACAAAAAGGTCCCTGGGACCAACACGGGGACCAGGGCGGCTGCAGCCCCAGGCCCCCCCTCAGCCCCCACCCCCTGCCCCGTGCAGGTCCTGCCGCAGGATTCCTGGGAGAGAGCCCGGTTAACAGCCCCCTCCCTGACAAACAAGGACTGAGCAACACTGTGAGAGACCCGGTTGCCTGAAGTTGCAGGGAGGGGAATAAGGACAAAGTGGAAAACCCAGGGAGACTGCAGGCGCTCGCTGAACGAGGAGAGTCGAAAATTGGGCTGCGTGTGATCCTGACTCAGATAGCCCCCAGCCTAGCTGGAGAGGTGGGCTGTGTGAGAGGTCAGGCCCTTCCTTGTACGGAGGGAGCCACTGGATCCAGCAGGAGGATTTTTCCCAAAACGAAAAAGACCCTCTGGGGCACTTTGGGGAATTCCCCTGCAGCAACAGCTCCAGTCTGCTCTCCATCCGACCACTGGCCAGTCCTAGGAGTGTGCGCATCCACCGGGGACTGTGCGCACCACATCTCAGAGGGAGCTGAGACTACAGGCATCACCGGGGGTAGGGTGGCCTAGCAACCTGGAGTGTGCCTACCCACCGGGTAGTGCTCGCACCTCATCTCGGAGGGAGCTGAGACTACAGGCATCACCCGGGGCAGGGTGCCCAGCGAATTTGGAGTTTCTGCACCTCATCTCGGAGTGAACTGAGACCACAGGAACCAGGGAGAGTGTGAATCAAGGAAGGCTCTGCATGCACACCCATAGCCCAGAGAAGACCTACCATAAAAAAAGAGTGGGTAGAAGCTGGGAACACCAGGATTCCTCCTGGAAGAGGAAACCCACCAACAAAGGAATCACCAACAGATAACGACAGAAGAAGGTGAAGGAGGGAGTGGAAGTCACACTAACTCAACCCAGGACCTATCTGGAGATACAACTAAATAGTGAGAACAAACAACTGAACAAGAGCAAGAGAAAAGCCTCAAAACCTTGTAAACACAGAAGAACCAGCTCCAACACAACCTGGCCACACCTGCACAACAGAAGACAAGAGGTGGGGGACAGACTGACCCCCAGATAACCAGCTGGTGGGAAAGACCCACCAAAGAAAGACCCAACAATAACCGAAACCCAAAGACATACACAGAGCCAACAGAAACCACGGCCCAAGATCAGTAAGATCAGGAGATCAAGGAGACAGTACACAAAATCTCACAGGTATTCTACCACAGAAGTTTACACCAAAAAGTCAGGAGGTCAGAACAGAGCAATTAAGAAGCAGAGGCTAACAGGAAGAATCTCACAAACAATGGGAAGACAAAGAAACAATCCCCAAATGAAAGGAAAGGGGGAAGTGTCAGAAACAATGCTAAATGAAAAAGAGGCAAGTGAACTATCAGATTCTGAGTTCGAGGAATTGGTTATGAGGAAGCTTAATGAGCTCACACAGAATTACCAAAAACTACAGGGAAACTACAATGAACTCACTGAAAACTATATCAACATGAAATAGGAAATAGAAACCATCAACAAGGGCCAAGAGGAAATGAAGAATACAATTTCTGAACTGAAGAACACAGTAGAAGGAATGAAAAGCAGAATTGATGGAGAAGAGGATCGGATGAGCGAGCTGGAGGACAAAGTAGAAAAAAACACCCAGAAAGAGCAAGAAAAGGAAAAGAGGCTCAGAAAGAATGAAGAGGTAATAAGGGAAATGCAGGACAACATGAAACGAAACAATATCCGTATAATAGGAATACCAGAAGGAGAAGAAGAAGAGCAAGGGATAGAGAACCTGTCTGGAAAAGTAATGATGGAAACTTCCCTAATTTCATGAGAGAAAACAGTCACACAAATCCAGGAAACACAGAGAGTCCCAAACAAGAGGAACCCTAAGAGGCCCACTGCAAGACACATCATAATGAAAATGGCAAAATTCCAAGACAAACAGAGAATCTTAAAGGCAGCAAGGGAAAAACAGGAAGTAACATACAAGGCAGCCCCAATAAGACTAGCAGCTGACTTCTCAATGGAAACGCTCCAAGCCAGAAGAGAATGGTAAAAAATATTCCAAGGGATGAGAACCAGAGGACTGCAACCAAGACTACTTTGCCCAGCAAGGCTCTCAATCAAGATAGAAGGCCAAATGAGGAGTATCCCAGACAAAAGAAGTCTAAAAGATTATACCTCCACCAAACCAGGTCTGCAAGACATGCTAAAGGGGCTGCTGTAAGGAAAGGAAGGAAAAGAGAGAAAGAGGGAAGAACACAGGTACAAAGAATCGGTGATGAATAAATACCTATCGATAATAACCTTGAACGTAAATGGATTAAATGCTCCAAACAAAAGACATAGAAGAGCTGAATGGATAAGAAAGCAGGACCCACACATATGCTGCCTACAAGACACCCACCTCAGGACAGAAGACCTAACAGAAAGAAAGTGAAGGGCTGGAAACAAATATTCCAAGCAAATGGACAGGAAAAAAAATGAAGAGTTAGCCATATTCATATCAGACAAAATAGACTTGAAAAAAAGGACCATAAAGAGAGATCCAGATGGTGACTTCATAATACTCAAAGGAAGAATCCACCAAGAACACGTAAACATTGTAAATGTATATACTCCCAACATAGGAGCACCCAAATACATAAAGAAAATCTTGGAGGACTTCAAGAAAGATATTGACAGCAACACAATTATAGTAGGGGATTTTAATACCCTACTGTCAAAGATGGACAGATCTTCTAAACAAAATATCAACAAGGATATTGTGGCATTGAACAAGGCCTTGGATGAAATGGACTTAACTGATATATATAGAGCCTTTCATCCCAAAGAAGCAAAATACACATTCTTTTCAAATGCACATGGAACATTTTCAAAGACAGACCACATGATAGGACACAAAGCAAGCCTCAACAAATGCAAGGA
Source organism: Desmodus rotundus (assembly GCF_022682495.2). NCBI lineage: Eukaryota > Metazoa > Chordata > Mammalia > Chiroptera > Phyllostomidae > Desmodus > Desmodus rotundus. The sequence goes on from NW_026527500.1 coordinate 484,285, forward strand.
AATTGAAGTCATATCAAGCATTTTCTCTGACCATAAGGGATGAAACTAGAAACAAATCTCAAGGAAAAAAAAAAAAAACCCAAACACTAAAAAACATGGAGATTGAATAGCATGCTATTAAACAATGAATGGGCGAAAAATGAGGTCAGAGAAGAAATCAAAAAGTTTCTGGAAACAAACAAAAATGAACTCACAACAACCCAAAACCTATGGGATACAGCAAAGGCAGTCCTGAGAGGGAAGTTCATAGTGATACAGGCCTACCTAAAAAAAATAGAAACAGCTAAAATAAAGAACCGAACCATACACCTACAAGAGCTCGAGGAACAACAACAAAGACAGCCCAGAGCAAGTACAAGGAAGGAAATAACCAAGATCAGAGCAGAACTAAATGACATAGAGACTAAAAGCACAATTGTAAGGATCAACGAATCCAGGAGCTGGTTCTTTGAAAAGATAAACAAAATCGACAAGCCCTTAAGCAGACTCATCAAGAAAAAAGAGAGGGGACCAAATAAATACAATCAGAAATGAAAGAGGAGAGACTACAACGGATACCACTGAGATACAAAGGATTTTAAGAAGTTACTAGGAAAAACTGTATGCCAGAAAGTTTGAAAACCTAGATGAAATGGACAAATTTCTAGAAAAATATAACTTTCCAAAACTAAATGAGGAAGAAGCACGAAGCCTGAACAGACCAGTGACACCTGATGAAATTGAAACAGTAGTCAAAAAGCTTCCGACACGCAAAAGCCCTGGACCAGATGGTTTCACAGGAGAATTCTACAGAGCATTTAAGGGGTGCTAACCGCCATCCAACACAGATTATTTCAAAAAACTCAAGAAGATCGAAGACTCCCAAACTCCTTTTACAAAGCCAACATCATCCTAATCCCAAAACCAGACAAAGACATAACAAAGAAAGAAAACTTCAGGCCAATATCACTGATGAACACAGATGCTAAAATCCTCAACAAAATATTGGCAAACCGCATCCAGCAATACATTAAAAAGATCATACACCATGACCAAGTGGGATTCATCCCAGGGATGCAAGGATGGTACAATATTTGCAAATCAATCAACATAATACACCACATAAACAAAAACAAAGACAAAAACCACTTGACCATATCAATAGATGCAGAAAAAGCATTTGATAAGGTACAGCACCCATTTATAATAAAAACCCTCAACAAAGTGAGAATTGAGGGAGTATTCCTCAACATAATAAAGGCCATATATGAGAGACCTACAGCCAACATCATACTCAATGGACAGAAACTTAGAGCTTTCCCACTAAAATCAGGAACAGGACAAGAATGCCCTCTCTCACCACTCCTATTCAACATAGTATTGGAAGTCCTAGCCACAGCAATCAGACAAGAAAAAGAAATAAAAGGCATCCAAATTGGAAAGGAGGAAACAAAACTGGCATTGTTTGCAGATGACATGAGAGTATACATAGAAAATTTCATAGACTCCGCAAAAAACTACTCGACCTTGTAAATGAAATTGGCATAATATCCAGATACAAAGTCAATACTCAGAAATCAAAGGCATTTTTGTACACCAACCATGAAACATCAGAAACAGAAATCAGGAAAAATAAAATCCCATTTGGTAGAGCAACAAGAAAAATAAAGTACCTAGGAATAAACCTAACCAAGGAGGTAAAAGACCTGTACTCAGGAAACTATACAACACTGAAGAAAGAAATTAAGAAAGACACAGACAAATGGAAGCATGTCCTGTGCTCATGGATTGGTTGAATTAACACCATCAAAATGGCCATACTACTCAAAGTGATTTATAGATTCAATGCAATCCCTATTAAAATACCCATGGCATGTTTTACAGACATAGAAGGAACATTTCAGAAATTTATGTGGAACCATAAATGACGTTGAATAGCTGCCGCAATTTTGAGCAAGAAGAACAATGTAGGGGGGATCACAATACTTGATATCAAAATGTATTACAAGGCTAGTGTAATAAAAAAACATCCTGGTACTGACATAAAAATGGGCACATAGACCAATGGAACAGAACTGAGAGCCCACAAATAAACCCAAGTCTCTAAAGTGAGTTAATATTTGACAAACGGAGAAGCAGCATAAAATGGAGCAAAAATAGCCTCTTCAAAAATGGTGTTGGGAGATCTGGACAGCTACATGGAAAAAAAAAGAAACTTGATCACCAACGTACACCATACACAAAAATATATTCAGGGTGGATAAAAGCCTGCGATATAGGTCATAACAGCATAAAAGCCCTAGAGGAAAATATCAGACATTACACACAGCAACGTCTTCATGGATATGTCCCTTAAAGCAAGTGACATGAAGGAAAGAATAAACAAATGGGGCCTCACCAAATTAAAAAGCTTCTGCATGGCTAAAGAAAAGCGCACGATAATGAAAAGAGAACCAACTATCTGGAAAAACATATTTGTCAATGATACTTCGGACAAGGGTGTGATCTCCAAAGTACATAAAGAACTCACATGATTCTGGTCGAGGAAGACAAAAAAGCCCAATTTAAAAAAATGGGCAAAAGACTTGAACAGACAGTTCTCCAAGGAGGACATACAGGGGGCCCAAAGACATATGAAAAGATGCTCAGCATCACTAGCCATTAGAAAGATGCAAATTAAAACCACAAGGAGATACCACCTCACACCAGTCAGAGTGGCCAACATAAACAAACCAACAAACAAGGGTTGGAGAGGGTGAGGAGATAAGGGAATCCTTGTGCACTGTTGGTGGAAATGCAGACTGGTGTGGGCGCTGTGGAAAACAGTGTGGAATTTCCTCAGAAAACCGAAAATGGAACTGCCTTTTGACTCAGCAATTCCAGTGCTGGGATTATACCTTAAGGATTCTGAAATACCGATTGCAAAGAAACTATGCACTCCAATGTTCATAGCAGCACAATTTACAATAGCCAAGTGCTGGAAGTAACCTAAGTGCCCATCATCAAGTGAGTGGAGCAAAAAACTACGGTACATTTACACAATGGAATTCTACACAGCAGAGAGAAAGAAGGAGCTTATGCCCTTTGTGACAGCATGGATGGAACTGGGGAGCATTATGCTAAGTGAAGTAAGCCAGATGGTGAGGGACAAATACCATATGATCTCACATTCAACTGGAACATAGTGAGCAAAAGAAAATAAGCAAACAAAATATAACCAGAGAGACTGATATTAAGAACAATCTATCGATAGCTGAGTGGAGGACGGAGAGGGGAAAGAACACATGGACTAAATCAAGGGGGAGTGTGGAGGCGGGGGAGGGAGATGGGTTTGGCTGGGGTGAGGTAGACGAGTGGGGAGAAAAATGCAGACAACTGTAACTGAACAACAATAAAGTAATTAAAAAAAAAAACCTTCTTTCTATTTGTCTCAATTCTGCTCACAGAAACCTATCTCTGAAAATTTTTTAAGGCAATGAGAGAAGAGGGTATATCTTCAGTAACTATTTTCCCTGACCATAGTCCTGAGTAGGGTATAGAATTTGGTTGTCTGCCTTGTTGGTGTTGAGTTGTATTAAGTTCTTCATATATTTTGGAAATTAATCATTTAATCAGAGGTGTTATTGGCAAATATGTTCTCCCATGCAGTGGGTTCCCAATTCATTTCATTGATTTTTTTCGTTTGTTTGTTTTTGCTGTGCTGAAGCTTTTTAGTTACATGTAGTCCCATTTGTTTATTGTTTCCTTTATTTCCATTGCCCCAGTAGACATATTTGCAAAAATATTGCTGCATGAGGTGTCTGAGCTTTACTGCCTATGTTTTCTACTAGGATTTTTGTGGTTCTGTGACTTACAATTAAGTATTTTATCCATTTCAAGTTTATTCTTGTGTATGGTGTAAGTTGATAGTCTATCTGTTTTTGTTTGTTTGTCTGTTTGTTTGTTTTTTGGCTTGTGCCAGTCCAGATTTCCCAATACCATTTATTGAAGAGACTGTTTATATTCCATCACATGCTATTGCCTACTTTGTCAACTATTAATTGACCACAAAGTCACGCACTGGTTTCTGGGCTCCCTGTTGTGTTCCATTGATCATGCCTGTTCTTACACCAGTATGAAGCTATTTTGATTAGAGCAGTTTTGCAGTATAGTTTGATAGTTGGTAGCGTGATTTCTCCAACTTTGTTCTTCTTCCTCAGGATTACTGAGGCCATTTGGGGATATTACTTGGCCCCGTATACATTTTTGGAATATTTGTTCTAGTTATGTGAAATATGTCATTGGCATTTTAATAGGAATTACATTGAATCTCCAGGTTGCTTTGGGTATTGTGGACCCATTAATGATGTTAATTGTTTCAGTTCATGAACACAGTATGTATTTCTACTTGTTTGTGTCTTCCTCTATGCCTTTCTTCAATTTCTTGCAAGTTTTTGAGTGCAGGCCTTTTACGTCCTTAGTTGAGTTCATTCCTAGGTACCATATTTTTGTTGTTGTTGTCGTGTAGTAATAGTTAATGGGATTGCTCTATGTCATAGGTGGCTTCAGAGAAAAACATGTCTTATATCTGAAAAACAAGATTAAAAAATTAGCAAAATATCCGACAAAAGGTTATAAAAATTATAATCATTCTTAGTTCATTCAATTCCATAAAATTATTTTCTATCTCAATCATTTGCCAGCAATTCATGAATCCAGCTATTCCCTAGAGCTTTATAAATCTTCATTCCTCAGAGCTTTTTAACTGTATAAACTGAAGATGAAACTTACAAAAAAAAAGGTTCAATCTTAAAAGCATCAGCATAAAACGATGACTGTTCAGTGATGAAACATAAAAGGTCATGGTCTTTCAGGGTTCTTAGGGTATAATCCCAGCAGTGGAATTGCTGGGTCAAAGGGAAGTTCCATATAGCCAAGTACTGGAAGCAACCTAAGTGCCCATCAGCAAACGAGTAGATCCAAAAACTATGCTATATTTACACAATGGAATTCTACGCAGCAGAGAGAAAGAAGGAGCTTATACCCTTTGCAACAGCATGGATGGAACTGGAGAGCATTATGCTAAGTGAAATAAGCCAGGCGGTGAGGGACAAATACCATATGATCTCACCTTTAACTGGAACATAAGCAATAGAAGAAAAAAGGAAACAAAATATAACCAGAGACATTGAAGTTAAGAACAATCTAACACTAGCCAGGGGGGAGTGGGGTGGGGACAGTCGCAAGAGCGGATTACAGGAACTACTATAAAGGACACATGGACAAAATCAAGGGGGAGGGTGGAGGTGGGGGAGGGAGGTGGGTTCAGCTGGGATCGGGTGGAGGGATGGGGAGAAAAGGCATACAACTGTAATTGAATAACAATGAAAATTTTTAAAAAAAGGAAAAAAAAGGTCATAGTCATGGATATGGTTCATAAAGCAATCGACAAAGAACATTGCTTCTCTGTAACATAGCATTTTACATTAACAGGACTTAAAAATTAGTTTTGATTCAGGATTGTGTAGAATGCTGGATGTTTTTATATAACATTCAATATTTATTTAATGGTAAGGATATATACACAATATCAACCTAAGATGTATCCAAAGCCACTCTGGTCATGTGGCTCAGTTGGTTGGAGCATCAGCCCGTGCACCAAAAGTTCACAGGTCTGGTTCTTGGTCAGGACACCTACTTAAGTTTCAGAGTCAAGACCCAGTCAGGTCAATGTTTCCCATGAATTTTTTTCTCTTTCTAATCTCTTGCTCTCCCTTCTCCTCTCTCTAAAGCCAGTAGGCATAACCTGGATTGAGGACTTTTGTTAAAGAGTCCAAACCTGTAGAGAATTACTACGAGTTTATTTGAGCCAAGTTGAATAATAACAATTGCTGAGAAGCAAAGTCACCACAGATTGAGAAAATATTCTGGAGAGTGTTAGTTTTGCCCCTTGTTTTATACATTATGATGAAAGGAGGAGACATAAGGGGGATATGTGAAATCCAGTTTGAAAATTCTTGAGACTGGATATAAAGTAAAATGGATAGAAACATTCTTCTTTGACATGTCTGGGTATAGGATAGTTAACACAGTAATTCACTATATGATAGGGATAACAATGAGGAGTTCTGTGGTCTCTGGTACAGTAGTTACACCCTGAGGGGTCTGGAGGAAAAAAATACCCTGTCATTTCAAAGTTATGTTATTGTAGATGCAAAAAGACAATAGACAGGCTCCATTAAGGTAAAGCTCGACCATTGTCAAGGAAGATCCCAGCCTTGGACATGACTGCTTGTCATGTATCACTTTTAGTTAGGAAGTTTTAATTTCAGACCATCCCATGTGGTGACTTTATGTCTCCAAGTTTGTAAGGCTCAACCATGTGATTGTAAGGTTTAGTATGTGGGCATACTTTTTCACCCACACCACAAATACAATGCAGCATAACACAACAATCCCTGTATAATTCACAAATATCAAATCAGTGTACTTCAAAACCTCTCCCTTGCAATAAAATACATACATATGGAGGTGTTTGGGGCTCTTTGGGACAACCCAAAGTCATCCTTAGGTTAGGAAAACTGTCTTCTGTTAAAATCTAAATGCTGGGTGATTGTCAAACACCTTGGCCAAAAAGATCATATGTCATTATGAGGGAAGGGCAGGTGGGAGCTGAAGCCAACTGCTCATGCACCCAACTGGGACCCCTGGCTCATCTTCTGAGGAACAGAGTGAACAGCCAACAGAATTCAACTGATACGAGGTTTGGAAGCAAAAGTTTGCAAAGGACCTTTAAAAACACTTATATATTTAAACAATTATATATTTAAAAGGACAATTATATACTCCTCATCACATTATTGTTATTCCAAATCCCATACAGCACCCCTCTCTTAATTCATTTTGCCATATTCCTGAGGGTTTTTTTTTTTTAATTTATTGTTATTCAGTTACAGTTGTCTGAATTTTCTCCCCATCCCTCTACCCAACCCCAGCCAAACCCACCTCCCTCCCCTGCCTCCACCCTCCCGCTTGATTTTGTCCATGTGTCCCTTTAGTAGCTCCTGTGAACCCCTCTCCCCAGTGTCCCCTCCCCACTCCCCTCTGGCTATTGTTACATTGTTCTTAACTTCAATGTCTCTGGTTATATTTTGTTTGCTTTTTTCTTTTTTGGGATTATGTTCCAGTTAAAGGTAAGATCATATGGTATTTGTCCCTCACTACCTGGCTTATTTCTCTTAGCATAATGCTCTCCAGTTCCATCCTTGCTCTTGCAGAGGGCATAAGCTCCTTCTTTCTCTCTGCTGTGTAGAATTCCATTGTGTAAATGTACCATAGTTTTTTGATCCCTTACTCTCACTACATCTCACCTTCTAACCTCACATAAGCGCTCTGCTTTCTAAAGCCAGGTCACATTCCTTTTCCTTTCTAATTAGAGTCTCGTCTCTTTTACACCTTTTATATACAGTGGCTATAATATTGTATTATGCTATAATACAATATTATAATATTATATATAGTGGTGAAATATCATGGTTATGGAAGTACTTCTCCAAAGGACCTCCCATCTGTTTTCTACTTGTACTTTATATCCCATAGAATACTCCTGCTGTCTTACTCCGTTTCACCTTCGCCCTGGCCCTGATCACATATAAGACGAGGTGGGAGTTACAAATACAAGTAAACCCCCTGGATGGGAGAACCTACCAATAAAGGAGCCACCAACAGGTAAAGCCCAAATACAACAAGAGAGCCCGCACAAACATAAGTGAGGGAAACCTAGAGCATCCATAGCAGGAGATCAGAGAGACCACACCACTGAATCCCACAGAACTCCTACCACACAAACCCACCTTACAAAGACAGCTGGCAAAGCAGAACATTGGGGATTGCAGAAACAAACAAAACGAGTTACCTCAAATAGGGAGACAAAGAAAGAATGTGCAGTTGAAAGGAATGGAAGACTCCCCAGTAAAAGAGCTAAATTAAATGGAGGCAAACAAACTATCAGTGATAGAATTCAAAAGGATGGTTATAAAGATGCTTGAGGAACTCACAGACAACCACAAGGAACTGAGTGAGAACGACAACACTATGAAAAGAAATAGTAACTATAAACAAGAACCAGGAATAAATGAAGAATACAATTTCTGAAATTAAAAAATACAGTAGATGGAAGTCCAGGCAGGCTGGAAGAAGCAGAGGACTGAACTCATGAGCTGGAAGACAAGGTAGAAAGAAACACCCAGGCAGACCAAGTGCACACACACACACACACACACAGAGGACAAAAAAATATGAAGATATCTTAAGGGAATTGCAGGACGACATGAACACAACAACATTTGAATGGTAGCAATATCAGAAGAAGAAGAAAAGCAGCAAGGGATAGAAACCCTGTTTCAAAAAAAATGACAGAAAACTTCCCAAACCTGGAGAGGGAAAAGCCATGTGAGTCCAGGAAGCACAGAAGGTCCCAGTCAAAGGGATCCCAAGGAGGCCCACTCCAAGACACGTCATAATTAAAATACCAAGTTTTACAGACAAAGAGGGAATCTTAAAGGCAGCAAGGGAGAAACAAGAAGTAACATACAAGGTAACTCTGACAAGACTTGCAGAGCAATTTTCAATAGAAATACTAGAAGCCAGAAGGGAATGACAAGAAATATTCCAAGTAATGAAAAACAAAGGGCTGCAACCAAGACTACTCTATTCACTATGACTCTCAATTTAAAAGGAAGGCCAGATAAGGAGCTTCCCAGACAAAAGAAGTGTAAAAGAATACACCTCCTCCAAAACAGCTCTGAAAGAGAAGCTAACGTGTGTGCTCTAAAACAAGG